>NC_060127.1:137148986-137455861 GCF_021461395.2 Schistocerca americana
TGGCTCTGAGCACTATGGGACTCAACGTCTATGGTCATCAGTCCCCTAGAACTTAGAACTACTTAAACCTAACTAACCTAAGGACAGCACACAACACCCAGCCATCACGAGGCAGAGAAAATCCCTGACCCCGCCGGGAATCGAACCCGGGAACCCGGGCGTGGGAAGCGAGAACGCTACCGCACGACCACGTGATGCGGGCAGCCTTTCGTTGATCTGAGACGTGGGACCGCGATGGAGTGCTTCTAACGAGAGCTCTTCACCGGGTCTCGAAGACCAAAGGCGCGTCTGCCGGCCGCCTTGACATCCTCTGCCTCGCGGCGTCATGTGGATGCAGTATGGTGGGGCATGTAGTCGGCACACCACACCTCCCGACCGTTTTGTAGACCTTCCACACCGGGGAACCGGTACTACTCGGCCAAGAAGCTCCTCAGCTCGCATAACGACGCTGAGTCCACCTCGTGCCGGTCCTCCCATCGAGGAAAAATCCTCGCCAGCACCGAGAATCGGACAGAGGGTGCTCCTAAACCGTCCAAAAATTGTAGAGGGGCCCAGATTTAACTACAGTAAGCTGGTTCAAATGGTTGTAGGCTGCAGTAGTTACGCAGAGTTGAAGAAACTTACACAGCGCTGATTTGTGTGGAAAGCTGCTCCAAACCGCTCTTCCGGCCGAAGACCACGACAGCAAAAAGCAAAAATTATGTGTACGACAACACACAAACAAGCAGCATGACGGGAATGGATACCACGGGAGTTGAGTTTACTGTCAAGCTCTCACTTTCTACCGTGGTAGCCCCTGGACGTGAGTACGGAATCAAAGAGAGCCTCTGTAGTCCACGAGAACCTCCCTCCGTGAGGCTTGTATGACGTTTTAAAAAAACAACAGTGTTTACTTTATTGATAAATGTTATAGAGCGCTACGGTAGCAGGTTCGAATCCTGCCTCGGGCATGGATGTGTGTGATGTCCTTAGGTTAGTTAGCTTAATTAGTTCTAAGTTCTAGGGGACTGATGACCACAGATGTCAAGTCCCACAGTGCTCAGAGCCATTTGGACCATTTTGTTATAGAGCGCATGAGGACAGACAAAAGTGCACTTCGAATTCCATCTGAGGAAAGACGTCATTCCAAAGGGCTGCATTTTAAAGTTGTCCTTTATTTAGCACCACTAGTTTCGGACATGGCCCATTTTCAAATGCAAGTTGTGGACGCATCGTCTTCGTCCCGTCATATGAAAGCACGTCCCATCCACAACTGTGCATATCACGGTTGTCAAACTTTTTGGAAATTGGAAATATGTGGTAACTTCCTATGGCACCAAACTGCTGAGATCATCGGTCCCTAGGTTTACGCACTACTTAATCTAACTAAAACGAACTTATCCTAAGGACCGAGGGCAAGACAGACCGCGCGGCTACTCCACACGGAGTCATCATGCGTAGCTGCAAAACATACACTATGTGATCAAACGTATCCGGACACCTGGCTGAAAATGATTTACAATTTCGTGGCGCCCTCCATCGGTAATGCTGGAATTCAGTATGGTGTTGGCACACCCTTAGCCTTGATGACAGCTTCCTCTATCGCAGCCATATGTTTAGCCAGGTGCTGGAAGGTTTCTTGGGGAATGGCAGCCCATTCTTCACGGAGTGCTGCACTGAGGAGAGATACCGACTTCGGTCGGTGAGGCCTGCTACGAAGTTGGCGTTCCAAAACATCCCAAAGGTGTTCTATAGGATTCAGGTCAGGACTCCGTGCAGGCCATTCCACTACAGGGATGTTATTGTCTTGTAACCACTCCGCCACAGGCCGTGCATTATGTACAGCTGCTCGATCGTGCTGAAAGATGCAGTCGCCATTCCCGAATTGAGCTTCAACAACGGGTAACAAGAAGTTGCTTAGAACATTAAGGTAGGCTTGTGCAGTGATAGTGCCACGCAAAACAACAAGGGGTCCACGCCCTTCCACGAAAAACACGACCACACCATAACGCCACAGCCTATGAATTATACTGCTGGCACTGCACACGCTAGGAGATGACGTCCATGGACGTTCACCATACCCACACACTGCCTTCGGATCGCCACATTGTGTACCGTGATTCGTCACTCCACACAACGTTTTTCCACTGTTCAATGGTTCAATGTTTACGCTCCTTACACCAAGCGAGGCGTCGTTTGGCATTTACCAGCGTGACTTGTGGCTTCTGAGCAGCCGCTCGACCGTGAAATCCAAGTTTTCTCACCTACTGCCTAACTGTCATAGTACGAGGGCAGTTCAATAAGTAATGCAACACATTTTTTTTCTCGGCCAATTTTGCTTGAAAAAACCGGAAATTTCTTGTGGAATATTTTCAAACATTCCCGCTTCGTCTCGTATAGTTTCATTGACTTCCGACAGGTGGCAGCGCTGTACGGAGCTGTTAAAATGGCGTCTGTAACGGATGTGGGTTGCAAACAACGGACAGTGATCGAGTTTCTTTTGGCGGAATACCAGGGCATCTCAGATATTCATAGGCGCTTGCAGAATGTCTACGATGATCTGGCAGTGGACAAAAGCACGGTGAGTCGTTGGGCAAAGCGTGTGTCATCATCGCCGCGAGGTCAAGCAAGACTGTCTGATCTCCGGCGTGCGGGCCGGCCGTGCACAGCTGTGACTCCTGCAATGGCGGAGCGTGCGAACACACTCGTTCGAGATGATCGACGGATCACCATCAAACAACTCAGTACTCAACTTGACATCTCTGTTGGTAGTGCTGTCACAATTGTTCAGTTGGGATATTCAAAGGTTTGTTCCCGCTGGGTCCCTCGTTGTCTAACCGAACACCATAAAGAGCAAAGGAGAACCATCTGTGCGGAAATGCTTGCTCGTCATGTGGCTGAGGGTGACAGTTTCTTGTCAAAGATTGTTACAGGCGATGAAACGTGGGTTCATCACTTCGAACCTGAAACAAAACGGCAATCAATGGAGTGGCGCTACACCCACTCCCCTACCAAGAAAAAGTTTAAAGCCATACCCTCACCCGGTAAAGACATGGTTCCAGTCTTCTGGGACGCTGAAGGGGTTATTCTGTTCGATGTCCTTCCCCATGGTCAAACGATCAACTCTGAAGTGTATTGTGCTACTCTTCAGAAATTGAAGAAACGACTTCAGCGTGTTCGTAGGCACAAAAATCTGAACGAACTTCTCCTTCTTCATGACAACGCAAGACCTCACACAAGTCTTCGCACCCGAGAGGAGCTCACAAAACTTCAGTGGACTGTTCTTCCTCATGCACCCTACAGCCCCGATCTCGCACCGTCGGATTTCCATATGTTTGGCCCAATGAAGGACGCAATCCCTGGGAGGCACTACGCGGATGATGAAGAAGTTATTGATGCAGTACGACGTTGGCTCCGACATCGACCAGTGGAATGGTACCTTGCAGGCATACAGGCCCTCATTTCAAGGTGGCGTAAGGCCGTAGCATTGAATGGAGATTACGTTGAAAAATAGCGTTGTGTAGCTAAAAGATTGGGGAATAACCTGGTGTATTTCAATGCTGAATAAAACAACCCCTGTTTCAGAAAGAAAATGTGTTGCATTACTTATTGAACTGCCCTCGTACTTGCGGTGGATCCTTATGCAGTTTGGGATTCCTGTATGATTGTCTATACAGATGTTAGATGTCTGCTTATTACTCGTTAGGACCATCTTTAACTATCAGTGGTCTCTGTCAGTCAACAGACGAGGTCCGCCTGTACGCTTTTGTGCTGTACGTGTCCCTTCACGTTTCCACTTCGCTTACACATCGAAAACAGTGGACCTAGGGATAATGAAGAGTGTTGAAATATCGCGTACAGACGTATGACACAAGTGACCCCCAATCACCTGAGCATGTTCGAAGCCCGTGAGCCGGCCGGTGTGGCCGTGCGGTTAAAGGCGCTTCAGTCTGGAACCGCGTGACCACTACGGTCGCAGGTTCGAATCCTGCCTCGGGCATGGATGTGTGTGATGTCCTTCGGTTAGTTAGGTTTAATTAGTTCTAAGTTCTAGGCGACTGAGTTAAGTCGCATAGTGCTGAGAGCCATTGAAGCCCGTGAGTTCCGCGGAGCGCCCCATTCTGCTCTCTCACGATGTCTGATGGCTACTGAGGTCGCTGATATGGAGTACCTGGCAGTAGGTGGAAGCACAATGCACCTAATATGAAAAACGAATGTTATTGGGGTGTCCGGATACTTTTCGATCACATAGTGCACCTAGACGCAGCTGTACGACTTGAAGGGGACGATGTACTCACTTTGTGATAGGTTCACTTGAAAATGGGCCATACTCGAACTAGTACAGCCAAATGTGGTAGTGTTATGATCAGACGAAACTACAAATGTTTGGCCATAACTGTGAGTTCCTTGATCGGTCTCGGAGATGGCTCACAGGAACTACAACAATTAAAATGTTGGTTCACTTTATTACATGAATGAGTAAAATGATTTATTTAACTTTATACGATCCTTAGCCACAGGAGTGCTTGAATATTTACAAAAAAATGGTTCAAATGGCTCTGAGCAGTATGGGACTTAACTACTGAGGTCATCAGTCCCCTAGAACTTAGAACTACTTAAACCTAACTAACCTAAGGACATCACACACATCCATGCCCGAGGCAGGATTCGAACCTGCGACCGTAGCGGTCACGCGGTTCCAAACTGACGCGCTTAGAACCGCACGGCCACACCGGCCGGCGAATATTTACAGCTTCATTGAGTACTACAGCATCCGTTGATGCATAGAATCACTAACTGTCCTCTTAAAGTACAATGTTCATCATTCACAAAAGTACATTTCGATCTGAGACTTGATTAACTCTGTAGTCCTACTTGACTATGTTGACCGCTTCAGCTGAGCTCACAAGCTGCGCGTTTCCACACCCGCCTCTATATTGACCTCCGTGCGAGTGCGCTGCTGTGCTGAAAGAGTAAGTGTGGCTTCTTCAGCCACTGCACTCGCCATTGCTGACTGCAGCGAGGCATCACTCATGTCTGTGGTATCGACGCACGTTGCCGACTCTGGCGTGCCACTGCCGCTCCAGATGATACGACCAGTACATTTTTAAAATACAGCCCGATGTAATGGCGTTTTTCCTCATATTTATCGAAGCTGTGTGGCCATCCAGAAACAATTTCATGTGGACTTATTGTAGCAAAGGAGAGTGTTACATGGCATTTGATGTCTTCGAGACTCGTCAGTGTTTCCTAGCAGACTCATAGTTTTAATCTTGCACACAGGTAAAACTTCAGAGATGTAAAGTGTCTTGTGAGCAGTCAGGACATTTTGTGTTGCCAGAACGACTGACATACCGATTTCCAAGTGATGTCTTAGAAAGGTCTGTAGTAATGTAGGCGGAATGGGCTACCCATCTGTCACGTTGGTACCACATGGACTGCCTAAATAGCTGCGGCTGCAAATCTGTTAAGAACTGGAGAAACTTGAGTTCCATCACTAAGACAAGGACCAGTGACGTCATCACCCCGAAAACACGTAGACAGACCAATGTCGTTGTTTAACTACTTCCCCCAGGCAGCATCGATTTTCAAGTGAACTATTTACGAAACTTCATTTGTCCACAGTTTGTAAACGGTGCTGCATCTTGCATAAAAAAACCGCTTCATTGTTCCTAGACAAAATTTTAAAGGTCACTGCCAAGTTGCTGCTGATTGAGCAAAATATGGAAAGGGCAAAATGCGGTGGAATGTAACACTCAACTGGCTGATCATGTTCGCACATCCAACTGCCCCGACTGCCGTGTGGACTGTGTTTTGCCTCGCTCAAATGGTTCAAATGACTCTGAGCACTATGGGACTTAACTTCTGAGGTCATCAGTCCTCTAGAAGTTAGAACTACTTAAACCTAACTAACCTAAGGACATCACACACATCCATGCCTGAGGCAGGATTCGAACCTGCGACCGTAGCGGTCGCACGGTTACAGACTGTAGCGCCTAGAACCGCTCGGCCACACTGGCCAGAGGTTACCTGCATTTCTCTCACAGCTGCTGCTCTTTTTGGTTGGCATGTTCTATCCTTCACAGTTACTCGACCTTACTGACTTTCCAAATGAATTAATGTGCAAAATATTTGACATTAAGCACGTAAGCGAGTGGAAAGCTTAGAAGAGGTTTGAAATTATGTTTACAGTTTGTCGGAAGTTTCTGTATGTGCTCTCATTATCAAGCATACTCTCGTTAACTTGCTCTCCGTTTAAGCAGAAGCCATGTTTTCAATCGTCTCAGTGTTTGTGGCGTCATGTGACCTGCACCGTGGGTTGTACAATGACCTAATTTCGCAAGTGCTTTCAGTGGTATATGGACATACTGTCTGATAAATGTGTTGCGAATTGAGTTAGTTGTAAAGAAGTAATAAATTAAAACGTCATGCCTGATGCTGCAGTTTTACTGCATAACCAGGGAAAATATGGTAAACGGAGAACGTTTTTGGGAGGTGTCAGCGACAAAAACTATTGCGAGTGTTTTAAATTATATGTAAAGTTTGTTGTAAGTAGATAAGTGCTGCTATTCTCAGATGCTTCAGTTGGAAAGACCACATAGATAATATTGTGGGGAAGGCAAGCCAAAGGTTGCGTTTAATTGGCAGGACACTTAGAAGATGCAACAAGTCCACTAAAGAAACAGCTTACACTACACTCGTTCGTCCTCTGTTAGAATATTACTGCGCGGTGTGGGATCCTTACCAGGTGGGATTGACGGAGGACATCGAAAGGGTGCAAAAAAGGGCAGCTCGTTTTGTATTATCAGTTAATAGGGGAGAGAGTGTAGCAGATATGATACGCGAATTGGGATGGAAGTCATTAAAGCAAAGACGTTTTTCGTCGCGGCGAGACCTATTTACGAAATTTCAGTCACCAACTTTCTCTTCCGAATGCGAAAATATTTTGTTGAGCCCAACCTACATAGGTAGGAATGATCATCAAAATAAAATAAGACAAATCAGAGCTCGAACAGAAAGATTTAGGTGTTCGTTTTTCCCGCGCGCTGTTCGGGAGTGGAATGGTAGAGAGATAGTATGATTGTGGTTCGATGTACCCTCTGCCAAGCACTTAAATGTGAATTGCAGAGTAATCATGTAGATGTAGATGTAGAATATGGTGTGGCCGAGTGGTTCTAGGCGCTACAGTCTGGAACCGCGCGAACGCTACGGTCGCAGGTTCGAATCCTGCCTCGGGCATGGATGTGTGTTAGTTGGGTTTAAGTAGTTCTTAGTTCTAGGGGACTGATGACCTCAGAAGTTAAGTCCCGTAGTGCTTAGAGCCATTTGAACTATTTGAATATAGTCTGCGTAATTTGCGCGCTGTGAGTTACACTGCCTCAAGCCGTAGACACAGTGTCTGTTATACACGGCAAAAAAAAAAAAAAAAAAAAAAAAAAAAAAAAAAAAAAAAAAAAAAAAAAAAAGCACCATGATGAAATTACCCGAATGGGACGGAAATCGGTAGATGTGATGCACATGTACAAACAAATGACTACAATCTCAGAAAAATTGTATGATTTACTCAAGAGAGAGTTCTTTACAAATTGAGAAAGTCAATAATGCGTTCGTCCACTTCGGGCCCTTGTGCAAGCAGTCATTCGGCTTGACGCTGATTGATGAAGTAGCTGGATGTTCTCTTGAGGGATATCGTGCAATATTCCCACTAAATGGTGCGTTAGATCGTGAAAATCTCGCGATGGTTGGAGGGCACTGTCCATAGTTCAAATGGTTCAAATGGCTCTGAGCACTATGGGACTTAACATCTGAGGTCATCAGTCCCCTAGAATTTAGAACTACTTAAACCTAACTAACCTAAGGACATCACACACATCCATGCCAGAGGCAGGATTCGAACCTGCGACCGTAGCGGTCGCGCGGTTCCTGACTGTAGCGCCTAGAACCACTCGGCTACTCCGGCCGGCGCTGTCCATAGTTCTCCAAATGTTGTCAGTTGCGGAGAGATGCGGCGTTCAAGGTAGGATTTGCCATGCTCGAAGACAAGCTATAGAGACTCCGCCGTGTGTGGGCAGCCATTGTCTTGCTGAAATGTAAACCCAGTATGGCTTGTCATGGACAGCAACAACACGGAGCGTGGAATATCGTCGACGTACTGCTACGCTATAAGGGTGCCGCGAATGAGAACCAAATGGGTCGTGTTATGAAATGAAATGGGGCCCCAGACCATCACTCTTATCTGTCGGGCTGTATCGTGACCGACAGTCAAGCTGGTATCGCACCGCCGTTCGTGACTTCTCCAGACACACCTTCGGCCAGGAATCTCATTAACTGGAGTAGAACTGTTATCAGTGATGACTCTCGCTTCGAACTGAGCCCCGATGGCCAGCGAAGACTTGTCTCTGGACGTCCTAGACAGTGGTGCGATACCAACCTGACCCTTGCCCGCCATACGGCCCAACAACACGAGTCATGGTCTGGGGTGACATTGAAACTGTACACTAGTTTCTGCTCCATAAGGAGCAGGTTTCGATGCTCGCTCGCACTGGGAAATACAAACAGAGGCGATTCTGCAGCCAATTTTATTACACGACGCGGCCGGCCGCGGGTGCAACAGAACCCATGTGGACGGGTGGAAAGAAATGTGTCAGACTTCATAATACGTATTTATATGTGTCGTGTATTATTCATTTCTTGTGCGTGAATGTGAATCTGCACATGAACTTTCCTAATCCTCCTCACACCTTTCCGTAAAGTGTGGCCAAATCTCAGTTGGGAAGTAGTTCTGTAGTACAGTTGTGCCAACCTTACCCCTGGGTAGGGGATCAGAGAGACACACACACAGGCAGGTAAAAGTCAAAGACGTTCCAGTGTCACAAGATTTGGGGTGGAGAGGTTGGTCACGGCCAAGTGGTTCGACCACCCCCTCCACCGGGGCCCAGGAAGACCTCCGGGTGCCCGCCATATTCTAGGAGCGTGTTACAGAAGACGGGTAAGTGAGCAGACATGCCTTCAGTGCGTCTGTCTCAGTGTTCACGCATGGAATAGAGGTATTTGAATATTTGTACTAATTCTTTTATTTCCAGCTTCGGATTGTGTAAGGAAATGAATGATCTCGTTAATTTAGGAAATTTGACCCCCTGTGTTAATGTATCTGGTCCCCAGTTTGCCCGTTATCCTCCTCACATAGTGGATGTCCCATGTAAAATATTGGGAGACTTTGGTGCTATACATTTGGCCAACGCAATTCCGTCTTGCACGTAGAAATGTGCGTGCAGACTAGTATATAATGTACCCGAGCTATAAGTTGTAAAATTGTAATATCTGTAAACTGGAACAATTGCTGCAATCGCTGTAAAATCGAGTCATAATGTTTAAAATAAATAGGTAATCAATTATCATCAATCTTTAACACACCTTTAAAAAATCACATAGGAGTCCAGTTAAAGGAATTAATTTGAAAACACAAGATATAGAATGCAGGGACCCAGACATCAGCGTGTGAGCCCTCCAGCCCCTTGCCTAGTATCGTACAGAAAGGGCACGCTCTCTAGGTAGCGCTCTCAAGCTCCCCTCCCCAGTTATCCGATGCGCAATTTTCATTCTGGGCTTGACGAAATCAACTTACACCTGGCGTCCCTAGGCAAGGAGGTTTGACGGTAATCTTTCAACATTTCCTTTCATAGCAGGACGCCTTTGGTTGTCAACCGCGGCACCCTTTCCGCATTTCGGAATGTCGACGGTCGGAACACGTGAGAGATCATCTGCTGCAGTAGACCATGCCCAACAATGTCCACTCAACACTGTCCTCCGAAACATTTGTCCCCTCACCTCCACTGTCGTCAGATCTCCCAGAGATCGCTGGTTATTCTGATGTAGAGAACACGCAATCCTGTGGATGGTGAACATGTAGTCCTTTACTTGCGCATCTGAAAGAACAGACATTATTGAAGATGCACGGCTGAGCCAAACAATTCGATATTTATCCGCTGACTAGATATCAGCTCAATGAGACACAGATGTACTGCCTATTAGTGACACATGAAAATTTGTGCCGGACCGGTAAACGAACCGGGCCTTCATGCTTACGGCGCGCGGTGCCGTTAATCACTTGTGCTATCCGTACACGCTCCCCAGACCGACCCAAATCTCCATTCCTCACACTCTCTACATCCTTATGCCATAGACCCTCATATTCCATCACCTAACCCTCACCGGCATTATTAACCGGATCCTCACAGAGGGAGGAAAAAACTGCGAAGAATCGAAACCATTCTTTTTGTCGTCTAGGCTCGTAAGACTTCACTTGTAACTGTGAAAGAACAGACGTTGTTGACAAACAACAGCTGTAAGAAATTATTCGAAATACATTGAAGTGCCAAAGAAACTGGTACACCTGCCAAATATCGTGTAGGGCCCCCGCGAACACGCAGAAGTGCCGCAACACGACGTGGCATGGACGCGACTAACGTGTGAAGTACCGCCGGAGGGAACTGACAACATGAATCCTGCAGGGCAGTCCATAAATCCGTAACAGTACGAGGGTGTGGAGATCTCTTCTGAACAGCACGTTGCAAGGCATCCCAGATACGCTCAATAATGTTCATGTCTGGGGAGTTTGGTGGCCAGCGGTAGTGTTTAAACTCACAAGACTGGTCCTGGAGCGACTCAGTGGCAATTCTGGACGTATGGGGTGTCGCTTTGTCCTGTTGCCCAAGTCCGTCGGAATGCACAATGGACATGAATGGATTCAGGTGACCAGACAGCAGGCATATGTGCGCGTCACCTGTCAGGGTATCTAGACGTATTGGGGGTCCCATATCACTCCAAATGCACACGCCCCACAGCATTACAGAGCCTCCACTAGCCCGAACAGTCCGCTGCTGACATGCAGGGTACATTCTTTCATGAGGTGATTTCCATACCGGTACGCTCGATACAATTTGGAATAAAACTTGTCTGACCAGGCACAGTCATCAACAGTCCAAAGTCGGTAGTTATGGGCCCAGGCTAGGAGTAAAGCTTTGTGTCGTGCAGTCGTCAAAGGTACACGAGGTGGCCTTCGTCTTCGAAAGCCCAAATAGATGATGTTTCGTTGAATGGTTCTCACGCTGACACTTATTTATGGCCCAGCACTGAAATCTGCAGTAGTTAGCGGAAGGGTTGCACTTCCCTCACGTTGAACGATTCTCTTCTGTCGCCGTTGTTCTCTTTCTTGCAGGAAATTTTTCCGGCCGTAGCGATGTTTTACCGGATTCCTGATACTCACGGTACATTCATGACATGGTCGTACGGGAAAATCCCCACGTCTCACTCGGAAATGTGTGTCCCATCGCTGATGCGCCGACTATTAACACCACGTTGAAACACGTATGTAACATAGCAGCGATGGCGAGGCATTGTAGCATCTGTGACCAGAGAGTATGCGCTTGACCGCGCGAGTGTTGCGAGCAGTTCGCTAGTTGTCGCTATGCAGAGCAGTACTCTGTCTGCAGTCGTTGCGAGTCTGTAGCTCTGTCTAGTTGAGGGCAGTTCGCTAATAGTCGTCATGCAGAGCGGTCGGTCAGTAGTAGTAGCCCAGTGCGGTTGTGTGATGTAGGCGGTCGGCAACACTGGTCAAGATGGTGAATAAGGTATACTGTTAATTAATATAATTATTAGATAATGAAAAATTGTAATTATTCTCCAACAAGTTCCCCAATAATAATTTTTATTTCAAAAGCATTTTTTCAAAAATTTAATTTTTTATTGAACTAAAGATCTCGTTGCACTTCCCATTTCATTCCACTTCTTTTGAAGAAAAATTTCACTAGAATCACAAAAAAAAAAAGAGAATATTATTATTTGCAATGCAGTTCCTCCAAGCGGTGCGCAACAACAAGAGCAGAAATGTGACATCCATTTATTCTGAGGTAAGACTTTAACTCTGATTGTTTTACACAGGGCCAAAGACCGATGTTTCGGTTTAATTGAATTTCTTTATCACTGAATGGACTTTAATTTTTTGTGAGGAATTTATATTTGAGTCAGATTGCGAATTTCACATTTTTGTTGCCATTGTCAGTACATTTCATTGTGGGCAGGTTACGCTTAGCGCAATGTCCATTAGCATCCATAAATAATATTGTTCAATACTTTTAAATTATTGTGGGGAGGTTACACTTGGCGACACCCAGTCCAGGATCGAATTTCGTTGAGAGTCTTTTGAACAACAGTCAGATATCTGCTCTTGTTTGCTTAACTATAATTAGGATTTGGCGCTACGCTTTTACTAATTTTGTGACTCTCTTTCCACAGATCAACGACAATTCGTTTGCTCTGTTGTATTTGTGTGTTGCTTTTGCATTTGTGATTATTTGTTTTGTGAAAAATTGTGACTATTGTAAAAATGCCGCGAAAGACTGTGAATAGTGTATCGCGAAGTATTATGAATGAAATTACCGACTTAAACAACGTGACCGATAGTAATTGTGATACGCAGCGTAATGATGACAATCCTGCGTTCACTAACAATCAGTGTATTCCAAACACTAATGATGACTTTTACCCTGATAATGAACAAACGAACTCAATTGTCTCGTCTGTTAATTGGACGACAATTGATGACGCAGAACGCTCTATTGTAATGAGCGCTGCCGAGCTTAACACACCCGATTTGGAAAATTCAAATAACGTACAGACAAATGTTTCTAATAAGAATGGACAGTGTACCGAAAATACGACGGATTCATTTAATTCCGAAATAGTGACTGACAATGTACGTTCGAGTGACAGATCTTTTTGTAAATTACAGAATGACCAAATGGTCACACAAAACGCGACAATTGCAAATACGCCGTCAAATAGTACAGAGAATGAAGCAGATAATGTTACATTGGGTCAAATTATGGCAATATTGCTACAAAATAGTAAAAGACTAGAAAATAATGACAAAAAACAAGACAAACTTAGTGAACAGGTCAGACAACAGAGTGAAGATTTTAAACAACTTAGGGAACAGAACAAACAAGATAATGAAAATCTCAAACAACACTTAAATGAAAAATTAGACGACAATTCCAGACAGCTTAGTGAACAAATTAGAGCGGTTGCCGCGCAATGTCATGACACTAAGGAACAGTTGCGCGTGGAAGTTGAGGCTTGTTCTCAAAAAAATAGCGAAGAAATTAAGTCTGTTGCGCAAGAATTAAGGGAAATGCAGACAGCCGCAACAGAAACACTCAGAGACGAAATTAGCGGAGTCGCTAAACAATGCTCTGAAAAAGCTACACAATTAAGGGACGAGTTTAAAGCATTGACGGTAGAACTTTCGCGCACAATGGACGCAAAGATAGACGCGAAATTCGAACAGCAGAACACTCAGATTAACGAGCGCTTTAATCAGCACATACAGAACAGTGATACGCGTTTCCGCAGATTTATTCAGGATCAAAACAAAGTAAAACGACAAGTCATGGAAACAATCACTGCACAAAGACAAGAGGACAAACGTAAAATATTCGCGAAAGCGAAGACGTATGTAGACAATAATATTACTACAGTGTCCGACAAAATTAATACCATAGAACAATTGAACGCGGAATTACGGGATGAAATTTCTGACCTTAAATCAAAAACAGATACACACACAGTAAATATTCAAACAGTGACAGATAGATTCGAACAATTAGATCTAACACAGAATTGTGATGTTATCAAAGCTGATGTTAAAAAACTGAGCGAAACTACGCGCAAGTTGCAAAAACAGATTAATGCGTCTGATTCTAAAACCGATGATCAGGTTAAAATACTGACTGAAAAATGTGATGAATTGGCCAGTCGTATTGATGTTATCGAAAATACTAATGACAATAAATCAGACGATACTGCACCGGTTTCATTTATCCAAACACCTGAATTTCAAAATTTACAGCAGACAATTAATGAGATCGATTCATCTAACAACACGTTACGTAGGAAGTTATCAAATTTACAACAAGAAGTAACAGAAATGAAAAGTATTTCGGTTTATAACACATCACAGCAGACGCCACTTCGCGAACATCCGTCAGACTCGCGCAACACGTATAATGTGAGCAATTTACAGAGACTACGCGACTTAAAATCCGAAAAGCCACGCGACTTAAAATATGAAAAGCTACACAACTTGAAATCCGTAATTACACAGACGAACAGACTTTCACACAAACCTGAACGTGTTCTCAAATTCAGTGACGAGAGCGTTGATAATAAGCAATTTGTATTTGTAAGAAAATGTAAAGAATTTAATAATGACAGAACACAGGTACACGCTTTGAGGTGTATACGACAATTTGTTTTTATGCTTTCACCGCTATTGCGTGTAATGCAGAAACTAGCTTTGAACCAGATGCGACAATTTATTTTTGTATTTACAACAGCATTGCCTGTAATGAGGAAACTTGAATTAACATGGATACAACTATTTGCTTTTGGATTTATACCGCAATTCCATGTAACGCAAAAGCCAAAATTTATTTGCAGTGCGTAAATGACCTCAGGGGATTCATTACGCTTTAATGAATATGTGCTGTAGCGAGCATAGGGCCCCGAGCTGTAGTAGTGCTATTTCATCTTTAGTTTTCTGCACTGCTGCCTTCTCTTCTACTATCCTTTATATCTATCCAAACTGCTCTTTAACTATTGCTCTACCTAGTATTAAGAAACAAGTAACGAAAACCGGATATGAGAAATATTTTACCGAATGTGACAATTTTCAGTAGGCACTCCCGTAATGACAATTACCGCCGTAATTTTTAATAACAGATAAAATCGTAATCATCAGTATGTGTAAAATTAACAGCAAATGCATTTTTTTTGGTAACAATAGACGTTTTCCACCACAACAGCATGAAAGCCAACCGCTTAGCATACCTAACCAACAATGAAGTCTACAAGGTCAACCAGGCTTTAATGTTTCGCCGCGTGCACGTATAGTCCCCGGTCCAACAAATAGTAACGTACGGCAGCAAAGAAATAACTACGTACAGATAACACACCATTTCAATTCCTATCGCAATGCGCTGTATAGAAATTACTATCATGACAGACGTAAAAATGATGAGCACAATTTTCAGCGTACATTTAATAACAGTCGATCTTTTCAGCAACAACAACATCAGCAACAACGAATAATCATGAATGAAACAGACAATAGGTGTCATCTATAGCGTAACACGTCAGTAAGAAATAACAGAACAGTTCATATAGTGGATATGCCACAACATTCTCCAGTAAATAATAACACGTACGATAGATTTTAACCAGATACAGCACAGACTGCATATTCCAGTAACGTAAGCAATAATTTAGACACGCAGAATTTTGTTCACGAAAATGTTATTAATTTTGACGCCATCCGACACACGTTTGCATTAAGGACAGAATTACGACGTATGTAGACGATATTCTTATTGCAGAAGCTAACTGGCCCGAACACAATCTGATTCTTGAACAACTGTTACAAACTTTTCATGCACAAGGACTCACAGTTAATCTTAGTAAATCGCACTTTGGCAAAACTTCCATAAAATTTCTTGGACACGTAATTTCAGCAGAAGGCATTGCACCTGATCCGGAAAAACTTCAGGCTCTACGTGACATTACTGTTCCTACAACAAAAAAGCAATTACGCAGTTTTTTGGGCTTAATTAACTTTTTTCGCAAATTTATTCATCATTCTGCTTTAGACACGCCTAGACTATGCCAATTAACAGGTAAAAACAGTATTTGGTCTTGGGATAAGCAAGCACACTCTGAATTCATGAACCTGAAACATGCTTTGTTGAATGCACCACTATTATCGCACCCAGATCTTACTAGAAATTTTTCCATTGCCACCGACAGTTCCAACACCGCCTTAGGCGTACATATTTTCCAGGAAATTGAAGAAGATGGTTCAATAGTAATCAAAAACATCGCATTTGCAAGTCGCATTCTGTCACCTGCTGAGCGAAATTATTCCGTCACAGAACTTGAAACATTATGCGTTGTATGGGCTTTTACGAGATTTCGGCACTTTCTGTATGGCAGACATACCACCGTTTACACAGACCATAGAGCTATACAATTTTTGCTTTCAGCTAAATTTACTCACGACAGATTAAGTAGATGGAAACTATATTTACAAGAATTTAATTTTACGATTGTTCATATTCCCGGCACACAAAATGTTATAGCAGACGCACTATCGCGTTCTCTCGGCAACAATCAGCAAGACGTAGCAACCCACTTCTGCAAAGCAAATTTCAGTGTCATGTACATTCAACAAGTTGCATTTGAAAACTTTATTTCATCATCATTACAGGACATAGCACGAGAACAAAATAAAGACAATGTGTGGAAAGAAATTAAACACCTTTGGCAAGATAAGAATAATGTTACGATTAGGAACCACTACACTGTACGCAATGACATTTTGTTTCGCCGCTCTCATCCTGATAGCAACAATTGGTTATTATGCATTCCTGACGAACTGGTTAACAAATTAATTTGGTACACTCATTTAAGTTACGCACATTACGGAGCACGAAAATGTTTTCTTATACTGAGACAGAACTGTTATTTTACTAACATGGAAAAACGTATACGACGAGTTTTAGCGTCTTGTAAAATTTGCCAGAAAGCTAAATCAGACACCACTTCACATATTCCTCCTTTATATCCCATTATACCTGTTAAATTAAGACATATGGCCGCAGTAGATATTTTTGGTCCGATTCCGAGAACTAACAGAGGTTTTTGCTACATTTTTGTCGCTGTTGAGCTTACTTCAAAATTTGTTACTTTCACTCCATTACGCAAAGCTACTGCTAAAACTGTTTCGAAAGCATTTGTAAAACATTTTCTATCTCATGTAGGGCATGTAATGAAAGTAATTTCTGACAATGGATCTCAATTTCGTAGTAGCGTATGGACACGTATGTTACGAGCCAGAAACATTTCTCCAATCTATATATCCAAGTACCACGCTTCTTCGAACCCCTGTGAAAGATTAATGAAAGAAATTGGTAAGCTGTGCCGAATATACTGCCACAAAAGACATATTGATTGGGATACATACATACTCTCATTCCAAGATGTAATTAATTCCATACCAAATGAATCCACTATGCTATCTCCGTCTGTGATACTGAAAAATGCTGAACCACCTAACAAAATTAAAGAATTAATAACATTTCCTACATCTCGTCGATTACGACACCACGAAATAATTAACATTGCGCTGAACAACATCAAACGTGCCGCAGAGCGCCGGAGAAGACAGCAAAAACAGGTTTGTACACGCCGAGACTTTCACGTTGGACAGAAGATATTAGTACGTACACACCATTTATCCAGCAAATTAAAAGGTAAGTGCAGTAAATTTGAACTTCTATACGCAGGTCCATATCGGATTCGCAGCATTCCTCACCCCAATGTTGTACACGTCGAAACTTTGAGAACCAGAAAATCGAAAGGCAATCACCATATCTCAAACATTAAACCGTTTATTGAGTGAAACCACTGTATGTTTCAACACACTATGATGCCATTTACTAATGCAATTATTTCACCTGACCAATTACTGATGATTATCGTATTTTTTCTTGGCAAGTGCCCGGCAAGGTAAGGTTAGCAGGTCGCTTTTCTTGTCGTTACACATCAGACCGTGCATATTTTTTCAGACACACTTACGTATTTTATGACTAATTATGCAATGTTAGCTAATGACATGTTAATTTCATTACATTTTTTTTTCCATTAAAGTCTTTAATTCTCGCCTCTATTAACTACACTACATACAAGCTGAACACAACGAACGTCACATTTTGTCTTTTTGTGTATATGATTGTACTCCAGTTTTGTTTGTATGCACTATGAAATAGTTAAGATATAACACACACCAGTCGACTTTGACATTTTTTTTTGCCTTATGACATCTCAACATCGTGACTGTTTCACATTTTTTTTTTTTTTTGCTGCTGCATTGTATTATTCTGTGTACATTTTTGCATCTGAACACTGTCAAGGTCTTTGACATACTACGTTTTCTGTCATGTTATGCTGTACGGTTAATTATGTTACCATAAACCAGTCATTATCTAGTGGGTATATGATTTAAATGCAGGACATTAATCTTTGTTCATCAATTTCAGAAAGGAATGATGATTCTAAGAAATAAATTTAACATAAATGGGAATTTCACCTACGGAATAAACGAAAGGAGATGCAATAACTTTATGAGGAAGAGTAAATGGATCAGGATTAACAAACATTAACAAGAATATACTATACTCATCACAGAATAGCAGTCTTAACTAATTTTTTCTTTCAGAATACAAGGTGATTGATGCAGGCTGTCAGAGAGAACTACACATCTTAGTTTTAGTGATGAAATATGCTAGAGATAAGGAATAGTTATGTAATGAGTAATGAAGTGATTTTTTGCAGATGATAATGAATACTGATGAATAATGATGAAGGATATGGTATTATGAATAATGAAGTTTTTCTTTACAGGTGATGATAATGGTGAAGTTATGATGATATGGATAATGAAGTTTTTTTTTCTTTACAGATGAGGATAATGTTGAAGTTATGTATTTATGCTACGTAGTTAGTTAAGTATTTGTTGCAGTTTGCTTTGACAGCAGGTGTTACATTGCATAGTAGGATGACTGAAAGTTTTGGAAAGGACAGCTATGGAACACATTTTTATACACACTTCACTGCCTGTTAATTCGAAGTTCACTACTTTTCAGCATAGTGTGCGTTTCTTCTTTCAGGTCAATAATCCGTTTTTGTATTTTTTCCAGGAGAAGTTTTTCATGATACTTACTAAACCTGTTACTTATTATACCTGTTCTAGTACTTGCATTTTTATATTTTTACCCATTTCTGTCTATCGTTTATAAATGTGATCACATGTACTGCCTTGTTACATAATCTTGCTACAGCTGACTCATGACGAATGACGTTACCTATCCTCATTTGCTGCAGTAGGTCAAAAGCAAATAGTGTTATGTTTCAGCAATTAATTATCGATCCCAACGCAATGCATTGCTACCAAAAAAAAAATGTATTACCAGTCCCACATAATGTCACTAGTTTATGATAATTCTGAATAATACTGATTAGCTCTGAATAGTATGTCACTTGAGTAATGACTTCTTAATGAGACAAAAAAAGTATATATTTAAAATAATGCTTTGTCACTAGCTAATAACTGCCACTGTTTATTGTAATGATACTACTTATAATGCCTGTGATTATTAATGATTTGACTGTAATTAACTGATTTTAATAATGATTCGTAATGATCTGAATAATACTGAATGATGAAATATATTTTATTTTATTCAATACTTGCTGGCCACTGAGTGCCAATAATTAATGTCACTTGAAGAATTGTTATTAATTATGCCATTAATTAGCCCTTTTTTTCCCATGTTGAGTTTTCATGTTTTGGTTAATGGCCAATGAGTGCCAATAATTTGTATCACTCAATGTATTATGTTAATGCTAGGCCAATAATTGACTCTCCTTTTCAATTAAGGCTTCTGATGAACATTATTCTGTCTTACTAAATATACTTTGTAACTGGCCAAGGACCGCCACTATTTATTGTAATACGGTTACCCATGATGCCAGCTAGTGATTCTTAATAGATTGGAATGACACATAATTAATTAACTATGGTACTGTTTAATAATGCTTTGTAATTAGAAGAAGACTAATGATTCTTACTATATTAGAATTAGACAAATGATTAATTAACGACAAATGATTAATTTACTGTAATTAGACAAATGATTAATTAACTGTAATTAGGAAAAGGCTAATGATTATTATTGGAATGACAAATGATTAATTAACTGTAATTAGGAGAAGGTTAATGATTCTTAATCATACTCTGTAACTGAAAAGAATGCGATTATTTCATAATATTTTGTAACCAGGAAAAGAAGGCTACTGATTCTATGTAAAACAATTAATGAACATTTTTCTGTAATACTACATACTTGGTACAGAAATGTTCAATAACTGGGCTATGAATGCCACAAACTATCAATGAAGACTGTAATTGTCAATATTATGTGACTTGATGTCCTTCACCTCATAAGCTGACTACCCTGAATTACTGCAATGCCCATTTGTCCTGTTTATCCTAGTGATCATGGAGCACTATATTTGGTTTTTGCACTAATTCTACGTTGGTGTGCCTTGTAAGAGTGTGGTGTTGACACGACATGCTGTCCACCACCATGAGCGATGAAGACATTATTATGGTCCCACTGTTTGGTGTACATAATGTACTGCCAAAATGAAAACATGGAACATTACTACGACAGTTCAGTGTCTTGGCTACACTGATAAATTCTGATGGGAAAAGAACTTCAAGTTGAGTCACTTGGTGTTGTACTTCTGTGGAAAGATATGGACTTTCAGAACAGCTATGTGCAATCTAAAGTGCTACAACCATGATGCAATCCTTCCCTTTCCTATCCTAATTCTTGTCACATAATGAAAATCATTTTTTTGGTAACATCATTTCTGTTCGTAGGTTATACATTTTTTTCGATTCCTGAACTCCAGTGCGAGTACGCTTATGTCACTTGTCAACATAATATTTTGCCAGTCTGTTTATTTGTTCTGAATATGCTAAAGAATTTTTTTCAATGCCTGTGCACTTTGTTATCTGTCAAATAATTTGTATATACAT
The DNA here is from genome assembly GCF_021461395.2 of Schistocerca americana. NCBI lineage: Eukaryota > Metazoa > Arthropoda > Insecta > Orthoptera > Acrididae > Schistocerca > Schistocerca americana. The sequence continues at coordinate 137,169,685 of NC_060127.1, forward strand.
TTTTCTGATTTGCTACTATGTTTTGTACTCACATTTTGTCTTTGTCTGATATATTTTGTACTTAGTGCGTGTGCACAACGTTTAAATATTCTGTAAGTTGAAGAATTTTGTTAATTAAAGAAAAATTTTGCCGCGCTTGGCAAGTCCAAATGACTCACCATCGCTGCCAAATTTTTGCCCCCCCAGTGGAGGGTTATGAAACACGTATGTAACATAGCAGCGATGGCGAGGCATTGTAGCATCTGTGACCAGAGAGTATGCGCTTGACCGCGCGAGTGTTGCGAGCAGTTCGCTAGTTGTCGCTATGCAGAGCAGTACTCTGTCTGCAGTCGTTGCGAGTCTGTAGCTCTGTCTAGTTGAGGGCAGTTCGCTAATAGTCGTCATGCAGAGCGGTCGGTCAGTAGTAGTAGCCCAGTGCGGTTGTGTGATGTAGGCGGTCGGCAACACTGGTCAAGATGGTGAATAAGGTATACTGTTAATTAATATAATTATTAGATAATGAAAAATTGTAATTATTCTCCAACAAGTTCCCCAATAATAATTTTTATTTCAAAAGCATTTTTTCAAAAATTTAATTTTTTATTGAACTAAAGATCTCGTTGCACTTCCCATTTCATTCCACTTCTTTTGAAGAAAAATTTCACTAGAATCACAAAAAAAAGAGAATATTATTATTTGCAATGCAGTTCCTCCAAGCGGTGCGCAACAACAAGAGCAGAAATGTGACATCCATTTATTCTGAGGTAAGACTTTAACTCTGATTGTTTTACACAGGGCCAAAGACCGATGTTTCGGTTTAATTGAATTTCTTTATCACTGAATGGACTTTAATTTTTTGTGAGGAATTTATATTTGAGTCAGATTGCGAATTTCACATTTTTGTTGCCATTGTCAGTACATTTCATTGTGGGCAGGTTACGCTTAGCGCAATGTCCATTAGCATCCATAAATAATATTGTTCAATACTTTTAAATTATTGTGGGGAGGTTACAACGTTCAAACTCACTTAAATCTTGATGACCTGCCATTGTAGCAGCAGTAACCGATCTAACAACTGCGCCAGACATTTGTCTTATACGGGGTGGTCAATTGATAGTGACCGGGCCAAATATCTCACGAAAAAAGCGTCAAACGAAAAAACTACAAAGAACGAAACTTGTCTAGCTTGAAGGGGGAAACCAGATGGCGCTATGGTTGGCCCGCTAGATGCCGCTGCCATAGGTCAAACGGATATCAACTGCGTTTTTTTTTAAATGGGAACCTCCATTTCTTATTACATATTCGTGTAGTACGTAAAGAAATATGAATGTTTTAGTTGAACCACTTTTTTCGCTTTGTGATAGATACTAAAATTAGATCGGACATCAGTATATGTTATTCTGAGAGAAAAACCTATTTTGTGGGATTTTGAATGAGATATGGTACATAAAGTTTCGGATTTTATCATAGGCACTGAGAACCATAAATCACATCAACGTCGATTGTAAGACCGTAGCATTTATTCGAGCTTCTGAAATCTGTTGATCTTACGGCTTATCTTTACTGCAGGCCCACATTGTACATATATTTGAACATTCACGAAAAGTTGTCTCACTCGTTTTTCTGATATTCACTTAAATGGGTGGGAGGGGAGGGGAACGTCTAAGACGCTGTACTTTTGCCCCTATGGTCTTCAGCGACTCATTCGTATTCTAGTCAAGAGACCTTATAGGTATATAGTACTTTCCTCAAACGGCAACTTGCAGTTGGTTGCCTACTGTGCAGCAATCGGCTCTCCTGTGCAGTGTCAACATGAACTTTGTTGAACCTGTATTAAGCGCTAAGTTAAAGAAAACTACCAGGGGAAGTTAGCTGCAAAGAAACTAAGGCATTCCAGATTAGATTCGTTGTCTGAGAATGTGACGAAATCAAATAAGCGTGACTACAGACGAACATGTAATAAAGAAGTATACAGGGTGAGTCACCTAACATTACCGCTGGATATATTTCGTAAACCACATCAAATACTGACGAATCGATTCCACAGACCGAACGTGAGGAGAGGGGCTAGTGTAATTGGTTAATACAAACCATACAAAAATGCACGGACGTATGTTTTGTAACACAAGCCTAAGTTTTTTTTAAAGGAACCCCGTTAGTTTTGTTAGCACATCTGAACATATAAACAAATACGTAATCAGCGCCGTTTGTTGCATTGTAAAATGTTAATTACATCCGGAGATATTGTAACCTAAAGTTGACGCTTGAGTACCACTCCTCCGCTGTTCGATCGTGTGTATCGGAGAGCACCGAATTACGTAGGGATCTAAAGGGAACGGTGATGGACCTTAGGTACAGAAGAGACTGGAACAGCACATTACGTCCCTATGCTAACATCTTTGTTGGTGTTTTTCACTGACGCACATGTACATTACCATGAGGGGTGAGGTACACGTACACACGTGGTTTCCGTTTTCAGTTACGGAGTGGAATAGAGTGTGTCCCGACTTGTCAGGCCAATAGATGTTCAATGTGGTGGTCATCATTTGCTGCACACAATTGCAATCTCTGGCGTAATGAATGTCGTACACGCCGCAGTACATCTGGTGTAATGTCGCCGCAGGCTGCCACAATACGTTGTTTCATATCCTCTGGGGTTATAGGCACATCACGGTACACATTCTCCTTTAACGTACCGCACAGAAAGAAGTCCAGAGGTGTAAGATCAGGAGAACGGGCTGGCCAATTTATGCGTCCTCCACGTCCTATGAAACGCCTGTCGAACATCCTGTCAAGGGTCAGCCTAGTGTTAATTGCGGAATGTGCAGGTGCACCATCATGCTGATACCACATACGTCGACGCGTTTCCAGTGGGACATTTTCGAGCAACGTCCCTGCAGATGCTGCTCGCCGACCGTGGCCCGTGTTTGTTACAACACGCAACTGAACGTCGGAGGTTTCAAGCGTCAACTTTAGGTTACAATATCTCCGGACGTAATAAACATTTTACAATGCAACAAACGGCACTGATTACGTATTTGTCTATATGTTCAGATGTGCTAGCAAAACTAACGTGGTTCCATTTAAAAAAACGTAGGTTTGTGTTAAAAAAACATACTTCCGTGCATTTTTGTATGGTTTGTATTAAACAATTACACTAGCCGCTCTCCTCACATCCGGTCTGTGGAATCGGTTCGTCAGTATTTGATGTGGTTTACCAAATATATCCAGCGGTAACGTTAGGTTCAAATGGTTCAAATGGCTCTGAGCACTATGGGACTCAACTGCTGAGGTCATTAGTCCCCTAGAACTTAGAACTAGTTAAACCTAACTAACCTAAGGACATCACAGACATCCATGCCTCAGGCAGGATTCGAACCTGCGACCGTAGCGGTCTTGCGGTTCCAGACTGCAGCGCCTTTTAACCGCACGGCCACTTCGGCCGGCGGTAACGTTAGGTGACTCACCATGTATAATAAGCCTAAGTCGTTATGCGGGTACAACGTAAGAATGATTGATTTTTGGCAAAGAATTTATTCGTTAACTACACTACTCGCCATTAAAACTGATACACCACGAAGATGACGTGCTACAGACGCGAAATTTAACCGACAGGAAGAAGATGCTGTGATATGCAAATGATTAGCTTTTCAGAGGATTCGCATGAGGTTGGCACCGGTGGCGACACCTACAACGTGCTGACCTGAGGAAAGTTTCCGACCGATTTCTCTTACACAAACAGCAGTTGACCGGCGTTGCCTGGTGAAACGTTGTTGTGATGCCTCGTGGAGGAGAAATGCGTACCATCACATATCCGACTTTGATAAAGATCGGATTGTAGCCTATCGCGATTGCGGTTTATCGTATCGCGACATTGCTGCTCGCGTTGGTCGAGATCCAATGACTGTTAGCAGAATATGGAATCAGTGGTTTCAGGAGGGTAATATGGAATGCAGTGCTGGATCCCAACGGCCTCGTATCAATTGCAATCGAGATGACAGGCATCTTATCCGCATGGCTGTAGCGGATCGTGCAGCCACGTCTCGATCCCTGAGTCAACAGATGAGGACGTTTGCAAGACAACAACCATCTGCACCAACAGTTCGACGACGTTTGCAGCAGCGTGGACTATCAGCTCGGAGACCATGGCTGCGGTTGCCCTTGACGATGCTTCACAGACAGGAGCGATGGTGTACTCAACGACGAACCTGGGTGCACGAATGGTAAAACGTCATTTTTTCGGATGAATCCAGGTTCTGTGTACAGCATCATGATGGTCGCATCTCTGTTTGGCGACATCGCAGTAAACGCACATTGGAAGCGTGTATTTGTCATCGCCATCCTGGCGTATCACCCGGCATGATGGTATTGGGTGCCATTGGTCACACGTCTCGGTCACCTCTTGTTCGCAATGACGGCACTTTGAACAGTGGACGTTACATTTCAGATGTGTTACGACCCGTGGCTCTAACCTTCATTCGATCCCTGCGAAACCCTACATTTCAGCAGGATAATGCACGACCGCAATTTGCAGGTCCTGTACGGGTATTTCTGGATAGAGAAAATGTTTGACTGCTGCCCTGGCCAGTACATTCTCCAGATCTCTCACCAATTGAAAACGTCTGGTCAATGGTGGCCGAGCAACTGGCTCGTCAAAATACGCCAGTCACTGTTCTTGATGAACTGTGGTATCGTGTTGAAGCTGTATGGGCAGCTGTACCTGTACACGCCATCCAAGCTCTGTTCGACTCAATGCCAAGGCGTATCAGGGCCGTTATTACGGCCAGAGGTGGTTGTTCTGGGTACTGATTTCTCAGGATGTATGCACCCAAATTGAGTGAAAATGTAATCACATGTCAGTTCTAGTATAATATATTTGTCCAATGAATACCCGTTTATCATCTGCATTTCTTCTTGGTGTAGCAATTTTAATGGCCAGTAGTATAATATATGAATCAGGGAGCTTGTACGTTTGTCCGAAAAAAAAACACGAAAAATTACACAAAAATGCGTACAAAACAATAAAAATCCACAAAAACAATTCTTCCTTTTTTTACACAAGTTATGCAAATTATTATTATTTTTGACAGAGGCTGTTATACGGCGAATGCTATTAATGTTGCAGTCTCGTATTTATCTGAATTTAAAAATTTGAGAACACCCAGAATGTATACACTATACGATCAAAAGTACCCGGACACCCCAAAAACATACGATTTTCATATTAGGTGCATTGTGCTGCCACCTACTGACTGCCAGGTACTCCGTATCAGCGTCCTCATTAGTCATTAGACATCGTGAGAGAGCAGAATGGGACGCTCAGCGGAACTTACGGACTTCGAACGTGGTCAGGTGATCGGGTGTCACTTGTGTCAAACGTCTGTACGCGACATTTCCGTGCTCCTAACCATCTCTAGGTCGACCGTTTCCGATGTGATAGTGAAGTGGAGACGTGAAGGGACGCGTACAGCGCAAAAGCGTGCAGGCCGACCTCATCTGTTGACTGACAGAGACTGTCGACAGTTGAAGAGGGTCGTAATGTGTAAGAGGCAGACATCTATCCAGACCATCACACAGGAATTACAAACTGCATCAGGATCCATAGCAGATACTATGACAGTTTGGCTGGAGGTGAGAAAACTTGGATTTCACGGTCGAGCGGCTGCTCAGAAGTCACACATCACGGCGGTAAATGCCAAACGACGCCTTGCTTGGTGTAAGGAGCGTTAACATTTTACGATTGAACAGTGGAAAACGTTAGACAGTGTACACAATGTGGCGATCCGATGACACGGTGTGGGTATGGCGAATTTCCGGTGAACGTCATCTGGCAGCGTGTGCAGTGCCAACAGTAAAATTCGAAGGCGGTGGTGTTATGGTGTGGTCGTGTTCTTCGTGGAGGGGGCGTGCACCCCTTGTTGTTTTGCGTGGCACTTTCACAGCACAGGCCTACATAAATGTCTCAAGCACCTTCTTGCTTCCCACTGTTGAACAGCAGTTCGGGGATGGCGATTGCATCTTTCAACACGATCGACCACCTGTCCATACTGCACGGCCTGGGGCGGAGTGGTTACTCGACAATAACATCCCTGTAATGGACTGGCCTGCACAGAGTGCTGACATGAACCCTATAGAACACATCTGGGATGTTTTGGAACGCCAGCTTCGTGCGTGGTCTCAACGACCGACATCGATACCTCTCCTCAGTGTAGCACTCCGTGAAGAATCGGCTGCCATTCACCAAGAAATCTTCCAGCACCTGATTGAACGTATGCCTGCGAGAGTGGAAGCTGTCATCAAGGCTAAGGATGGGCCAGCATTACCGACCCTGTTCAACTGTCAGCGGTCTCTGCCAGTCAACAGGGCACCAAGAACTTGTAAGTCATTCTCGGCCAGGTGTCGGGATACTTTTGATCACATAATGTAACTAGGAGCCGCCACTGATGGGGAACACGGCTGTAGCGATTCCACTACGGCAGCGGGCGTCGCTTTGCGAGTGGCGGATGCTGAATCACGAGATGGCTGGGGGTCGTTCAGCAGAGCAGAGGCGCTGATAACACTGATGACCCCTGGGCAGCCGCGTGCCGACTCGGCCGCACGCTCTGGCCGGCCATCCGCCACGTGGCCACAGTTCAGCCTCAGACAGCTGCGCGAGCCTGGGATGAAGGGTTCGCAGCCTAGCGCACGTCGGCGCCAACGTAACGACAGTTTTCTCGGATTTTATCTATTAGGTTGGTGTATAAGTTCGTAGCGTCTTTTTTTGCATATTTCTATGGGTGTATTTATCGATTCTGGGATGCTAAGCAATGTACGATGGTGTTAAGGAGGCAATTGGACCAACTCTCAGAAAAATAGCTCCTCTGAAGTCCAAGACGGTTGAAGTCATTACTGATGAAGGCAAACAATTGGAACGCTGGGTTGAACACTACCTCGAGTTGTATGCAGCCGAGAATGAAGTTAGCAAGGATGCATGTGACGCCATCAAACAAATGCTAGTTATGGAAGAACTAGATTCAATGCCTACTTTGGAAGAACTCACAAGGGGAAGGCCTCAAACACGGCCAACCGATTCGGCTGAAATTTGGCAGGTCGCTTGTGTTCAACCTAAAACGAAGGAATCTAAGATATTTTGGGTCAACATTTTGAGAAAATTACCCTTAAAGGTTATAATGAGCAATCGACTCAAAATTGGCGGGATCGATAGATAATGGTGAACAGAACATTTTTCATCATCAGGTATGGGGTCCGAAAACGCACACTTTTCCAGAAATCGAGGAAAGAAACTCTTACAGTTTCGTTTCTGTACCCACATGGTAAACGCTTTTCGCTGACAGCACCGACAGCGCAACGGCAAGGTAACTGGCTGGGAATCAATCTCGAAGAAACCCAGTGGATATTCTTCTTTTCGTTTGTATTTTTCCATATCTCAATTAATAGGGATAGGAGGGTTAATAAGGTAAGTAAATCAATATGGAATGATAATAATAAGGTAGACAATCTAATTTCTCAAACGCCGAGAGTTAGTAAATTATTAAACTTTCAATCCTTCTCACATGAAAACAACTCCGAGTAAGAGTGCTGCGAATTCCTCACGAGAGATCACAGATAGTCAAGCTCATGACGCTTGTTTACAGCGAGGCACGGGATAGAATGAACGCGGGGAGAGTTAAGTTGTCCCGGTTGCCACTTCGTCATATCATAGTTGTGGACCTCGAAGAGTGAAAAGTGACCAGCACGAGCCTTATAGAAGTCAATCGGGAAGAGTTTTTTTCCGTCATTAGGCTGCCGAGAACCTCGCGGATACATACAGTGATTTTTTCATCGTTAATGCGCCGAAGCAACATATGACGAGTACTGCATGTAGTTTGTAGTAATTAGCTCGTCTGTTTATGCCGTAGTAACTGGTTATTGTTTGTTGTGTCATATCTTTCAGATGCATAATCTGAATAATGGAGGATGTACACCCTTCGACTAGCGCTGTAATATATATTTGGGAACTTGTCACAGTATTACCGACGCTGTGTTTTGGTTTGTCATAGTGTTGCAAGCCAGATGCTTATCAACGCACTACTGGAAGCAGGCAGTTCTGTTTCTCGGCATTCCAGATTGATAGGAGCGGCTATCGTCGAGCGATTTTTGGAGCTGACGAACGAAATGACTTTTGTTGATACTGAAGTACTATACCGTGAAGGTTTTTTGGAAATTCGAACCCGAGTTTACCGATTCCCAGCGAGTTACCTTATCCGTTGCGATATCGGCGCTGTCGCCAAAAAACGTTTACGATGTGGGTACAGAAGCGGCAGTTGTAAAAGTTTCTTTCCTCGATTTCTGGAAAAGTTTGCATTTGCGGACCCCATACCTGATGATGAAAAATGCTCTATTTACAATTATCTATCGATCCCTCCAATTTTGAGTCGATTGCTCGTCATAACATTTAGCGGTGATTTTCTCAAAATTGCAGGGGTGTTGACCCAAAATATCTTGGAGTCCTTCGTTTTAGGTTGTACTCAAGCGACCTGCCAAATTTGAGCCGAATCGGTTAGCCGTGTCTGAGGCTTTCCCCTTGTCAGTAGAGAAATAGATTCTCTTGGTAACGGAAAGGCCCCAGTTGAAGATGGCATCCCCGCAGAGGTTATTGACTATAACAAGTCTGTTCTTCTCAGACATTTATATTCACTTATCACAACCAGCTGGGAAGAAGGTTATGTCCCAACGAGTATGCGGAATTCGAGGATAGTTACTCTATATAAACAGAAAGGGAACAAAAGTGACTATAACAATTACCGAGGCATTAGCCGGGAAAGCTTATACAAGAGTCATCCTAATGCGATTACAAATCTTAGCTTCCAGAATCTACCCAGAATCTCAGTGTGGCTTCAGGCCTGGCCGATCAACCGTAGATATGATCTTCTCCTTAAGACAGCTACAAGAGAAATGTCGTGAGCAGCAGAGGCCACTTTATATTGCTTTCATTGACCTTGTTAAAGCGTTTGATTTAGTGAGCAGAAATGGGCTTTTCAAACTGTTGCAGAAGACTGGATGCCCACCTAAACTACTACAAATAATTGTCTCTTTCCATGAGAAAACACAAGCAACAATCTGCTTCAACGGTAAAACATCAGAAGCATTCCCTGTTAATAGCGGTGTGAAACAGGGGTGTGTGTTAGCTCCTTCATTATTTGGGAGTTTCTTTTCCCTTCTGCTCAGATTTGCCTTTGAAGACTGTGAGGAGGGAGTGTATCTACATACGAGGTCTGATGGAAATCTTTTCAACATTGCACGCCTCAAGGCCAAGACCAAAGTAAATACAGTTGTTATATGCGGCCGATGCAACTCTAGTAGCGAACACAGAAGATGAGCTGCAGTATGGTTCAAATGGCTCTGAGCACTATGGGACTCAACTGCTGAGGTCATTAGTCCCCTAGAACTTAGAACTAGTTAAACCTAACGAACCTAAGGACATCACAAACATCCATGCCCGAGCCAGGATTCGAACCTGCGTCCGTAGCGGTCTTGCGGTTCCAGACTGCAGCGCCTTTAACCGCATGGCCACTTCGGCCGGCGTGCTGCAGTATATAATTAACAAATTATCACATGCCTGTGAAAAATTTGGACTACTCATCAGCCTTCAAAAGACTAAGATCATGGCGCAGAGCACTACCAACGTTCCATCTATCAGCATTGATGCCAATCCTCTCCAGGTAGTTGATGACTTTACCTACTTGGGATCCACAATATGTAGCAACTTTTCCATGGACACTGAAATTACTAACAGAATCGCAAAGGCAACATCTGTCATGGCTAGATTGAAAAACAGAGTATGGAACAACGGACTGCTTACCACAAAAACTTAATTAAAAGTCTACAACGCTTGTGTTATAAGCACCCTTCTCTATAGCTGTGACACACGGACAACTCTTTCTAAGCACGAATCTCGACTCAGCAGCTTCCATCTCCGCTGTCTCCGGAAGATCCTTCAGATCTCTTGGAGAGATAGAGTATCCAACACTGAAGTCATTCATAGTGCAAGCACAACCAGCATCTTTGCACTCCTGAGTCATCGACGTCTAAGATGGGTGGGACATGTCAGGCGCATGGATCCTGAATGGATACCGAAATAGCTGCTGTACGGAGAACTTCAGGAGGGTGTGAGGCCAGTGGGACGACCGCATCTTCGTTTCAAGGATGTCTGCAAGAGAGACCTGACCGAGACCAGAATCAATCCAAGTCGCTGGGAAAGCATTGCAGACGACCGTGTTATGTGGCGCGTAACCGTGCGCAACGGCGTCAAGCTCTCAGAGGACGAACGCACACAGGAACAAATCAGGAAGAGGACAAAGCGAAGAAACAGAGCGGCTTCTGTTCGAAGTCCCTCAAATTTCACTGCAGTAGGGACTGCCACTCTCGAGTGGGACTTTTTAGCCACAGTAGACGCTGCAGACTATGAACCAAGCATGTTACACCATCATCCCTCAAGGATGGACGGATCCCATTATACGGATGCCATTATTTATCGATTGCCATTTTATGGCTCTAAGCACTATGGGGCTTAACGTCTGAGGTCATCAGTCCCCTAGACTTAGAACTGCTTAAACCTAACTAACCTAAGGACATTACACACATCCATGCCGATGCAGGATTCGAACCTGCGACTGTAGCAGCTGCGTGGTTCCGGACTGAAGCGCCTAGAACCGCTCGGCCACAGTGGCCGGCTGCCATTTTTTATTTGTAGTTCATTGTTGCTGTATGAGTTAACATACTGTCATTTCGAGATAGTGAGTGGAGATGTGGACACTAGAAAATGCAATGCCAAGTGGAGAAATCGGAACATTTCGGGCATACTGTTCTGTTTGAGTTCAATATAAGGGTGACAGCAACGAAGGCAGCCAGAAACATTTGCGCTGTGTTTGGAGATAATGCCACTGGACAGAGCACGGCAAGAAAATGTTTCCTTGTTTCAAGGAAGATCGTGTTGTTATTAGCGATTCTCCGCGTTCAGGAAGACCATCGCGGTTTGATGAAGATTGTTTAAACGCGTTAATCCACAATGACGCACAGAGTGCTACAGAAATAGCAAACGTGATCATTACACTATCGTGTGACATTTGCATGTAATGGGGAAGGTCAAGACTCGGCTGCGTGGGTACCGCATGCCCTAAGCCAAAAACATAAAAATCAGTGGGTGGTCATCTCTGCTTGCTTGCCATCGAGTGGCTCGCGAACAACACCTAACATTCCTATTTTGTGGCATTACTGGTAACGAGAAATGGTGGCCTTATGCTAACACAAGGGAAAGAACGGAATGGGTGAGCCCAAATAATGCAGCAACTCCCCATATGAATACCTGCGCGGAGTCGCAAAAGGTAATGCTATGCTTTGGTGGAACAGCGACAGTATGGTGTACTACGAATTGCTTCCCCGAGGTGTAGCCATCGCTGCTGACATTTGAATGTCAACAACTGAGACGTCTCGCAGGCGCAGTCCAAGAACGACGGCCACGAAGACGGCGTGATGTGACGCTACTCCACGGTAATGCCCGCCCGCATTGTGCTAGACAGACAAGAATACTATACAGGAGGTGAGTTGGAAGTCATTCAGTACCACCTTATTCGCCTGATCTTGCGTCCTCAGATTTTCACCTTTTCCGCTCTCTGATCGAACAACCTTCAAGGAACTTCCTTGTCGGATGAAAATACGCTCCCAACACGGCTCTAGGAGTTCTTCGCCTCAAAACCACGTGATTTCTACAGTCGCGGAATCGAAAAGTTCCGCCAGCGTTAGCAGACTGTTTTAAACACTGGGTGAGAATATCCTCGTATTACTGATGACTAAAGTCTTCGTTATGTGTATCTGTTGTGTTTGTTAGCCTTATAGAAAAACCCTACGAACTCAGCCGGGGGGTTGGCCGTGCGGTTCTAGGCGCTTCAGTCTGGAACCGCGTGACCGCTACGGTCGCAGGTTCGAATCCTGCCTCGGGCATGGATGTGTGTGATGTCCTTAGGTTAGTTAGGTTTAAGTAGTTCTAAGTTCTAGAGGACTGATGACCACAGATGTTAAGTCCCATAGTGCTCAGAGCCATTTGAACCATTTGAACCTCTCATTAAATTAGTAACAAAAAAGAAATGATAAACAGGATAGAGTGTTCCGAACTATTAGGCGAGTACTCAGTAGGCAGATGCGCCAACCACTACGCCACACTGGCGCAGTAGCTTTGCACAGCTGCATGGACTATCTTAGGACAGCTCCCTCCATAATCCAAAGTCCCATTCGCGCCATACCACGAGAAAGAAGTTAGTGTATAACAAAAAGATTGCAGTAGATACTGTCTACTGGCTCCAGTATCTCCATTTATGTTTTTAATGTCTATCTATAATAGAGAGATTGTCTGAAATAGAATAATCCTATCCTGAAATCAAATAATGTCTTTACTCTCATTGCAGATTACAGAATTTAAAAACCTTCAACTTTAAACATGAAACTACAGAACAGACTGTCAGAAAAAAACAGCCGAGTAGTCAATTGTTCAATGTACTGAAACTGAGCCGTGAGGGCCTCACTTTTTGATAATAATAAAAATGTAATACACTATTACTTGGTTCATTCGATAAAAAAAAGTGCTGATATACGAAAAATATCAGGATTCAGTAAAAAAAAATATTGCTTTCTTGATGAGAGTACTTGATAACAACAAGTTTCGACAGTTTTCTGTGCCCCTGTACGTGTTACTATAATGTCTTGGAGGTAATTCTCACGTCGAACCGATCTTAGTTTCTTCTGCAATTCCAATATGTGATGGTATTTACCCAGTCACAAAAATTTCGTTGAAAAGCATGTGCCGTTTATTGTTGGGCTGTCTGGAAAGGTGTCCCCAAGAACTGCACTGGTATACCATCAATACCTGCGAATTTGTTCCTTACGAATTGGCGCACACTTTTCAAAATTCAGAAATAAGGAGCAAATCTCACCTATGACCTTCTTGGGTCGTGTCACCATTTCTATAACAATGCGCAACCGAGTCTGTCGCAAGTTCTGTAATTAGTTGCATCATTCTGCCACGAGTAATTCATTAACAGCTATCTCCGATAAGGAGTGTGATTAATCCACAAGAGAAACTGTCTCCGGCATCGTGATAACAGAGTGTATAAAATATGTTACATTGACAGTGACACTTATTGAGTGAGTTGTAGCAACTGTTGTCAGATAACGGCTGCGCAGTGGAAGTTTGAGCGAAAAAAATCAATGAAAAGAGTGAGTTCTCCAGCCATAAAGAGGCTGAACGCGATAACGGGTCTGCGAAACGGAGCGCGGAGCAAGTGGTGCACACAGGACTGGGATTTTCCGAGAGACCCGTGGGACAAAAAAAGACTCATCATGAAATATCAGCAAGTAAGACAAAGAACGAATAACCTAACGTGTTGTTGCTATCTGTGCCGATAAAAAGATGAGTTCTTGCTAAGTTGTACAAGGACGGAGAACAAATTAGGAACGGAATCGAGCGTGCTATTCTTCAGTGGACCGATCCAACATTCATCCAAGACGCTTACGGAGGGTAGAATATGGGTGACGAGATGGAAATTCAAAACCTGCTCCTCTCGGGTTGCTTTCCACTAAAAGTGCTTTGATATAAACTTTCACGCTGTTTTTTGCATAGGTGCCACAGTCGCAGAAGCCACCGTTACAGGTGCGGAGGGGTTGGCGGTGGGGGGGGGGGGGGAGGAGCACTTGCATCCTCCTGGAATCTGGGTACAGCGTTTTAATTCATTACAGAATTCTCGTGCATTTCAGGAAATGATTGACTTTTGATTCTAGAAAACATTGGTTTTAAGGCGGGGGGGGGGGGGGGGGGGAGGGGGGGGGAAGGGGGTACGTTACTCGCTGCTCCCTGAAGAGTGAAATAAAAATGACTGAGATTAAAAACAAAATTGATTCGATGAAGCATTGGCGACCACTCTAAATTAAGTAGAGGGAGATAACCGTGTGTTACAAACTTTGCGGAATAATGGGGAAGGTTAAGGTATCAATTTGAGGTACGGGACATTAGTTTGGAAACGACCGTTTCGTAAACGAAAGTCGTTCTGATTCCTCCAACACTGGATCTCTTCTACTGTAAGCTCTTTGCTTTCCATCTACCACCCATCTTCCTAGGAACTGTGTAAGACACTTCTACTTTTTGTCACTGTCATAGTTGTCTCCCACCCTAATTAGTTCTCTAATCTTTCCGGAAATACACGACAATAACAACCGTCAGCTGGAAAAGTTTTTCTTCCATTTCTTCATAACATCACGGACCGTATTGGGAAAGTTTTGGCCAAGTTTCAAGTGGAGACAATCTTTCGACCTACCAAGGAAATTAGTGGAAGTTTAAGATCGGTGAAAGACGCACGACACCCCTTAGCTACCCCAGGTGTGTAAAAATTCCGTGTAGCTGTGGCATGATTTATATTGGAACAACTGAAAGGAGTGTTAATACCCGCCTAACGGAACACAAAGGAACTGTAGATTGGGACAAATTGACAAATCAGCTGTAGCGGAACACGTTTTCAATGACGGTGATCACGAAATAAAATTTAGTGAGACAAACGTGATAGCTAGGACCTCACATTACTATACATATGTCACAAAATGTCCGAGTCTGTAACTCAGTGATCACTGAGGCTATCTATCATGCGGAGGACCCTGTTTCGATTCCCGGTGCTGCGAGGGATTTTTTTTTCCCCCCTTGGTGGGAGCACTAGCACGTGACGCACTCGGCCCTCTGATGCCGAATGAGGAGCTACTTCACTAAGTGCTACCAGCGCCGCCAGGTGTCCCGACCCGACAACGGGAGGGAGTGTGCTGTGCATCCCCTCACAGTACGGAGTTCATACCGCACACACGCGCCGCCAATGGCTGATGGGATACGCGGTGGTCGGTCGTACCTTACGCCGGTATTATACTAACATATTTCTTTGTCAAAGTTGATGTGTCAAAGAAATTTGATGGTGTAATAGGAAAGTTTGTCAAATCTCGCCTGTCATCAAATAAATATGATCAAATCTAGGGCGTCGCCTAAGATTTGTTAATAAAAGTCGTTCGTCTTCTGTTCACTGCAACGTGAAATATAACCACTTCGAGCGCTGGCGTCTCTACAGCTATTTGACGTCTCTGTAGTGTGTTTGTTAACGTGGCTTCAAAGTTGGTTTGTTCCTTCGACTCTTTTTTTTTTTTTAATGAACCTACTTCGACAAGTTAAGAAGCGCTTCATCTGTTCCGTACTTTTTATTAATCTTGTGATTGTTGGAACACCAATTCCATTAATTATTGTCTCGAATGAATTCATTCGAGACAACTTGTAACGGTTTTCGCTGCCATGATGAAAATAACCATTAATTATTCAAAATTAAAAATAGTTATTGCCCATACAGTGCACTAAACATTTACTTACATTCACATATTCCCCTTCAATGCCTTGCAAATTGCTTCACACGTTTTTGGCATTCTTTTGGTTAATGTGCAATGTGATATTTGAGTTCTGTGTCGTAAACCAGCGTAGCTCTCTCATGTATCCAGAAATCATATTGTCACAGTTTACCTGTCTTCGGCACATATAGCATTTCTAAAGAGGATATTCTGTTTTGTAATATGAAAAGCCACTTTAATGAGTAAATGCTGAAATACACTCTCATCTCTTCGTAAGTAATTAAAATTTTAAGACTTAACTTACTGCACTTGCAGGTCTCGTAACAGATTTTGCTGAATGCTTTTATAATCTCGACGTAATACGTAGGGCTTCATCCAAGTGTTTTTCCTTTCTTCCGCCGCTTTTCTTCCAAATACACGCACAATGTAATCGTGGCACTAGCAACTGCAGCGCATAGTAACGCGTTGACGTCCGCCATCTTGAAATTTGGCAAAAAATATGACGACAGTGTAATACCGACCTAAGAAACACAATGCAAAAGGTTGTTCTGAGTTATTCACACGATTTTGGAAAGGCAGAAAATATCAGTGACTGGGGTAAAATCACAGAGGGAGTCCCACAGGATTCAATTTTGCGTCGACTCGTATTCCTTATAGATGTGTATGACCTTCCACTTAACCATTCAACAAGCAAAATTTTTCCGTTTTGCAGACGATACTAATCTTATAATAGATCTCACCAGACAAAAGGCAACAGAAGAGACTGTTTATGGTGTTTCTCAAACACTTATCAAGTGCTCCTCTGAAAATGTACTCTCCGTTACTTTAGAGAAAACACACTTTATTCAGTTCTGTACAGGAAATACAGCCACGACAATAGTTGTAGTACATGAACTGGCGCCAGTAAATAGGGTAGAATGCTCCAGTTTCCTGAGTGTACATTGTGATAGAAACTTGAACTGGAAGAAGCATATTACAGAGCTTCTCAAACAATTAAGTTCAGCTGCTTTTGCTATTTGTATATTTGCTAGTCTTGAAAACAAACGAATCATTCTCCTGGCATATTCTTTTATATGTTTCCACTCAATAATGTGATACGGAATAATTTTCTGGGGTAACTTCATTTAGAAACAAATTACTCAGTACGTAAAAGCGAGCAGTAAAAATAATATGTGGCGTTCGCCTGCGGTCTTCGTATAGTTACATTTTCAAAGAGCTAGGCATTTTAACTGCACCATCACAATATATATATATTCGCTAATGAAATTTATCATAAATAATCCATCATAATTCGAGAAGAATAGTGATGACCACACCTCCACCACTAGAGGAAAAAATGACCTTCATTAGCCAGTACTAAAGTTGTCAGTGACTCAGAAAGAAATTCAATATACAGCAACAAAAAAATTGATTATCTAAAGAATAACATAAAATGCCTGACAGAGAGCAATGCAAGTTTTCAATGTAACCTAAATTCATTTCTCTTGGATAACTCCTTGTATTCAATGCACGATTTTTTAAAAAAAACTGGTAGCCAGTAAGAAAAATGCCACACCTAGGTTTTAAGTATAGTAGCACGGGTAGGACTAAAAAAATGCGACGATGGTTTGATAAGTCTCGTAAAAAAGCAATAAAAATGGTTGTTTCGTAAATAACTCACGTTACATCACGACATAGTCTCCTTTCAGGCATATTCTCTTAGTCCAGCGATCGTCCAGCTTTTTCATCTCGTGGGAAAAATTGGTTCTGTCAACTCTGCAAAATATTCGTTGACAGTAACTATCGTTACCTCGTTTGATGAAAATTTCCCCCAGCAAGCCTAAGTTTCAAGCTAGGAAACAGGAAAAAGTCATTTGGGGCCAAGTGTGGTGTGTAAGGTGGATGAGTAACAAAATTCAAAGCCCAGTTCATGCAGTTTCGTCATTGTTATCGCTGATGTGTGGGATGGTGCTTTATCCTGGTGAGAGAGCACTCTTTTGCCTGCCAACCAAATGGCTCTGAGCAGTATGCGACTTAACTTCTGAGGTCATCAGTCGCCTAGAACTTAGAACTAATTAAACCTAACTAACCTAAGGACATCACACACATCCATGCCCGAGGCAGGATTCGAACCTGCGACCGTAGCGCCCTCTAGGTTCCAGACTGTAGCGCCTAGAACGGCACGGCCACTCCGGCGGCTTGCCTGCCAACCTTGGTCTTTTTACAACTAACGCAAGTTTCAAACGATTCAGCAATGAAGCATAAAAGGGTACAATTATGGTTCTGCCTTTTTCCAAGTAATCTATGACGATTGTTCTTTGGGAATCCCAAGAAACAGTGGCCATCTCCTTACCAGCTGACAAAATCGCCTTTATCTTCTTCGATGCACTTTCACCAGCCTTTGTCCATTGTTTTGACTGCCGTTTTGACTCTGGTGTGTAATGGTGGATCTAGGTTTCACCAAAAGTCACAAATCGGCACAAAAAGTCTTGACGACTGCAATTGAATATCGCCAAACAAAGTGCTGAAATGTGGTGCCGTATGTGCTTTTGGTCGACTGTGAACAATCGCAGCATCCACCTCACACGCAGCTTGTCCATAGCCAATTCTCAGTGCAGAAAGTTATGCATTCGCTCAGTTGAAACGCCTGCAATCTTTGCAGTCACACGAATTTTTATTCGGTGGTCTTGCATTACCATATGATGGATTTTATCAATGGTTTCCTTTGTCGTGGGCTGAACTGGACGCCCTGAGCGCGCTTCGTCTTCGGCTATTGTCCGAGTACGTTTAAATTCATTAATCGAAAAGTAAACGGTCTTCAACGATGGTGCAAAGTCCGCGTGAACTTCAAAGAATTGTTTTTTGATTGGTGCGCCAGTCCACGCCTTCAAATGAAAATTTTTGTTAACAGCACGAAACTCAGTTTCCTCCATTTTTCAACCGCTGTCGACACACTGACAAATCCAGACGGCTGTGAACAATGAACTTACGCTGTACATTGTTGAATTTCTTTACATGATCCTTGCAATAATGAAGCTTCCCTACTACAAAAGCAGAACAAAATTGTTTCATTCTTTCGTGGAAATTTACCAGACTTGCCAAATCACTCTGGTATGTTCGTTGATATTAACACTACATACATATACATACATATAAATGAAGCAGGCAAACAGGAATACAAACGTCTCAAAAATGAGATCGACAGGAAGTGCAAAATGGCTAAGCAGGCATGGCTAGAGGACAAATGTAAGGATGTAGAGGCTTACCTCACTGGGGGTAAGATAGATACTGCCTACAGGAAAATTAAAGAGACCTTTGGGGAAAAGAGAACCACTTGTATGAATATCAAGGGCTCAGATGGAAACCCAGTTCTAAGCAAAGAAGGGAAAGCAGAAAGGTGGAAGGAGTATATAGAAGGACTATACAAGGGCGATTTTCTTGAGGACAATATTATGGAAATGGAAGAGGATGTAGATGAAGATGAAATGGGAGATATGATACTGCGTGAAGAATTTGATAGAGCACTGAAAGACCTAAGTCGAAACAAGGCCCCGGGTGTAGACAACATTCCATTAGAACTACTGACAGCCTTGGGAGACCCAGTCCTGACAAAACTCTACCATCTGGTGAGCAAAATGTATGAGACAGGCGAAATACCCTCAGACTTAAAGAAGAATGTAATAATTCCAATCCCAAAGAAAGCAGGCGCTCACAGATGTGCAAATTATCGAACTATCAGTTTAATAAGTAACGGCTGCAAATTACTAACATGAATTCTTTACAGACTAATGGAAAAACTGGTAGAAGCCGGCCTCGGGGAAGATCAGTTTGGATTCCGTAGAAATATGGGAACACGTGAGGCAATACTGACCCTACGACTTATCTTAGAAGCTAGATTAAGAAAAGGCAAACCTACGTTTCTAGCATTTGTAGACTTGGAGAAAGCTTTTGACAATATTGACTGGAATAATCTATTTCAAATTCTGAAGGTGGCAGGGGTAAAATACAGGGAGCGAAAGGCTATTTACAATTTGTACAGAAACCAGATGGCAGTTATAAGAGTCGAGGGACATGAAAGGGAAGCAGTGGTTGGGAAGGGAGTGAGACAGGGTTGTAGCCTCTCCCCGATGTTATTCAATCTGTATATTGAGCAAGCAGTAAAGAAAACAAAAGAAAAGTTCGGAGTAGGTATTAAAATCCATGGAAAAGAAATAAAAACTTTGAGGTTCGCCGATGACATTGTAATTCTGTCAGAGACAGCATAGGACTTGGAAGAGCAGTTGAACGGAATGGACAGTGTCTTGAAGGGAGGATGTAAGATGAACATCAACAAAAGCAAATCGAGGATAATGGAATGTAGTCGAATTAAGTCGGGCGATGCTGAGGGAATTAGATTAGGAAATGAAAGTTTTGTTATTTGGGGAGCAAAGTAACTGATGATGGTCGAAGTAGAGAGGATATAAAATGTAGACTGGCAATGGCAAGGAAAGCGTTTCTGAAGAAGAGAAATTTGTTAACATCGAGTATAGATTTAAATGTCAGGAAGTCGTTTCTGAAAGTATTTGTATGGAGTGTAGCCATGTATCGAAGTGAAACATGGACGATAAATAGTTTGTACAAGAAGAGAATAGAAGCCTTTGAAATGTGGTGCTACAGAAGAATGCTGAAGATTAGATGGGTAGATCACGTAACTAATGAGGAAGTTTGAATAGAATTGGGGAGAAGAGGAGTTTGTGGCACAACTTGACAAGAAGAAGGTATCGGTTGGTAAGACATGTTCTGAGGCATCAAGGGATCACCAATTTAGTATTGGAGGGCAGCGTGGAGGGTAAAAATCGTAGAGGAAGACCAAGAGATGAATACACTAAACAGATTCAGAAGGATGTAGGCTGCAGTACGTATTGGGAGATGAAGAAGCTTGCACAGGATAGTGTAGCATGGAGAGTTGCATCAAACCAGTCTCAGGACTGAAGACTACAACAACAACAACAACATATACATATCCTAGAAACTTACTCGTTCCACATCATTCGATAAAAAAGCCGTTCAAATGATATATGGCACATGTAACTAACTAACTACCTAACAATCTCAGACAGGGTCTCACGGCCAGTTCATTCACTAATGCTATAGTTCAGAAACAGCTCTTCTCCGGTACCAACCGACAGGCAGTGTTCAGCAATAGGTCTAACGGGATGTTGCCAGTAACGCACACAGAACTAGAGGCTGTCTCATCGTGTCTCACACATGCTCAGCAAGGAACGTGTTTTGAGACCTTAATGAGCCCGGAATATTATGCCGCGCAGCATGGCGTTTATGACACGTGACTCGAATGTGGATGATTGTAACGAGGCGACGTGCTCACCTTATTGTTCTCGTTCAAGTTGAGTGTGGGCATGTGCAGCTTTCGGGCGTAAGACTTGGACCAGTCGATGGGCAGTATGTTCCCGAAGTTCCCTGTGATCGTCCACCACATCCTGAAACACAGACAAGAGAAAAATATGTAACTGTAGCAGATCATAAGGAGAGGCGAGCGAACAATTTCAGACAACAGAAGAAACACAAGGACCTTTGTAAAAAAAGTTTAGGTGGTCGGTTTACTTATTTTTATTTATTTATGCATTTTGGTAACGTTGGTGCTTCCAGGGATCCTCTTACATCTAACCAGATATTCTTACAGAGTTAACCGTACATAACAATAACCAAAGGGTAATGGTATGTAGTCAGAATAAATCAGGAGATTTAATATCGTTAGAGTTAAATCTCAGAAGTTTGCGATAGTGATAATTTTTGCCGTAGTGACAGCAATAATCGAAAACGTTCGCGCGCAGGTTTTGAATTCTGTCAGCCTTCTTTTTTTCTTCGCTCCACTATGAAATACATAATATAAATAATAATAATAATCTACAGAGAATCCACCATTTTGTCCTGGAGGGCTAACGAGTTGGGGCATATACGATTGATGCACACTGACGCCCTATTCTGAACCGCATTGCACCCGTAAATTGTTCGTCTTACTCCATGAGCAAGATAACTTAATATTTCTATTACATTACATTACATTAATATTAATATTATAGGCGTATATATCGGGATGGTCATATGGGCTTTGTAAGTACTAGTATAGTGTAATAGTTGTTTGTACAGGGTGTTTCAAAAATGACCGGTATATTTGAAACGGCAATAAAAACTAAACGAGCAGCGATAGAAATACACCGTTTGTTGCAATATGCTTGGGACAACAGTACATTTTCAGGCAGACAAACTTTCGAAATTACAGTAGTTACAATTTTCAACAACAGATGGCGCTGCAAGTGATGTGAAAGATATAGAAGAGAACGCAGTCTGTGGGTGCGCCATTCTGTACGTCGTCTTTCTGCTGTAAGCGTGTGCTGTTCACAACGTGCAAGTGTGCTGTAGACAACATGGTTTATTCCTTAGAACAGAGGATTTTTCTGGTGTTGGAATTCCACCGCCTAGAACACAGTGTTGTTGCAACAAGACGAAGTTTTCAACGGAGGTTTAATGTAACCAAAGGACCGAAAAGCGATACAATAAAGGATCTGTTTGAAACATTTCAACGGACTGGGAACGTGACGGATGAACGTGCTTGAAAGGTAGGGCGACCGCGTACGGCAACCACAGAGGGCAACGCGCAGCTAGTGCAGCAGGTGATCCGACAGCGGCCTCGGGTTTCAGTTCGCCGTGTTGCAGCTGCGGTCCAAATGACGCCAACGTCCACGTATCGTCTCATGCGCCAGAGTTTACACCTCTATCCATACAAAATTCAAACGCGGCAACCCCTCAGCGCCGCTACCATTGCTGCATGAGAGACATTCGCTAACGATATAGTGCACAGGATTGATGACGGCGATATGCATGTGGGCAGCATTTGGTTTACTGACGAAGCTTATTTTTACCTGGACAGCTTCGTCAATAAGCAGAACTGGCGCATATGGGGAACCGAAAAGCCCCATGTTGCAGTCCCATCGTCCCTGCATCCTCAAAAAGTACTGGTCTGGGCCGCCATTTCTTCCAAAGGAATCATTGGCCCATTTTTCAGATCCGAAACGATTACTGCATCACGCTATCTGGACATTCTTCGTGAATTTGTGGCGGTACAAACTGCCTTAGACGACACTGCGAACACCTCGTGGTTTATGCAAGATGGTGCCCGGCCACATCGCACGGCCGACGTCTTTAATTTCCTGAATGAATATTTCGATGATCGTGTGATTGCTTTGGGCTATCCGAAACATACAGGAGGCAGCGTGGATTGGCCTCCCTATTCGCCAGACATGAACCCCTGTGACTTCTTTCTGTGGGGACACTTGAAAGACCAGGTGTACCGCCAGAATCCAGAAACAATTGAACAGCTGAAGCAGTACATCTCATCTGCATGTGAAGCCATTCCGCCAGACACGTTGTCAAAGGTTTCGGGTAATTTCATTCAGAGACTACGCCATATTATTGCTACGCATGGTGGATATGTGGAAAATATCGTACTATAGAGTTTCCCAGACCGCAGCGCCATCTGTTGTTGAAAATTGTAACTACTGTAATTTCGAAAGTTTGTCTGCCTGAAAATGTACTGTTGTCCCAAGCATATTGCAACAAACGGTGTATTTCTATCGCTGCTCGTTTAGTTTTTATTGCCGTTTCAAATATACCGGTCATTTTTGAAACACCCTGTATATCTGATGATGTGACGATAAAGCCTGTGAGGGCGCTAAACGTTCATTCTCCGACTATTCGTCTATTTTATTCTTACGAACACGCATCTTCGTGAGAGATTTCCCAGAATCTTAATTTTGACCCATAATGTGATCATCTATATTCCACTTTTAGCAGTGCCCGCCTGGGTAGCTGCGCGGTCTAACGTGCTGCTTCCCGAGCGGGAAGGCGTGCCGGTCCCTGGCACGAATCCGCCCCACAGATCAGTGTCGAGGTCCGGTGTGCCGGCCAGCCTGTGGATGGTGTTTAAGGCGGTTTTCCATCTGCGTCGGCGAATGCGGGCTGGTTCCCCTTATTCCGCCTCAGTTACACAAAGTCGGAGATTGCTGCGCAAACACTGTCTCCACGTACGCGTACACCATAATTACTCTACTACCCAAACATTTGGGGTTACACTCGTCTGGAATGAGACGTTCCTGGGGGGAGGGGGGGGGGGGGAGGGGGCGAACCGCACACTAACCCTGGGTTCGATGTGGGGCGGCAGTGGATGAGTGGACTGCTGTAGCCTGTTGTGGGGACGAAGCCTCTCCGTCGTCTCTAGGTCCCTGGTTCCATACAGAATACAGGTAATAGTGGGAAAAGCGTTTCTGAAAAACAGAAATTGGCTAGCATCTGATACAAATGTATGTATTAGGTAATCTTTTCTGAAGGTATCTGTCTGTAGCCGTGTATGGTAGAGAAATGTGGGCGACAAGGAGTACATAGAAATCCAGAACAGAAATTTTTCCAATGTAGTGCTACAGATGAATGCTGGATTAAGTCAGTAGATTGGGTACGTAATGATAAGGCGGCACTAAATGTAATTGGTTAGAAAAGAAATTTATAGCACAAATTGACTGAAAGGATTGGTCGACAGGAGACATCGAAAGGCATCAACAAATCGACAAAGTGCTGATGGAGGGCAGTGTGGGGGTTAAAAATTGTGGCAGAAGATCAAAGCTTGACAACAGTCAGCTGCTTCAAACAGATGTAGGTTGTAGCATGCGTGCACAGTGTAGACTTTCTTGGAGAGTTGCATCAAACCAGTCTTCGGGAAGATAACAACAACAACAACAACAACAACAAGGTACTGTGCCAGCAAAAAGCGTGCCTTATATTTGCTTTTTAGTAAACCAGACGTGTGCCGTCGATGTCAGTGTTTTTAGAGACGGCGGGAACACTGAGGAGCTATGCTTGGAACGAGGTAGGAACTGATTTCCCCGATGCTGCAGCTGGGACGTTTGATTTCACTAGTAAGCAAGCACGCTGCGTCGATTTTGGCGAGTGCGTGGTGGCGCAGAGTGTGGAGCTGGGCAGACACGTCACGTCGCTCCACAGGGGGTTATCTGCCGCGATGACCCCCCCCCCCCCCCCCCCCCCACGCCCGCCCCGCTCCACCCGGCCAAACTGCAACATGTCTAATCGGCCAGACTGCTACACCACTGGCGAATAAGAAACCGGCTGGCCTGGCCCCACACTTATTACGCAGTAACTCGAAGCAGTCACACAAATGGGCTCCCTGTCTTTTTTTAGTCGACGTGTAAAAGCCTCCGTAAACGATCACACATTTTGCCAAATTTAACAATGTTTGCTTAATATTTGACCGTGTACGGTGCAGTTTGACGTGTTTGTCAAGCGTAGATCGTGTTTGACTTGTTTGCGAGAAATTTTGATTGCCAGAAAGTTTGACAAGATGGCGGACGTGATTTGTGTCGATGTTTCGCCGCATACGTTTAATGAAAAATTGTTTTACTACGTTTATCTCACTGTATCGTGAGTTTCCACGACTTTGGAAACTACGATCGAGTATAAACACTAACAGCATAGACTACTACCAAAATGTAGAGGTATCACATCTTTCCCAGACATATACACTGAACAGCCAAAGAAACTGGTACACCGGCCTAATATCGTGTAGGGCCCTGCGAGCAACCAGAAGTGCCGCAACACGACGTGGCATGGACCGACACCCCCGGGATAACAAGGCCGTCCAGCAGTGTTAGTGACGTCACACTAAGCGGCCCATAGCCGACGCAGCAGTCCACGGACACCTCCGTACAGACGCGCCTGATGCTAACGATCTTCTGTCCGTCATACAGAAAGGAGCGAACTATAATTCGAACCAAAGGCCAAATTATATATATTCTTGTAAACAGCATAAAGGTTTATACCGAAATACCGATTACATATATGGGCAGGAATAGGTTCTAGAACTCCTCTGAAAAGTGTTTATCTTCAGTACCAGAATGAACATCAAATTGTCAGGTTTTCTAAATAGAAAAGCACTTTGTTAGTAACAGACAGCAATAATGAGACTTGCAGTTGGTGATTTCTACGTGGAAAAGGAAATAAGCTGTAGAGAGATTGAAAATGGTAAGTGAAGAGAGCCTCTGCCTTTTGCTCACGTTCTTACATGTAATGCACTTGGTTGTTTTTCATTCGTACCTTTCATAACATTTTTAATATTGTTTCAAGAAGTGTATCTTCAATAGCAGAGTGAACTTCAAATTGTCAGGCATTTCTTAAAGGAAAAAGCAGTCCCTTAATATCACAGTGCAAGACAGAATCTTGTGTTCAGTGATGTCTATGTTAAAAGGAGAATATTTGATATCTATCTTTTGTTTCCATTCTTTATTACTGGGGATACGTTTGTAAAAATTCTTGAAAAGAGCTGTCACCATGAACATATGAGTAAATTCACAATAGTCATGTGTTTTATGAGATAAAGCGAACTCTTGTTACCTTATTGTGAACGAAAGTTGTGAGGGTTTTGCTATGTATGACAGTGTTTAAGATAACTTACTTTCAGTGTAATAGCTTGAAAATGTTAAGTCCTGCTGTCAGTTGGCATTTGCCACCACCTGTATGCGAGATTTAAAGCTAAATAGTGTTCTGACAATTATAAAAGAGTTGCAAAGTTCCTCAATCGATTAAACTTATTCCTGCCCGTATATGTAATCGGTATTTCGTTATGAACCTTTATTCTGTTTACAAGAATATATATAATTTGGTCTTTGGTTCGAATTATAGTTCGCTCCTTTCTGTATGACGGACAGAAGATGGTTAGCATCAGGCGCGTCTGTACGGAGGTGTCCGTGGACTGCTGCGTCGGCTATGGGCCGCTTAGTGTGACGTCACTAACACTGCTGGACGGCCTTGTTATCCCGGGGGTGTCGCATGGACTCGACTAATGTTTGAAGTAGTGCTGGAGGGAACTGACACCATGAATCCTGCAGGGCGATCCATAAATCCGTAAGAGTACGAGGGGGTGGAGATCTCTTCTGAACAGTACGTTGCAAGGCACTCCAGATATGTTCAACAATGTTCATGTCTGGGGAGTTTGGTGGCCAGCGGAAATGTTTAAACTCAGAAAAGTGTTCCTGGGGCCACTCTGTAGCAATTCTCGACGTGTCGGGTGTTGCATTGTCCTGCTGGAATTGCCTGAGTCCATAGGAACGCACAATGGACGTGAATGACTGGAGATGATCAGACAGCGTGCTTACGTACTTGTCACCTGTCAGAGTCGTATCCAGATGTATCAGGAGTCCCATGTCACTCCAACCACTCACGGCCTACACCATTACAGAGCCTCCACCAGTTTGAACAGTCCCCTGCTGAAATGCAGGGTCCAAGGACTCATGTGGTTGTCTCCATACATGTACACGGCCATCCGCTCGATACAATTTGAAACGAGACTCGTCCAACCAGGCAATACGTTTCCAGTCATCAACAGTTGAATGTCAGTGTTGACGGGCCCAGGCGAGGCGTGAAGATTTGTGTCGTGCAGTCATCAAGGGTACCCTAGTGGCCTTCGAAAGCCCGTATCGATGATGTTTCGCTGTATGGTTCGCACGTTGACACTTATAGATGGCCCAGCAATTTAAGGAAGGGTTGCACTTCCGTCACATTGAACGATTCGCTTCAGTCGTCGTTGGTTCCGTCCTTGCAGGATCTTTTTCCGGCCTCAGCCATGTCGGAGTTTGACGTTTTAGCGGATTCCTGATACTCGCGGTACACTCGTGAAATGGTCGTACGGGAAAATCCCCACGTCTCACTCGGAAAGGTGTGGCCCATCGCTCGTGCTCCGACTATAACACCACGTTCAAACTCACTTAAATCTTGATGACCTGCCATTGTAGCAGCAGTAACCGATCTAACAACTGCGCCAGACGCTTGTTGTCTCATATAGGCGTTGCCGACAGCAGCACCGTATTCTGCCTGTTTCGTATCTCTGTACGAGTATTTGAATTCGCTTGCCTATATCGGTTTCTTTGGCCCTTCAGCGTATTACGCTGCAAAAGGTTTTGAAAAAGATCAATATTTTAGTATACAGTAACAGTAACATGCATGCCGAAGTGGAACGTCATAAAAGAAATCGTAGTTCTGCGGTTCTTCCACGGACGATGTGGGCTATATGTTCCCATATTATGGTATTTTAATGAATTGTAGTATTTTAATGAATTATCATTAGAGGCTGAAGTAGAAGAGAGTAAATTTTCGCATACTTGTGTCCTTTTTTTCAGTGTGAGGGCGAAGTAACGCTAAACAAGTTATAAGGCGTTTCGCTGTGCATCCATACAAAGTTGATGTAATCGTTAGGTTCTGAGTGTAACATTTCCAGTAACAGGTTCTCAGTTCTGTATATTTCTCACTCATTTTAAACAATTCCCTGGAACAGCGTCTTTTTTCTTCTGCTGTAAACACAGCGCCAGAGTCAATGTTAGAAACGCTTTATGTGCATTTGTGGCCATTCCCACTGTACTGCCAAAATACAGCATACACGGAAAGCGTCTGCTTGTAAAGTAAGTTTAAATCGACAAAGTTTCCTTTTTACGTGTACGGGCTCATTTGACACATCCATAGCTACATAGCAGCTCTTTTATGGGGGCCTTAACAAGTTTTTACAATTTTCATTGTCCATGCGAAGAAAGTTGATGTACTCATCGGACTCTGAGACGAAGAATTCCTTTCGCAGATTTTCGTGAGTAAATCCCTAATCTTAAGCCATCCCTGGACCACCATCTTGTTTTCTTCTTCTTCTTTACACACAGTGCCAAAGTCAATGCCAGGACTACTTTGTCCGGTTTTGTGGCAGTTCTCACTACTATCAAAATATGAGCACGAAGAGCGCCTGTTTCGAAGTGAGGTTAGACTGACAAACATTGTTTGATCGTGTACGGGCTTGCTCGGCAAATCCGTCGCTAGATAAAAGTGATTTTTGTCAAACATGTTTGATCGCTTACGGGGCCTTAACACCACAGTACGAGTACCAACGCACACAGTTCATCCACAAAATGTACAATTTCGACTCCAAGACTTCCAAAAACAAAACTGGAACAAGTTACAGGGCCTGCCGAATACATCAACGTCTACATCTACATTATTGCGTATCAATTCATAATTAAGTGTCTGGCTGTGAACCACCTTCAAGCTATTTTTGTACCGTTCCACTCTCTAACATCGCGCGGGAAAAACGAGCAATATTTCCGAACGCTCTCAGAGTTCTTTTGTTTTATCATGATGACCATTTCTTCCTATGTAGGTGGACGCCAACAGAATATTTTCATAAACGGAGGAGAAAGTTGGTGATTGAAATTTCACGAGAAGATCCTGCTGCAACGAGAAGCGTAATTTTTTAATGTTAGCGACCCCAATTCGTTTATCATATCCGTGGCATTCGCCCCCCTATTTCCTATCTGATACAAATCCCACACCACACAGCTCTCGGACCAGTGTTTTAATCAGCGTGCAGCTTTACGTAGACGCACGTCAACTGCACTAGCAGGCGCTACAAGAGGGACGTTGAGCGTCACGGAGAAGATCGTTGTTCAAGTTCCCAGAGCGCAGGCTCTAAGAAGAGTTGGACAACAATATCACTCCCTTACACATCCTTCTCACGAAATGACAACGAGGCGAGAATTAGGGAAACGCACCCACCGCAAGGTGGCTTGCGGAGTAGACGTCCAGTTGTACATGTAGACACAACTCTCGTCCTATATGATGAGAGTTTGGAACTGTTTTCTGTACATATTCGTTTTCGCCGGTGTACTGCTAGCTGGGAATCGTCATCACTTTCGTGCAATCGATACTGGAACACGAATATTAAAGGACACGCGTTACTGGCGATAACAGCGGTCAGCATATCTCGATTCTACTACGACTGTCGAGTCACGCGGTCGATACATGTGGTCGGTACGGGACGCCGTTCTGCAGGTCACTTCCCCCCCCCCCCCCTCCTGTCCCCTCCCCTCTCGCCCTCACCGCAGCTGATAATCGCGCAAGGTCTCCGAAAGGAAAACACTGTTGCGCGACGTCCCCTGACTTAGCGAATTCCCACAGTGCACTTCTTTCGACGCTCTAAACAAGTTATTCAGAAAGAAAGAACAGATTTCAATTGTTTATCACAGACGGACTATGAAAGGCAGGAACACATCGCGCGTACCACAGAACAGATTTCAGTTGTTTATTACAGACAGGACTGTATCAGACGTGCGTGGCCGACCAGCTCCCTTCCCTTTTCATATGCAACCAACTTCCAAGAATTTTGTATGCCAGTCATAAATCTGCTTACGCAGAGACGGTTTCTTGCTGGATCGTCGGCGGAATGAACGTTGCACTTGAACGGTGGATTGACTTGGCTCAAATTGCAACACAAAATGATTTATCTTGTCGTGCAGTCGCCATGTTGGTACAAAGTACAAACAAACTGCAGCGCTGCTGTGTCAAAACTCTGAACCTTCCCCTATCCAATGACATGCGCAATGTCTTTCTATCTTTTACAGTTTGTCTGTAAGGAACAATTGAAAACTGTTCTTTCCTTTTGAATGGGAGCTGCCTCATTTTTCTTCCGTGTTTCTCAATACGTCTCTTTTTTCTTCCTTGTTTCTCACTACACCTAAAGAACCCCACAGTCGAGCGACCCGTCGCACGTGCTTGCGATCGCTTCATAGGTCGAAAGTGTGTGGCAAATCGTCGAGATCGGTCGCTGATCGCATGGAAATGCCAGCCAGTCTGATAGACTGCATGCGATCCGTGTATGCTATATGACTGCCTGGCTGGTTACCAGCTATCAGTTTGTTGCGTTTCGTTGCGTATTTCGTTTCGTTTCGCCCTCGTCGAATAACAACTTTACATTAAATTATTTATTCAACGACCACGAACTACTTTGAAAAGTGCAATTGATGCCAGAGTTGCCATTTATATTTAGACTAATACAAAACAGACCCTCCGATCTTGTAGTGGCTAGCACTTTGAAGGCTGTGCTAAAGAAGTAGGGTAGTTGAGAAGGCCATAGCAATAGTGATGATATACTGAGCATCGTCTGATGATTGTGAGTTGTTTATGAAACAACTACACGAATTATTCAAGTTTCTAGGTTCCAAACAGGATGACGTATCGGTAATGTAAAATGAAGTGGACATTTTGATTAAATGTTCGGGGCAGATCTATTATTACATCTCAAGTTTCTTCTCGTTTCATAGAATCTCCTCATACTATAAATTGCGGTAATTAGCAGTGCTACTATTGGCAACATTTTTACAGAAATATGCTGATTGGAAAACAAATTGTGTAAATATTTGCCATATCCATAATACGAGACTAATGAATGAGAAAGTAACAAATGAAATTCTTGTAGAAAGCCTACGTTTATGGAATGTACAGTAAAAACTTGCCAAAATTGTGACCACGCATGAAGATCTGTCTCTGTGTATAAGTGACAAGCAATGCAAAGAAGACTTGTAATTGTGTGTGCTGGCAGTATTTGTTAAACAGAGTAATTGAATTTTATATGCTTAATATGTTGTCTGCAGTTTCATTGAGAAATTGTATTTATTCTCAAATTGTTATTTGAATTAAATAAATGTGTTTCTAAACTAACAGTTTTTTATAAATAAAGTATAAAAAATAGGGTTCAAACCATAACGCGTTAGGTTTTTTTCATATGCAACTATGAAACAAATTCTTAGTGGTTGTCACTTGTGATTATTGATATTTCTAGCCATTCAATTAATTTTTTTGAACATTCAATGTGGTAATTTATGTTGTATGCGTTCGAAGGTATTAATCAAAGAATATTTAAACTTTCCACGGCTTTTATTTAATTTCTATATAACAAATGTTTCTTGATGTCTCCTAGACTACACGTGGATGGTAAAGTAAGTTCTATTTTACCTGGGCAGTTAAGGGTTAATCCCATTCAAATGGCACATTCACGAGTACGGTTTTACCTACAGCTTGACAGGTTAGCAATAGAAGTATTTACGTGTAATGGTTGTATCAGTACTCACGTTGAATAATGAAAGTAACGCGCAACGAACAGTTTGTAACGGGCGCATGCCTCGACAATGCCGAATACATGCGGCAGGAAATTTAGGCGTTTACTTTCACAGCCGCAACGATTAGACTCGGCGTACAGCACGAATTGGGGAACGCGTGTTCTTTTCCAAAGGAACAAAACCGGCATTCGCCTGAAGAGCTTCATGGAAACCTAGGTATGGCTGACAGAACGGGGATTTGAAGCGCCGTCCTTCGGAATGCGACTGAACTGTCTTCAACCAGTGCGCTTGCGCGCTCTGCCCACCACAGAAGCGTTACTTCATATTTCTTATGCAGCCCGCGAACACCTGCAGCGAATATTCGTTTGGCTCCGGTGTATTGTAGTGTAGCCTCTGTTGTTTGCTAACAATCCCGACTCGCCTGTTGAGCGTTTTCACTGTCAGCACACGTTGCGCATACGTATACTTATCCGTGTTGACGAACATAGTCGTAGCTGCTAAAATGCACCGCGATGTACAAAGATCTTCACGTAATGTCGACACAGGCTTGCCTATCATCCACAGTTATCTCGATTTCGGTTCTCCGTGATTTTGCCGACATCATTCCAGACAAATGGTGCCGTAATTCCTACTGACAAGCCATAGCTTCCTTTGCTATTAAGCTCTCATGTGCTACACATTTAATACACTATATGTAATATACTATAACACAGTATATTTATTTATGCTCTGCATTCTTATATAAAGACAAGTCCTTGTTCAAACTTGTTACAAAAAAATTTCGAAAACTACTTGACCAATTTACTTCAATTTTTTACACGATACCCTAATGAACATTCGGATGGACATTGGCTATAATTTTTTGTAAAACATGTAATACAGCAATATATCTGTAATATATGAAGGGAGAAAGTTGTTACCAAAAAATATCGAAGAGTTATTGACTGAGTTACTTCAAATTTTTACATGATACTGTGCTGAACGTCTGAACATTCGGACGTTACATAGGCTATATCTTTTTCTTAATATGTACAATATATGAATACATATGTAATATACAAAGGTAAAAAGTCATTGCCAAAAATCTCGAGAAATTCTTGGCCGATATACTTCAAATTTTTACACTTTACATTCAGATGGACATTGGGTACATATTTTTTTTAAACAACAATGCACAGGTTTTCCACTAAAATCGACCGTGGGAAAAAAATGCTGGCTTTTCTCTACTGTGATAATTTGCGGTTTTGTTTTCTTTCTTGCATTCAGTTTAACTGCGTTAGCGGGGCATTTAAACCAGTAGTCAAACTCTTCCTCCTATACATATTCTTTCTCGTCATATATATTTTTAAACTAAAATTTTGTACACAACGTTGTGCTGCTTCGTTTTCTTCCTCGGAGTCTATTTCAACATAGAACAGGAAAGTTGTATTTAAGACTTATCGACGTATGATTAGAATAATACTACCGAATCTGAATTTGCAATAACAATGAACGAGGCTCAGGGTCATGGAGAAGGGGGAATAGGATTGGGGGGGGGGGGGGGGGGGGAGAAGGGGACATGGAATGTAAAAGGTGGGGGGGGGGGCAAAAAATTTCAGACGGCGGGAGGTAAAGGTAATTAGCACACAGGTCTAATTCCCATACATATTTTGCAATTGCAAAGCATTTTCTGGTTCGCTAGTATAGTTGCAAATATCATATGCAATGCTTACGTTGAGAAGTTTAGCAAGTTAACATGATTCTGACCATTTTAAAACTATACATTATTTAACGCCAACTTGCAACATGCCTGCATATAACTACGCAGCGTTGAAGGAATATTCTGCAGAAAATTTCACAAAATCTATTTCAGTACCTACGACATAAAGTTGTAACAAGCGAAACCTATACGTCTTGATCTATGGAATGAGAACTACGAGATCCGCCTTCAGCACAGGAGAATTCAGACCAAGTGGAAAGCCTGTCGATGAATTGCAACCTACTGAGCAGATTAAAGCGGTTTACAAAATTTTAATACCTTATTGAGTGAGTTTCTAGATTAAAAATCCGAAAGAGATTGCTTTATGAAAACATCCAGTAGCCTGCCTGACATTCCGACTGAAAACGAGTAGATTAATGTATCTTAAACAGGACAGGAAAAAAGTTCTGCTTCAAAGTGACTCACTCTACACAGCGATGAATGCTGCATTGAAAAGCATAGTACGATGTTCATCCAAATATGGTAATGAAAGGGAATTCCGTTAAAAAAGAGTGATAGTGTTCTTTATCTTTTGAAAAAGGATTATGACAACAACTGGAAAGATGATACTTGTTTGGGCTTTTATAAACACCTAATTAATCCTGAGACCGGAACCGAAACTCAGAGCAGCGTTACTACTGAGGTAGCATGTGAACCAATGATTCAGCCTCCTGCTCCCCATTTTTCAAAATTGTGTATCTAACATTAAAATGTGTTACGCTACACAAAAACATGTTCCAAGTGCAGAGTGTAGTGTGAAATATTGTAAAAGTAATAATTATAGCTGTAGCACACAAATGAAGTTATTACACACATCTTTCTTTCAAAAATCTCATTGTCCTTTCATGTTTGTATTCAAAGCTCTCTGGCTGCATATTTATGTTTTAAAATGCACATTATCCGAACTGTAATGTGTTATAGGGATGTAGTCTTTCGTCCCCCTGTTCAGTCTATACATCGAAGAAGCAATGCCTAAAACAAAGATGAAAGAGTGTCAATGACAAGATTCGCTGATGACATTGCTATCTTCATTGAAAATAAAGAAGAATTACAGAACCTGCTGAGCGGAATGAACAGCCTAATGAGAAAAGGATATGGATTGAGAGTATATCGAAGAAAGACGAAAGTAATGAGAACTGGCTGAAATGAGAACAGCGAGAAACTTAACATCGAAACTGGGCACCGCAAAGTAGATTAAGTTAAGAAATTCCGCTACTGATGGAAAAGCAAGAAAAAAGCACACAAGTACAGGTAAATAGGCCATTCCTGGGCAAAAGGAGTCCACTAGTATCAAACAAAGGCCTTAATTTGAGGAAGAAATTTCTGAGAATGTACATATTGGAGCACAGCATTGTGTAGTGGTGGAACATGGACTGTTGGAAAATCGAAACGGAGAAGAATCGAAGTGTTTTCCACAGAATCGATGACGAAAGGAATATATGGAAAACACTGACAAGAAGAAGGGACAGGATGAGAGGTCCTCTGTGAAGATATCAAGAAATTACTTACATGGTACTAGATG
The DNA here is from genome assembly GCF_021461395.2 of Schistocerca americana. Lineage (NCBI taxonomy): Eukaryota > Metazoa > Arthropoda > Insecta > Orthoptera > Acrididae > Schistocerca > Schistocerca americana. The sequence continues at coordinate 137,204,291 of NC_060127.1, forward strand.
AGGTGTAGAGAGTAAAAACTGTAGGAAAAGGCAGAAATTGGAATACATCCAGAAAAAACTGAGGACGTAGGGTAGCATTGCTTCTCTGAGATTAAGAGGTTAGTACAGCACGGGTTTGGAAGCGTACAAGAATAATTCTAAATACAAGGAAGTATACATGACCTAAAAAAAAAAAAGAAAAGAAAAAGAAAAACGGAGTAATACCGATAAGCAGGAAATTTTTTATATCTTATTCTCATTTTCTGGCAAATTTAGAAAACTGAAAACTATGGTTTCTGATTCTAGAACCCTAGAGCGTGGTTATTTCATAAATTTCTGGGCTATTCACTTTGCTCATAATGCTTTATTATGTCGTCAGTCACACAAATAAGAATTATTGGGCCCTTGCATTGATAAATCGGCAAGTAAGATATATTCTCCTATGTGCTATAAAGACCAGCCTTGAATCTCTGAGTAATTCTTTCCAGCAATTAATTGACTATGCTTGCATAAGCGCAATTTGGTGACACTGCTAACCGTAGTCGTCCGCAGCGGGATGGGGTAGGGGAGGGGGTGGGGGGGGGTCGGGGAACTGGAGTACCGATTTTTTACGCATTACAAATTGCCGTACACCATAGATAACTATCATTTCTGTAGGGTAGATTAGGTTTTTTGTGTCGTTTATAACCGATACGTGTCGAAATCAACTCAATTGTATTTGAAGCAGTGGTTCTACAGACTTTTGCAATAATTCTTGCCGTTGTGCTGTGTATTTGGGGCTGCAGTTCTATCAACTTGTCCGTCGAATCCCGAAATTTTAGTGTGATGCAATAATTCTTGCCGTTATGCTATGTTAGTGTCAATGGTCGTGCTTTCTCTGTTACGTATAAACAATTGCCATGCCAAACGGTCAAGCACTCCCCGCGATAACACGTCTGACACTCGTTGGTCTGTGAGGCTATCGCTATCAAATAGAAGAAAAAAAGGAAGAATTCGCTTTATCACATCTGTCACGAAAACAAGAGGCTCGGGTTCTATTCAGCGCGGTATTTATCTTCCTGTTGCTGTTTGTTACAGTGTACGCCATCTATTAGCATTCTGCAGAAACTAAGCTGCGCTGTTTCGCCGACAGATCGCGCCGTATGCCACAACTTCTGCGCAAGCATCTCGCCGCCAGTTTTTCGAAGTTGCGCAGGACTTCCATTCACAGTTAGCAACAAGAAACGTCTTTTTGTGAATGAAGCCTCATGTTGGCAAGTTAGCAAAACCAAGTACATCTACTGTCGCCAAGTCGTGTTCCATATGCAAACAAACTGAACTGTAAAGCAAGGCAAAGCCGCGTAAGTTGGGCGGTTTCCATGACTTCGCGCGCTCACTTCCTCCTCGACCCAAATTAGGTAATCGCTGTAGGTTGACGGAACATGTGTCACTGGCAAACTTGCTATCTCAGCAGCCGGTCTTTACCGACTTGTCAAGCAGTTAAGATTGCCGCCGACCTGTTACAAAAAGGAATTTTCCATTCAGTAGGACGCTGAGTCCAATTAGCCGTTGCACGTTATCAGACAAGCGACAAGTGTAGGCTTTTAGGGCATGCAGTAAGTGATGCGTCGTTCGAAATCTGCCCCTTGAGTTCCAGTACTGATTCCTTCCAAGGCTGCCGCATTACACAGGAATACCATACAAATTTTACAGAAATTATCGGTGCACCTTTAACGTATGTCTGATTCTTGAACTGTTTTCTGTTAGGTTTTGTACTCATTTCTGCATCTACATAAGTACTCTGCAAACTATAGTGAAGTGTGTGATCGAGGGTACTTTCCCGATTCCAATCGCGTATGGAGCATGGGAATAATGACTGTTGAAATGTCTTTTTTCTTTGTCGTTGTTTCATTCTCCTCGCCTCACGAGGGCAGGGGTGTACTGTCAGCAGTAACAATTCGCAGCTGAACAGTCCAGTCAACGGTTTTGGAAATTTAAAACAGTATTTTCTTTAATTCGTGTTAGGAAAATTGAACATTTTCTCAAAAGAAAATACAGATGTTTAGTTGGATTGGCTAAAAGTAAAATACTGACTTGTTACTTGTTTAAAATTCTTTCAAAGAGAAGAATAATGTTATGAGTTTACGCAGACTGCCATCGATATCGCTATTGTGTGACTGTAGGTTTTTAGGTGGTGTGTGGTATGGGCTCTACACGGTGGTTGTGATTAAAGTGCGCCGGCCAGGGTGGCAGAGCGGTTCTAGGCTCTTCAGTCTGGAACCGCGTGACCGCTACGGTCGCAGGCTCGAACCCTGCCTCGGGCATGGATGTGTGTGATGTCCTTAGGTTAGTTAGGTTTAAGTAGTTCTAAGTTCTATGGGACTGATGACCTCAGCTGTTAAGTCCCATAGCGCTCAGAGCCATTTGAACCATTTTTGGTTAAAGTGCAGCTAATGAGAAACATCCTGTGTGGGCTGTAACTGTTGTACAGGAGCGAAACTTGGAACTGTAGCACCAAAAGTAATTTTTTTCGAAAATTTTTTGTTTTAAAATGACGTAAAATAAATGATATTTAGTTTCTGTAAGTGTTTTATTAAACCATGAACTATTGAGTCATTGAGACAATTGGTACTGCTGATTTATAAACCACCTTCTTACGATGAATGATGTAGCATTTTTAAGTGAATCGCATTTACAAAGTATGTTCCCTCTGCACCACTCCTCTCCGTAGTGAGACTTCGTTCACCGACATCCTGCACCCCTATTTGAAATCAACTAACGTATGCTAAAACATGTACAATGCAATTACTGTTTGCAAGTCGATTGCTGGATACGTTACTTCTGGACTGGCGGGAACTGGAAGACTTCAGGCTGCCAATGCTTTGCGTCTGACCACTGCCATTAATAATAATAATAATAATAATAGTAATAATAAAACCTGTGGAGGCCCGGGAAAAGAATAGGCCTCTGGTATGTTCTGCCAGTCGTAAAAAGCGACGAAAAGAACAAACCACTAATGGGGCTAACCCCCCTTTTAGTGTGATTAGTTGGTTCAGGACAGAACTAATGAAGCCTCGGGCAAGCGCTGTCATGGTCGGGGACGACGCTTGAACCCTATGCCCGTCCACAATGGTAACTACACTGCTAGCCACACGGAATATGATTTAAATCCAAATAGAGGTGTTTTGCAGGATATGCTTCCTGCAACCACCCTAGAAGGAAAACTAAGACAGAGGATGAGATGGTCAGATGAAGTTACCCGACACCTCATGTTCTGTTATTACCAAACAACAAACTTAGGAACCAACACAACTGGATACAGATCACAAGTATACACAACATTTATTACCAGATACTCAGAATTAAAATTTTTAACAGAACAACGACTAGCTGATCAGATCCGTGTAATAATCAAAAATAACAGGATACCCCAGTCAGAATTAGAAAACATCAAACAACAAGTACAACAAATACTGGAACAAAATAATGTGCAATCAGAAGAAGAAGAAAATACAGTAATGGACTCAAACATCCCAGAGCAAACAAACAAAGAACAACACGCAGCAATTAAACAATCAGAGGGAAACGAAATCTTAAGACAGCCACCAGGACAAGCACAAATAGAACACGAAGTGACACACATGTTAAATATAAATAAATTAATAAAACAACACGTTCTCACATACAAGTATGCACCACAAAATGTACTGGAGAATGATGAATACAAATTATACTGGAACAGAACCATTATAACAGATAAAACACCACCACATAACAAACCTGACATCATACTCACCAATAAAAAGAAGAAATTAACACAACTAATCGAAATGTCCATACCCAATACAACAAATATACAGAAGATAACAAGAGAAAAATTGAAAAATACATCCAACTGGCTGAGTAAGTCAAGGACATGTGGCATCAGGACAAAGTTGACATTATACCAATTATACTATCAACTACAGGAGTCATACCACACAATATCTACCAGTACATCAACTCAATACAGCTACATCCAAACTACAGAAATCTGTAATTATTGATACATATTCAATTACCCGTAAGTTCCTAAATGCAATGTAGCATATATCGTACAGTTAAAAGGAAGTCACGCTTGGTCAAGGTCCTCGTCACTTTCCATTTTTGACCAGACATAACGTCTGAGAAGAGAAAGAAGAAATAATAATAATGACCTTGCAATCCTCACAAATAATAGAAAAGAAGCCACTAACGCCATAGAGAAGTTACACGAAATTTCACGAAGAACTGCCCTGCAAATTTCGTATTAGAATACCTAGTACATAGAAAGAGTGCCACAAGACAAATTGCCTATTGTGACAACCCATGGGAAAATCGTACAAGTACCACATTTTAAGTACCTGGGAGAAATCATCCAGCCATCAGGGATCAACCTAAAGGCCAATGAGGAAAGAATAAAAAAACTACAGAAAGCATATAAACTCACGTGGAACTATTATAACAAAAAGTCCATATCCATTAACGCAAAATTGAGGCACTACAACATTGTCGTACTTCCGGAGGCACTGTATGCATCTGAAAGAAGACAAATAAGTGGGCAAACTAAAATCAAAGGAATAGAGAAACAAGAAAGGAAAATTCTCAGGAAAATTTTTGGCCCGATACAAGAGCAAGGAATCTGGAAGAAGAGACCAACATCAGAATCATATAAATACACAGACATGATTACGGATACAATAAGGAAAAGAAGATTGCAGTTCTACGGACATATCTACAGGATGAATGAAAACAGAATTTCAAAGTGAATTCTTAAAGTCATCAACTCAGGCAGGGAAAAAACAAAATGGATAAAAGAAGTTGAAGAGGACCTCAGACAAGCACACATAACAGTAAACGATGCAGAAAATAGAACTGCATTCAGGAACATCATCAAAAAACATAAATTTGACACCACAACACAGAAGAGACCAGGATGCAAATGGACAGCGGAGCGATAGAAACAACGCAGTGAACACATGAAGAAAATTTGGGCTCAGAAAAAACATAAACAATCATCATAAAGAAATTCAAGTTTAAACGCTCTCTTTAAATGGGAATAATCGAAAATAATAATAATAATAATAATAATAATAATAGAAAATCGTGAAAGAAGAATTGTGAGGACAATTCTTGGACACAGGAAAATAACAGATGATCAAGGCAAGCCTGTATACAGACTAAACAGCAACAAAGAAGTGTATACGAAGTGCAGCAAAATTACAGACGAAATTAGAAAAGAAGATGCTCCTTTTATGCTCACATCATGAGGATGAACCCGAATAGGCTTACAAAACAAATATTTTCGTACATCGCAAATCTAAAAAATAAAAATTTATGGTTTATCAACACAGAAGAGATCTAAAAGAAATGGACATAGATCAGGAAACAATATTTAACAGAAACCTTTTTAGAAAAAAACTGAATTCATTCACGGGTTTCGGTGTGAAAATTAAGAAGACTTGTGGAACTAAATGGTCTGAAGAGAGAAAAGCCGCCTTAAGCGCAAGAATGAAAGAAGTGTGGACTGAGAGAAAGAAGACTTCCCAGAAGCGCAAGAAATAACTGTTTTCACGGTCTTTAACGGCCAAATTTGTATAATAATAATAATAATACACTGTTCAGTCATAGTGTTGTGACCACCTGTCAAGAGCCTTTTGGCGCGAACAGGTCCTCAATGGGTTTAGTTGTTGGGAGTTTGGTGGCCAGGGGGGTACGGTAAGCTCGTAACGGTCCTCTTCGAATCAAGCCAGTACACTGTGAACTGTACGACACTCTGCATTATCCTGCTGGTAGATGTCATCGTGCTGAGGAAAAACAAAATGCGTTTACATGGTCCTCAAGGACAGATGTTGATGCATTGTGCCTTCGAGAAAGAAGTCACCCAGTGAATGCCACGAAAACGTCGCCCAGTCCATAGCGCTTTCTCCGGCCTGTGCCCTTCCTACGATTGTTGCAGGTTGTTTGCCTTCAGAAGTTTCACGCCGTACACGTGAACAGCCATGGAGAAAAAAATGTGATTCATGTGAAACGGCCACCCATCGCCATTCAGTGTGCGTCCTGTTGGGGTACTGGCGAGCAAATTCCAGCATTCGTCGGCGATGAACAGTCAGCACGGGTGCACTAACCAGGCGCATGTTGTGGAGGCCCGTACGCAGCATCGTTCACTGAACACTCGTTGAGGAGACACTGGGGAAAATGGAATCACTCTGCAAAGGAAACTGTTTACAAAATTCTCGTGCGACCCATCCTGGAATATTGCTTATGTGTGTGGGCCCCGTACCAAATAGAACTGTTGTTGTTGTGATCTTCAGTCCTGAGACTGGTTTGATGCAGCTCTCCATGCTATTCTATCCTGTGCAAGCTTCTTCATCTCCCAGTACCTTCTGCAACCTACATCCTTCTGAATCTGTTTAGTGTATTCATCTCTTGGTCTTCCTCTACGATTTTTACCCTCCACGCTGCCCTCCAATGCTAAATTGGTGATCCCTTGATGCCTCAGAACATGTCCTACCAACCGATCCCTTCTTCTAGTCAAGTTGTGCCACAAACTCCTCTTCTCCCCAATTCTATTCAATACCTGCTCATTAGTTATGTGATCTACCCATCTAATCTTCAGCATTCTTCTGTAGCACCACATTTCGAAAGCTTCTATTCTCTTCTTGTCCAAACTATTTGTCGTCCATGTTTCACTTCCATACATGGCTACACTCCATACAAATACTTTCAGAAACGACTTCCTGACACTTAAATCTATACTCGATATTAACAAATTTCTCTTCTTCAGAAACGCTTTCCTTGCCATTGCCAATCTACATTTTATGTCCTCTCTACTTCGACCATCATTAGTTATTTTGCTCCCCAAATAGCAAAAAAATGGCTCTGAGCACTATGGGACTCAACTGCTGTGGTCATAAGTCCCCCAAATAGCAAAACTCCTTTACTACTTTAAGTGTCTCATTTCCTAATCTAATTCCCTCAGCATCACCCGACTTAATTCGACTACATTGTTTTGCTTTTGTTGTTCATCTTATATCCTCCTTTCAAGACACTGTCCATTCCGTTCAACTGCTCTTCCAAGTCCATTGCTGTCTCTGACAGAATTACAATGTCATCGGCGAACCTCGAAGTTTTTATTTCTTCTCCATGGGTTTTAATACCTACTCCGAATTTTTCTTTTGTTTCCTTTACTGCTTGCTCAATATACAGATTGAATAACATCGTGGACAGGCTACAAACCTGTCTCACTCCCTTCCCAACCACTGCTTCCCTTTCATGCCCCTCGACTCTTATAACTGCCATTTGGTTTCTATACAAATTGTAAATAGCCTTTCGCTCCCTGTATTTTACCCCTGCCACCCTAAGAATTTGAAAGAGAGTATTCCAGTCAACATTGCCAAAAGCTTTCTCTTAGTCTATAAATGCTAGAAACATAGGTTTGCCTTTTCTTAATCTAGCTTCTAAGATAAGTCGTATGGTCAGTATTGCCTCACGTGTTCCCATATTTCTACGGAATCCAATCTGATCTTCCCCGAGGGCAGCTTCTACCAGTTTTTCCATTCGTCTGTAAAGAATTCGCGTTAGTATTTTGCAGCTGTGACTTGTTAAACTGATAGTTCGGTAATTTTCACATCCGTCAACGCCTGCTTTCTTTGGAATTTGAATTATTATATTGTTCTTGAAGTCTGAGGGTATTTCGGCTGACTCACACATTTTGCTCACCAGATGTAGAGTTTTGTCAGGACTGGCTCTCCCAAGGCCGTCAGTAGTTCCAATGGAATGTTGTCTACTCCCGGGGCCTTGTTTCGACTTAGGTCTTTCAGTGGTCTATCAAACTCTTCACGCAGTATCATATCTCCCATTTCATCTTCATCTACATCCTCTTCCCGTTGTATAACATTGCCCTCAAGTACATCGCCCTTGTATAGACCTTCTATATACTCCTTCCACGTTTCTGATTTCCCTTCTTTGCTTAGAACTGGGTTTCCATCTGAACTCTTGATATTCATACAAGTGGTTCTCTTTTCTCCAAAGGTCTCTTTAATTTTCTTGTAGGCAGTATCTATCTTACGTCTACCGAGATAAGCCTCTACATCCTTACATTTGTCCTCTAGCCATGCCTGCTTAGCTATTTTTCCTGTCGATCTCATTTTTGAGACGTTTGTATTCCTTTTTGCCTGCTTCATTTACTGCATTTTTATATTTTCTCCTTTCATCAATTAAATTCAATATTTCTTCTGTCACCTAAGGATTTCTACTAGGCCTCGTCTTTTTACCTACTTGATCCTCTACAAATAGAACTAACAGGAGATATTGAACGTATACACTGAAAGGGCAGCAGAAGGGTCCCAGGTTTGTGTGACGCAGAAGACTGTTGTAGTAATAGAAGTAGTAGTGGTAGTAGTAGTACTAGTAGTTTCATAGATCTGTAGATCTCTTTTACAAAGAAATTTGACGTGTCTTGGTATCAAAATCTAAGAACAACAAAAATAAGATAGTTCATGTACACACAGAGATTTCAAAATGACAAGGATGGGATAGGTATACGGGCGTGGCCTTACGGTAGGAACCATCCCGGAATTTGCCTGAAACAATTTAGCGAAAGCGTAGAAAACCTGAAACTGGATGGTCGAATGAAAGCGGGAGACTCCACTATCCGGATTGCAACGCCACTCTGAAATAGTGCTACATCATTTCGTTTACTCCTAGTGTAAAATACTGTTTTACGTAGAAGTCATTTAATAAGGATAAGAGGCTAGTGCCACACTGTTCATTCATTTCTCACTCCCAATCACTGCACACACTATACGCGCATTGTTTCGTGACACTACACACATTATCAGCTGATGCCACGACAATTTTCTCCACCACAACGTCTCATTTGCTAACCTGGAAAAAGTCAGCATTCTTCTATAATGAGTGAGACGTTGAAATACATTGCATGGCTTTGCGAGTAAATTTTCCCAGAAAAGGGGAAAGAACAAGAAAAAAATTTAGTGTGTAAGTGTTGTGTGGAATGCCAGATATTTTATTATCGTTACTATTATTCGTGCTACCTCTATATATATAAGTAATTCTTAAATGTATAGACTGTTTGCACTAACAGGTACATTTTAACTGTCTGTTTAAATAAGTTTGGTTGATCAAATCTTTAATCTCCTTTGGTAATTTGTTGTACAGTGTTATTGCTTGGTAGAATATGCTGTTTTGAGTTTTACGTTTTTCTTTCTGGGTAAATGTAAGCTGCTTCTATATCTTGTTCCAGCCTCATGGACAGGGCTGTTTGTGCAGTAATTATCAATGTCGTTTTCGATGTGTAAAACTGATTGGAAAATGTACTCAGCGTTTTGAAAAGTTCTTCAAAATGAGCTCGACTACTATTTTTGGTTATTACACTTATGGCCCTTTCTTGCAGTTTGAAAACTGTAGCCGGCCGTTGTGACCGAGCGGTTCTAGGCGCTTCAGCCTGGCACCGCGCGACCGCTACGGTCGCAGGTTCGAATCCTGCCTCGGGCATGGTTGTTTGTGATGTCCTTAGGTTAGTTAGGTTTAAGCAGTTCTAAGTTCTAGGGGACTGATGACCTCAGATGTTAAGTCCCATAGCGCTCAGAGCCATTTGAACCATTTTTTGAAAAGTGTATTAATATTTTGTGTATTTGATCCCCAGAAAAGAATGCCTTAGCTGAGAACTGCCTGTACACATGAATAGTATGTAATTCGGGGACAGTGGCTGTTAGAGATGACAGGACTATGAGGCCATAAGGTGCTGATGACATTCTGTTTACCATGTATCCTCGTGTATTCACACCACTTCATCTGAGAATCACTATTCATTCCTAGAAATTCTACACTTGTTACAGTGTCAGCAGATGTGCCATCTACATTTAATTTAATAATGTCATTTTCCCCTCTTCAAAGTGAAATTTTTGTCGCTTGTTTTCATTACGTTCAATGTCACTTTATTGTTTATTGAGCAATTGCGAACTTCCTGTAGGGTTTCATTTGCTTTCTGGGCAAGGAGTTCTCCTAATTTCTCAGTGACTGTAATATTTCTGTCATCAGCAAAGGGAAGTTTTTCCCCGTGACTAATACTAGTGGGTAAGTCATTATTAATTTGTATCAGGAACAGTATTGTTCCTAAAATGCCAGCCCGAGGAAGTCCTGCATTAATGTTTTATTAAAATGTTACACTTATTTGAGGTATATGTTATATCTACTCTTTGTAACATATCTGCTAGATGTGATGGGAACCAATCATTAGCTACCTCTAATTCCTAATGCTTCTAGCTTATTTCGCATAATCTTACGGTCAACAGTATGAAAAGTCTTATAAAGACCTAAAAATGTACATGTGACACACACGTGTTTGCAAGAGCATCAAGTACTACTTTTATGAATTCTGCTGTGGGTAATTCCATAGGTACGAACAGTTCGGGTCGGGAGCCTATTTGAGATTGTAAATGCTGTCTAAAGGAGCCCTCACATGTTCAATAATATTGTCAAACTGTCATTATGTTGCCGTATGAGGGCGTGTATTAACGTATTGCCAATATTATAAATATTGATGAGCAGTATTGACAGACCTCAAAATATTCTCCGCATTGTCAATACACACTGAACGTGTGAGGTCAAATATTGACAGTTTTACAATACAGTATTCTCCTTCCAGATGTTGACAGAGCTGCAGGAACCAGCCACGAGGCGTTAGTGTGCACTCTTTACTTTCTCAATTCGACATTGTGTGTGTCATACCTCAAATTCAGTTTTTAAAGAGTCTTTTAACACAAAAAGGTATTTTAATAGGTTTATGCAAGGGTAATCATTGTTATGTGCCATTTTAGGATTGATATGGAGGATTTTCTCTGACAGTGCTTACTTCATTAACTTGAAAATGTAGGATAGATTGTCGTAGTACACAGCTCCAATTCCGAAAAATACGTCATATATCTGCAGCGACTAGTAAGAGGTCTGCGAAGTGCTTGTCAACTTCACCAAATTATCACAAACCGTAAAAAAATGTGTTGTATTAATTGCCTGAACAGGTCGTTGCCAGGCAGATACGATTCCTTCACAGGTTTCCACAGCATATTACTAACTGTTCTTGCTGATATTACAGAACAATACTTGGAGCACTAGAATGACCTGTCTTTCGGCAGACATCTCTTTCCGGCAGACTGCCCCCCTTATTAAGGAATATTGCTTCTCTGTTTTATCTCGTGTTAACACTAATAACTCCTCCTTCAAGCAGGACTCATCGAAAGATAATTTATGAAATCTGTTGGGTGTATGCTCTGATGTCAGTCAGTAAAATAACATGACGCCAGTCGCTCCTTTTTTCCAACCATTCTTGGATGCGTTTCCTGTTTTTCGTTGTTTTCTGTTGCTTGCATGCAATAGTAAATACAGTTGCAGCACGTGCTTTCTTTTGGGTGCTCCACGTCTTAATCTTGTACATCGCATTGTCAGTTCACAATTTTTGTCAGTGTTATTGACAGTGTGAGTTCCCTTCCTTACGCTGAAGATTTGACAAACTAATGTTGTCAGTAAGTATTGAGCGTATGGTGTTTACAGCCTGTAATTATGTCTCCAGCATTGGGAGAGAAAACGTGAGGCAGACCAGTGAGCCTGGGACTGCGCTCGCTCGTGCTCGGCCGGCATCCGCACACGCCGGCAGTGCCAACCTTCCGCCAAGGTCGGGAAGCCCGTGGCCCACGCGCCGTGACGTCACGCGCTCACGCCTCCGTTATTGGGTTAAGCGCGTAGGCGGAGCCAGCTGCCTGCCACTCCAGCAGCGCGGGTCCGCGGAGGGTTACGAAACTCGCTGAGTATGGCAGTACACGTGTAGTAGAGATGGGCAAACTGAAACACGTAACTGTTTGGAAACAAGTGAAACAGTACAATGTAATGTTTCGGTACGCTGTTTCGAAACAGTGAAACAGTTTGTGTTTTGTATAATAATAATAATAATAATAATGGCGTGTGACGAGGGCCTCCCGTCGGGTAGACCGCTCGCCTGGTGCAAGCATTTCGATTTGACGCCACTTCGGCGACTTGTGCGTCGATGGGGATGAAATGATGATGATTCGGACAACACAACAAAATCTCCGACCAAGCCGGGAATCGAACCCGGGTCCTTGGGATTGACAGCCTGTCGCGCTGACCACTCAGCTACCGGGGGCGGACTTTGTGTTTTGTAATCTAATAAACCTACACATTTTATCATCTTGAATATCTACTGTATAAGTATGTCCATGTAAACACAAATGAGGCGCGAGATCGCTAATCATATCGCAGAAAGTATGAAACTATCACTTAGGCGTATTGGCAGTTTCGTATTTCCTGCAGCAAATGCACTGCTTTTGTGTCGTGTGACTTTCATACTTCTCAATTGGCTGAGGACAGCCATAGCTGGAGACAGAATAACCACCACCAACGGAACTGGAGGTGGGAGCAAACTGCAGAAACTACGGATATGCTATTGTGATTCCCACATTCTGTTAGTATGGATAATATACCCATCCTCCTAATTTCCATGCACACAAAGGGAATCATTGTGGATAATAGGCACATGGACTACAGACTCACAAATAACGCCAAATAATTCGAATAAATAACAAAATATAACAGAAAAAATTTTCTCTTTCAAGCTGTTTCGAACCGTTACTAGAAATTCACCCAGTCCTTCCCGTTCACCACTACACTATAAGTGATATGTCAAACAGATTGCTTGGTATTATACCTGCATTAAAATTATGTATATGTCTAATAACTGTCACTCTACGCCTTTTTTTATTCAAAATGTTGTAGGCTTACTTGCCTTTCTTAATATGATTACTGTACATGAACAGAGAGGCGTATGTTATAAAAAAAGGGCAATTTAACTGAATGATTTTCACATGTTTATTATTTTGAATGTGAATAGTAGGCGTTGTTTTATTGTTTGGTTAGTGTTTATAAAACAGATGTTACGCCATTTCGGAATAGGACAGTCAGCTAGAAACGAAGCTTTATTTTCGGATATCTTAAGCTTCATGCTATTGCCTGTCAAAAAGATTTCGACACTCTTGAAATTGTTTCATGAAGTGGCATGTTGTGTTTCAGTACCTGTGCCGAGCCCGAATCTCGTCCGACACAGAGCGGAATGAAACATCAGTTTCGATACAATTAGTCCGTTCCAAGCACAGGTGGACTGCAACAGTCTTATTTTGAAACAACGATACGGTTTCTGTGTCTGGCTCGAGATCGAATCTGGCGGAATGAAACATCACTGTTTCGAAACAGTGAACCACAGCCGTTCCGAAACAGTGAAACAGTTCCACGTATCGATGCACTGTATCGAAATATAGAAACAGTGGCCAAGTCTAGCGTGCAGTCTGCGAGCCACCGCACGCCGCTTAGGACATCTCACATACAGCAGCGCTATCGCTTCTTTTGGTTACTAGCTGCTCGGGAGTGAATATATTCCAGTCTTCTAACAGTCCATCTCATGATTTCTCCACACTGTGTCGGTCCCCTCCCTCACTCCCTGTCTTTCCGTGTCCTCATCCCCTCTCTCTGTCCAACTGTTCCTTCCCCTCTCTCTGTCCGTCTGCTCCTCCAACCCCCCACCGCCTGTCCGTCTGCTCATCCTTCCTCTGTCCATCTCCCCCCCCCCCCCCCCCCCCTCAAATTCCATCTCCTCCTGCCCCTCTTTTTATCCGTCTCCCCTTCCCCCGCCTCTCTCTTCACCTGCTCCTTCGCTCTCTCTGTCTCTCATCACGTCCTCCCCCTTCTCGCTCCACGTTATCACCCTCACCCCAATAGGAAGCTGGAAGTTCTTACTCCCACCATATTCTTTCCGTATCGTAAATAATACGAGGGTAATCCCAAAAGTAACGTCTCCTATTTTTTATAAGTACATAGAACTGTTTATTACTACAACGGTTTACATCAGTTTACAGCTTGAACATTTAACTATTTTTCGACGTAATCACCATTTCTGTCGATGCATTTTTGTATACGCGGTGGCAGTTTTTGTATGCCCATGTCATACCAGCTCGCCGCCGTGCTGTTCAGAAAGTTATGAACCTCTTCTTTCACCTCGTCGTCGGAACTGAATCGCTTTCCGGCCAAATCTTCTTTTAACCTAGGGAACAGATGATAGTCACTGGGCGCCAAGTGAGGACTATAGGGTGGGTGGGTGATTATGTTCCACTGAAAGTGTTGCAGGAGAGCAACTGTTTGCCCAGCGATATGTGGGCGAGCGTTGTCATGGAGAATGTGTACGCCCTTGCTCAACATTCCTTTCCTCCGGTTCTGAATTGCCCGTTTTTTCAGAGTCTCACAGTACCTGTCAGCGTTAATTGTGGTCCCAGCGATTCAGCTCCGACGACGATGTGAAAAAAGAGGTCCTAACTTTCTGAACAGCATGGCGGCGAGCTGGTATGACATGGGCATACAAAAACTGCCACAGCGTCTACAAAATTGCATCGACAGAAATGGTGATTATATCGAAAAATAGCTGAATGTTCAAGCTGTAAACTGATGTAAACCGTTGTAGAAATAAACAGGTCTATGTACTTATAAAAAAAATAGGAGACCTTACTTTTGGGATTACCCTCGCATGTGTACAAAATTTGGTTGAAGTCGCTCAAGGGGTTTAGGATGATTTTCTTATCCGTGCCTTTACCCGCGTACGCACATGTCAAATCTACACTAACGGAAAAAAAATCGCAAACGGAGAAGGAGTTGTGCGACATAAACGACATCGTCGGGTGACAATTCCAGCAGATAGCATTACCCGTCCCTGTACTGACCGAACAAGTGCGACATGCTTGGAACTCCATCGCACAATCTGACATGCGGCACCTGTACAACATAATGCACGTGCATTTGCATGCTTGCATTCAACATTCTGGCATTTACACTGGTTATTAATGTACCAGCATTTCACATTTGAAATAAATTATCTAGCACGTATATTAACCTATGATCTTTCAATGTTAACCTCTTCAATATGCTACTTAGATAACTGTATTCCCGAAATTTCTTTACCGTACATTAATTATTTTTTCGTGTTTCGATTTTTTTTCTGTCGGTGAGTGTGTTCGAAATTTAGTTGAAATCATTTCAGAGGTTTAAAAAAAATGTTCAAATATGTGTGAAATCTTATGGGACTTAACTGCTGATGTCATTAGTCCCTAAGCTTACACACTACTTAACCTAAATTACGAGGTGTGGCTAGAAAAAAACCGGACTAGTACTGGTGAAACAATAAAACGAATGCAATAAGGCTGAAAGTCGCGTGGCCTGTCACGTGACTCTCGCTCCGCCTACTGCTCGAGTTTCATCTGCCTCCTGCACTCAGTCTGCCCGTGGCGTCTGTTTTAAGTAGTTGACGTTTTGTCTGTGCGTCGGAAAATGTTGAGTGTACAGAAAGAACAGCGTGTTAACATCAAATTTTGTTTCAAACTAGGAAAATCTGCAAGTGAAACGTTTGTAATGTTACAACAAGTGTACGGCGATGATTGTTTATCGCGAACACAAGTGTTTGAGTGGTTTAAACGATTTAAAGATGGCCGCGAAGACACCAGTGATGACACTCGCACTGGCAGACCATTGTCAGCAAAAACTGATGCAAACATTGAAAAAATCGGTAAACTTGTTCGACAAGATCGCCGTTTAACAATCAGAGCAGTGTCTGAGTTAACAGGAGTTGACTTGTTGTCTTGTCGAACAAGTTTACCGATTTTTTCAATGTTTGCATCAGTTTTTGCTGACAATGGTCTGCCAGTGCGAGTGTCATCACTGGTGTCTTCGCGGCCATCTTTAAATCGTTTAAACCACTCAAACACTTGTGTTCGCGATAAACAATCATCGCCGTACACTTGTTGTAACATTACAAACGTTTCACTTGCAGATTTTCCTAGTTTGAAACAAAATTTGATGTTAACACGCTGTTCTTTCTGTACACTCAACATTTTCCGACGCACAGACAAAACGTCAACTACTTAAAACAGACGCCACGGGCAGACTGAGTGCAGGTGGCAGATGAAACTCGAGCAGTAGGCGGAGCGAGAGTCACGTGACAGGCCACGCGACTTTCAGCCTTTTGCATTCGTTTTATTGTTTCACCAGTACTAGTCCGGTTTTTTTCTAGCCACACCTCGTATCCTAAGGACAAACACACACACCCATGCCCGAGGGAGGACTCGAACCTCCGCCGGGATCAGCCGCACAGGCCATGACTGCAGCGCCTTAGATTTTTTTGAAATCTCGTTTTGATCGCTTTTGTTCGTTGCATCTGCTCGGGGCGGACGTCGTAAGACATCCGTTTAAGTTCGTTGTTGATCGATTAACTCAGTTTTTTTATTACAGAGCGCAGCTAACCCTCTGACTGAACACGCTGAGCTACCGTGCCGGCATATGATGATGAAAGACACACAACACTCACTCATCTCGAGGCAGAGAAAATCCCTGACCCCGCCGGGAATCGAACCCGGGACCGCGTGCGCGGGAAGCGAGAACGCTATCGCAAGACCACGAGCCGCGGACATCGCTCGGCTAATCCCGCGCGGCTCCAGAGGTTTAAAGATTAACTTCTTACCCGTGCCTTTACCCGCGTACGCGGATGTTAAATACATTTCATACATCTTTAACATATTTTCACACGTATTTGTATACATATTTCGGCTGTATCTCTAGCGAATTACAACATGCAGTTTTATTTTCACACAACTAAATCTTTAAGACGCCATATCCCCTGCACTATGCATCGTACAATTTTATAACTTTGCAGGTACAACCAGTGATATATGTGGGTACTATCTATGAAATGTATTGTGAACAGAGTCAGTAGCAGATAAGTAATAAATTCAAACCTCATGCGTGGTGCTGCAGTTTATCGCGCATATCTTTATTTACGACGCCGTATCTCGTGAACTGTATGTCGTACAATGATATAATTTTGCCGGTACAGTCAGTGGTATGTGAATAATGTGTCCAATATATGTTTCGAATGCAGTTTGTGGTAAAGAAGTAATCAATTAAAACGTCACGCTTCATGCGCCAGATTTACTGCAAAGAGCAGCGAAAAAGTCGTTAAGAGATAGTATTTTTTCCTTTCGTCCTTTTGTGGGGGTTGTCAGCGAGAAAAGTTTTCATGAAGGTCTGAAATTAGGTGCCAAGTTTGTTGCAAGTCACTAAGTGCACTGCTTCTCAAATAATGCGCTGCTTTTGACCCCCCCTCCCCTCCCCTTTTGACAGGTAGGTGGTTGTGTTGACGTATAGCAGAAGATCGAATATGAGTATAGGAGAAATAATTATTTAATTTTTTTAGATTATAATACATTGAATGAATAAGCACGATATTTATTATCAATTCTCCTTTCATATTAACGAACGCATTTTAATTGTCTTTGATCTCTGACTTGATTTTTGGTTAAAGTTATGTCATGGATAATTGTTGTTCCTAGACTTTTTACTAACGGCTTTACTGTTGAAAAATCATTGTGGGGCTAGCTATATGGGCGATATCCGAAAGCCATTAATATTTTTTTTTTGAAGTAGATAAAAGTACGATAATCACTCAACGTATCTGGAAGTAACCACCTTACTGAGTGTACCAAGCACTGACACGTTCACATCGACGAATATTGAGATGTAACGCACGCAAGCATTATTCAGCTCTTCACTACTCGGGCCTCCGCCCCCGGTAGCTGAGTCGCCAATACTAAGGGCCCGGGTTCGATTCCCGGCTGGGTCGGAGATTTTCTTCTCTCAGGGACTGGGTGTTGTACTGTCCTAATCTCCATCGACGCGCGAGTCGCCGAAGTGGCGTCAGATCGAAAGACTTGCCACTCGGCGAACAGTCTACCCGACAGGAGACCCTAGTCACACCACATTTACATTTACTACTCGTGCCGTTGTGAATTATACCGCTATAGTGAATGTTCGGTAAAAGGACTGGGGCACAGCTCCGTGTTTTCCTGTGGAAAAATGTTAGGAAACTTTTTAAAAGCACAGAGGCAAGTGGAAGTCTTCCTGTATGTGGTGACAGTATTTTCTTCACGGCCACGGACGTCTGAAAGCTGAGCCTACGACAGTGGTCCGTAAGGATGCTGCGAGGATCTCAAGTCGACGGACGGAAGCGAGCAAGGCGGGGTAGTTCCGTATTTTACCGATGAAGGCAGCCGTAAATTGTTAGGCGTTTGTTTATTTACCTCGCGTTTTTTCCGGTCCCTGTTTACGGCGACGTCAACAGCTGTGTTACCGGAGAAGCCACGGAGAATGTGGGATGGGGTGATGTGGCTTCAGTCAACAACATCCATCGTGGTGACGATGGGGGGGGGGGGGGGGGGGGGAACGAGAGTGGGGGCGCACATCTTTTTTTATGTTGCCTCCATTCAGAATGAATGGTGTGAGACAGGAAAATTCACTCGGAGAGGTCAAGGAAGAGGATAGCTACAGGGCCGTTGTTCATTTCCTACATGGGAGATATGAGCCTTTTCTTACGGGGGGGATGTATGTAAAACTGGTCAAAGATGTTTAATTTTTTGCCACCAGATAGTTCTATAGCATGTTAGAAATATCGTCTCCAACTTTCAGTGCTTAATCGTGCTGCAAATGATGTAAAAGCCATCCTGTTTCAACCAATACGCAGTACCATGACCCATTTTCTACAGGGCTCTGTCCTTGTTTGCGATATTTTGTTACTTCCTGCCATCAATGAAGACATCTGTAGAGTATAGAAGCCTGTAAGCCCATTTACGATGCGCTTAATTACGATCTACAGAAGAAGTTCACACACGGTGGAATAAAAAATCCGAACAAAAGCTTTAATAACCTCATTTAGAAGAGATTCCAGAAGAAGAGACTTTGCTATCTACTGTTGTTAAAATGTCCTCCTATCACGCCTGTCTGGTATTCAGTGTTGATAACACGGGAAGAATCAGAGCCCTTATGATACTGTGCAGGTTGCTTCACTTAAAACCTATTGATGAAGAGTGAAGATGTGCGTGTCGCTAGTTCTGAAATATTAGTGAAGGACATGCCAAAAGGACTCTCTAGAAGGGTCAGAACATGAAGACCAAAAGATCCTAACGTGTGGTCACAGTCAACACTAACAAGGGAACCTCCCCATCGCACCCCCCTCAGATTTAGTTATAAGTTGGCACAGTGGATAGGCCTTGAAAAACTGAACACAGATCGATCGAGAAAACAGGAAGAAGTTGTGTCGAACTATGAAAAAATAAGGAAAATATACAAACTGGGTCGTCCATGTGCAATATAGGTAATATTAAGGGAAGTGTGAGACGAGGAGAGCCGTGGTCCCGTGGTTAGCGTGAAGAGCTGCGGAACTAGTAGTCTTTGGTTCAAATCTTCCCTCGACCGAAAATTTTAACTTTTTATTTTCAGTTTATGTGACAAACCCTTATGTTTTCATCACTTTTTTTGGAGTGATTATTACATCCACAAGAAAACCTAAATCGAGCAAGGTAGAAGAATCTTTTTACCCATTCGCCAAGTGTACTAGTTAGGTGGGTCGACAACATATTCCTGTCATGTGACGCACATGCTGTCACCAGTGTCGTATAGAATATATCAGACGTGTTTTCCTGTGGAGGAATCGGTTGACCTATGACCTTGCGATCAAATGTTTTTGGTTCCCATTAGAGAGACACGTCCTTTCATCAACTAATCGCACGGTTTTGCGGTGCTGTCGCAAAACACAGACACTAAACTTATTACAGTGAACAGAGACGTCAATGAACGAACGGACAGATCATAACTTCGCGAAAATAAAGAAAGCAAAATTTTCAGCCGAGGGCAGATTCGAACTAAAGATCTCTCGTTCCGCAGCTGTTCACGCTAACCATGGGACCACGGCGCTCCTCGGCTCACATCGCCCTTAATATTGCCTATCTTAGGCATGGACGACCCAGTTTGTATATTTCGCTTATTTTTTCATAGTTCCACACAACTTCTTCCTGTTTTCTCGATTGATCTGTGTTCAGTTTTTCAAGGCCTATCCACTGTGCCAACTTATAACTAAATCTGAGGGGGGTGCGATGGGGATGTTCCCTTGTAAGGTATTTCTTTCTGGCATTAGTACAAACAAAATATTTTTTCTGCACTTTTCGCAACATTCATTTTGCATTGCATAACGAACATTTTCTGCTGAACCATTGCAGACAAGAAGATGAAATTTGCCATAGACTTTATATACTCGTATACAATAACACAATTTCCTGTGGTATAACATTTTTCAAAATGCGTTACTGTAAAATTTATTTCATTGCTATATTAGAACAAATAAGCCCTTGGTCACAAATATTAAGTCAATATTGGCCAGGTTTCGACGTTACTATGATCGTCGTCTTCAGAATTAGACTAACTGTTCTAAAACATATTAAGTATATAATACATTAATAAAATTAAAGTTTGTACTGGCTGGAAAAAGATGCAGTACCTACAAGTCACATATTAAAAAAGATTTAATCCGGAAAGGCGACGTCATGAATAGTTGTAAGTAAGATGGCGAGCCGCTAAGGGCTGCTCGTTCTTCAGTGAACAAGGGTTGCAGCCCTTAGCGGCTAGCCATCTTACTTACAACTATTCATGACGTCGCCTTTACGGCTTCAATCTTTTTAATATGTGATTTCCAATCAGTACAAACTTTAATTTTATTAATGTATTATATACTTAATATGTTTTAGAACAGTTAGTCTAATTCTGAAGACAACGCTCATAGTAGCGTCGAAACCTGGCCAATTTTGACTTAATATTTGTGACCGAGGGCTTATTTGTTCTAATATAATTCTGACACGGACACTGAACCTTAGCAGCTATGTTCAAAGTTTTATTTTTATTTTTTATTTCATTGCTCTGTATCACACACATAAATTTAAGAAACTGTTGCGTCAGTTCTGAGACCTATATTGAAAATTGGTACACAGATTTGTTTGTTTAATTACTAAGAATAACCTATGACATTCTGAAAGTGGTAAGTGAAGTAAGCATTGAGAAAATGTTCCTCATGGGATAGTATGAGTTACAGAAGTATTCAGCAACGTTCTGATCAAATTATTTGACAAAAAAATATGAAAAAATCCGTATTATAGCCAATAACATAATGACAACACGTGCAAAATTTGGTTCAGGTATCTGTCAAACAGTAAAAGATACATTAGCTTGTGCATGATCAACTAGAACATTATGATCATCCACTTACTATCGATTTTAACCCGTCCATGCGGCAGCAACGTCATATGGCGAGGAATGACTGCTAGTCAGACACAGGCGCGGTGCGTGTAGTATGAGTGAGCGTGAGTGACTGTGTGCAGAACGGGGAAGGCGCGCGATCTATCTGACAAGGGAACCTCCCCATCGCACTCCCCTCAGATTTAGTTATAAGTTGACACAGTGGATAGGCCTTGAAAAACTGAACACAGATCAATCGAGAAAATAGGAAGAAGTTGTGTGGAACTATGAAAAAATAAGCAAAATATACAAACTGAGTAGTCCATGTGCAAGATACGCAATATCATGGATACTGCCAGCTCACGAGCGCCGTGGTCCCGTGGTTAGCGTGAGCAGCTCCGGAACGTGAGGTCCTTGGTTCAAGTCTTCCCTCGAACGAAAAGTTTAATATTTTTATTTTTAGTTTATGTGACAAACTCTTATGTTTTCATCAGTTTTTTGGGAGTGATTATCACATCCACAATAAAACCTAAATCGGGCAAGGTAGAAGAATCTTTTTACCCATTCGCCAAGTGTACAAGTTAGGTGGGTCGACAACATATTCCTGTCACCTGACGCACATGCCGTCACCAGTGTCGTACAGAATGTATCAGACGTGTTTTCCTGTGGAGGAATCGGTTGACCTATGACCTTGCGATCAAATTTTTTTCTGTTGCCATTGGAGAGGCACGTCCTTTCGTCTACTAATCGCACGGTTTTGCGGTGCGGTCGCAAAACACAGACACTAAACTTATTACAGTGAACAGTGACGTCAATGAACGAACGGACAGATCATAACTTTGCGAAAGTAAAGAAAGTAAACTTTTCACTCGAGGAAGACTTGAACCAAGGACCTCTCGTTCGGCAGCTACTCTCGCTAACCACGGGACCACTGCACTATTGAGCTCAGACAATCCTTTACATTTCTTATCTTGCGCATGGACTTCTCAGTTTGTATATTTTGCTTACTTTTTTCATAGTTCCATAGTTTCATAGTTTCTCGATTGGTCTGTGTTCAGTTTTTCAAGGCCTATCCACTGTCCCAACTTATAACTAAATCTGAGGGGGGTGCGATGGGGAGGTTCCCTTGTGAGTTTGACCGAGGGCACATTGTGAGCCTCTTGCCCGGCTCGATAATTTCGGAAAATGCACGACTTGTCGGGTATTCGGGGAGTGCTGTTTTGAGTGTCTTCCAACACGGGACGAAAACGAGGCGAATGAAACCACGTCCAGACGTAGTGCGGTTCGGCGGCCACCCCTCATTACAGATGCTGGACGTCGTAGGTTGGGCAGACTTGTAAAACAGGACAGGTGGCGAACTGTGGCGGAACTAACATCAGACTTTAATGCTGGTCAGAGTACAGGTGTGTCTGAACACACAAACGACCGAACACTCCTCACGCCGGCCGCAGTGGCCGCGCGACTGCTACGGTCGCAGGTTGGAATGCTGCCTCGGGCATGGATGTGTGTGATGTCCTTAGGTTAGTTAGGTTTAAGTTGTTCTCAGGTCTAGGGGACTGATGATCCCAGATATTATGTGGTCGAGCGGTTCTAGGCGCTTCAGTCCGGAACCGCGCGACTGCCACGGTCGCAGGTTGGAATCCTGCCTCGGGCATGGATGTGTGTGATGTCCTTAGGTTAGTTAGGTTTAAGTAGTTCTCAGATCTAGGGGACTGATGACCCCAGATGTTAAGTGGTCGAGTGGTTCCAGGCGCTTCAGTCCGGAACCGTGCGACTGCTACGGTCGCAGGTTGGAATCCTGCCTCGGGCATGGATGTGTGTGATGTCCTTAGGCTAGTTTAAGTAGTTCTCAGGTCTAGGGGATTGATGATCCCAGATGTTAAGTGGTCGAGCGGTTCTATGCGCTTCAGTACGGAACCGCGCAACTGCAAGGGTCGCAGGTCGGAATCCTGCCTCGGGCATGGATATGTGTGATGTCCTTAGGTTAGTTAGGTTTAAGTTGTTCTCAGGTCTAGGGGACTGATGACCCCAGATGTTAAGTGGTCGAGTGGTTCCAGGCGCTTCAGTCCGGAACCGTGCGACTGCTACGGTCGCAGGTTGGAATCCTGCCTCGGGCATGGATGTGTGTGATGTCCTTAGGTTAGTTTAAGTAGTTCTCAGGTCTAGGGGATTGATGATCCCAGATGTTAAGTGGTCGAGCGGTTCTATGCGCTTCAGTACGGAACCGCGCAACTGCAAGGGTCGCAGGTCGGTATCCTGCCTCGGGCATGGATATGTGTGATGTCCTTAGGCTAGTTTAAGTAGTTCTCAGGTCTAGGGGATTGATGATCCCAGATGTTAAGTGGTCGAGCGGTTCTATGCGCTTCAGTACGGAACCGCGCAACTGCAAGGGTCGCAGGTCGGAATCCTGCCTCGGGCATGGATATGTGTGATGTCCTTAGGTTAGTTAGGTTTAAGTTGTTCTCAGGTGTAGGGGATTGATGATCCAGATGTTAAGTGGTCGAGCGGTTCTATGCGCTTCAGTACGGAACCGCGCAACTGCAAGGGTCGCAGGTCGGAATCCTGCCTCGGGCATGGATATGTGTGATGTCCTTAGGTTAGTTAGGTTTAAGTTGTTCTCAGGTCTAGGGGACTGATGACCCCAGATGTTAAGTGGTCGAGTGGTTCCAGGCGCTTCAGTCCGGAACCGTGCGACTGCTACGGTCGCAGGTTGGAATCCTGCCTCGGGCATGGATGTGTGTGATGTCCTTAGGTTAGTTAGGTTTAAGTTGTTCTCAGGTCTAGGGGACTGATGATCCCAGATATTATGTGGTCGAGCGGTTCTAGGCGCTTCAGTCCGGAACCGCGCGACTGCCACGGTCGCAGGTTGGAATCCTGCCTCGGGCATGGATGTGTGTGATGTCCTTAGGTTAGTTAGGTTTAAGTAGTTCTCAGATCTAGGGGACTGATGACCCCAGATGTTAAGTGGTCGAGTGGTTCCAGGCGCTTCAGTCCGGAACCGTGCGACTGCTACGGTCGCAGGTTGGAATCCTGCCTCGGGCATGGATGTGTGTGATGTCCTTAGGCTAGTTTAAGTAGTTCTCAGGTCTAGGGGATTGATGATCCCAGATGTTAAGTGGTCGAGCGGTTCTATGCGCTTCAGTACGGAACCGCGCAACTGCAAGGGTCGCAGGTCGGAATCCTGCCTCGGGCATGGATATGTGTGATGTCCTTAGGTTAGTTAGGTTTAAGTTGTTCTCAGGTCTAGGGGACTGATGACCCCAGATGTTAAGTGGTCGAGTGGTTCCAGGCGCTTCAGTCCGGAACCGTGCGACTGCTACGGTCGCAGGTTGGAATCCTGCCTCGGGCATGGATGTGTGTGATGTCCTTAGGTTAGTTTAAGTAGTTCTCAGGTCTAGGGGATTGATGATCCCAGATGTTAAGTGGTCGAGCGGTTCTATGCGCTTCAGTACGGAACCGCGCAACTGCAAGGGTCGCAGGTCGGTATCCTGCCTCGGGCATGGATATGTGTGATGTCCTTAGGCTAGTTTAAGTAGTTCTCAGGTCTAGGGGATTGATGATCCCAGATGTTAAGTGGTCGAGCGGTTCTATGCGCTTCAGTACGGAACCGCGCAACTGCAAGGGTCGCAGGTCGGAATCCTGCCTCGGGCATGGATATGTGTGATGTCCTTAGGTTAGTTAGGTTTAAGTTGTTCTCAGGTGTAGGGGATTGATGATCCAGATGTTAAGTGGTCGAGCGGTTCTATGCGCTTCAGTACGGAACCGCGCAACTGCAAGGGTCGCAGGTCGGAATCCTGCCTCGGGCATGGATATGTGTGATGTCCTTAGGTTAGCTAGGTTTAAGTTGTTCTCAGGTCTAGGGGACTGATGACCCCAGATGTTAAGTGGTCGAGTGGTTCCAGGCGCTTCAGTCCGGAACCACGCGACTGCTACGGCCGCAGGTTGGAATGCTGCCTCGGGCATGGATGTGTGTGATGTCCTTAGGTTAGTTAGGTTTAAGTAGTTCTAAGTTCTAGGGGACTGATGACCCCAGATGTTAAGTCCCATAGTGCTCAGAGCCATTTGAACCAACACTCCTCACGATGGGGCTCCGCAGCCGACGACCTATGTATGTGCCAATGTTAACGCCACAGCATCGGCATCTACGACTGAAATGGGCAAGTGGCCATCCGCACTAGACGCTGGCGCAGCGGCAGAGCGTTGCACTGTCTGATGAACCCCGATACCTTCATCAGCACGCCGATGGGAGGGCGCGAATCCGTCGTTTTCCAGGGCAACAGCTCTTTGACATCTGTACTGCAGGATGGAGACAAGCTGGCGTCGGCCCCATTGTACTCTGGGAAACATTCACGTGGGCATCTGTGGGTCCAGTGGAACTCGTGCGTGGCACCGGGCAGGGAGTACCGTACGCTGGTTGCAGAGACACCTTCATGACGATCATGGTTACTGACGGCAGTGGCATTTTACAGCAAGATAATGCGCCATGTTGCAAGATCAGGAGTGTGATGAAGTGGTTCGAGGAACAGAATGGCGAGTTCCAGTTGAGCTGCTGGCTCCCCAAGCCGCCAGATCAGAACCCCGTCGAACACATCTGGGGTGCGACTGAACTCGGCGTCAAAGATCATCGTCCTTCTAGGCCTCACTGCTTCCATGCCACGATGCGTCGGCGCTATTATACGTGCCAAAAGTGGACATGTCGGCTATTTAGTAGGTGGTCATAATATTTTGGCCGATCAGTGTACGTACCAGTGTATTTTCTCATACGTTCCGCATTGAGGGCTCTGATGACTTCGAAAGAAGGCTTCAGTAAGAACGAAGACAGCGTTTAACGTCCGATTCCACAGCTAAGTGGTCAGAGGGTCGGATTTCCATATACAGGGTGTAACAATAAGGTACGGCCAAACTTTCAGGAAACATTCCTCACACACAAATAATGAAAAGATGTTATGTGGACATGTGTCCGGAAGCGCTTAATTTCCATGTTAGAGCTCATTTTAGTTTCATCAGTATGTACTGTACTTCCTCGATTCACCGCCAGTTGGCCCAATTGAAGGAAGGTAATGTTGACTTCGGTGCTTGTGTTGACATGCAACTCATTGCTCTACAGTACTAGCATCAAGCACATCAGTACGTAGCATCAACAGGTTAGTGTTAATCACGAACGTGGTTTTGCAGTCAGTGCAATGTTTATAAATGCGGAGTTGGCAGATGCCCATTTGATGTATGGATTAGCACGGGGCAGTAGCCGTGGCGCGATACGTTTGTATCGAGACAGATTTCCAGAACGAAGGTGTCCTGACAGCAACATGTTCGAAGCAATTGATCGGCGTCTCAGGGAGCACGGAACATTCCAGCGTATGACTCACGACTGGGGAAGACCTAGAACGATGAGGATACCCGCAATTCTTCGTGCAGTTGACGATAAACCTAATGGCAAAAATGGTTCAAATGGCTCTGAGCACTATGGGACTTATCTTCTAAGGTCATCAGTCCCCTTGAGCTTAGAACTAATTAAACCTAACTAACCTAAGGACATCACACACATCCATGCCCGAGGCATGGTTCCAGACTGTAGCGCCTAGAACCGTTCGGCCACGCTGACCGGCTAACCCTAATGTCAGCGTCAGAGAAGTTGCTGCTGTACAAGGTAACGTTGACTACGTCACTGTATAGAGAGTGCTACGGGAGAACCAGTTGTTTCCGTACCATGTACAGCGTGTGCAGGCACTATCAGCAGCTGATTGGCCTCCACGGGTACACTTCTGCGAATGGTTCATCCAACAATGTGTCAATCCTCATTTCAGTGCAAATGTTATCTTTACCGATGAGGCTTCATTCCAACGCGATCAAATTGTAAATTTTCACAATCAACGTGTGTGGGCTGACGAGAATCCGCACGCAATTGTGCAATCACGTCATCAACACAGATTTTCTGTGAACGTTTGGGCAGGCATTGTTGGTGATGTCTCGATTAGGCCCCATGTTCTTCCACCTACGCTCAATGGAGCACGTTATCATGATTTCATACGGGATACTCTACCTGTGCTGCTAGAACATGTGCCTTTGCAAGTACGACACAATATGTGGTTCATGCACGATGGAGCTCCTGCACATTTCAGTCGAAGTGTTCGTACGCTTCTCAACAACAGATTCGGTGACCGATGGATTGGTAGAGGCGCACCAATTCCATGGCCTCCACGCTCTCCGGACCTCAGCCCTCTTGACTTTCATTTATGGGGGTATTTGAAAGCTCTTGTCTACGCAACCCCGGTACTAAATGTTGAGACTCTTCGTGCTCGTATTGTGGACGGCTGTGGTACAATACGCCATTCTCCAGGGCTGCATCAGGGCATCAGGGATTCCATGCGACGGAGGGTGGATGCATGTATCCTCGCTAACGGAGGACATTTTGAACATTTCCTGTAACAAAGTTTTGAAGTCACGCTGGTACGTTCTGTTGCTGTGTGTTTCCATTCCATGATTAATATGATTTGAAGACAAGAAATAAAATGAGCTCTAACACGGAAAGTAAGCATTTCCGGACAGATGTCCACATAACATATTTTCTTTCTTTGTGTGTGAGGAATGTTTCCTGAAAGTTTGGCGGTACCTTTTTGTAAGACCCTGTAGAGGACGTGGGTTCGATTCCCGCTATTCTTTGGTAGAAGGACTGGTACCGGGTGCACTCAGACTTGTGATGCCTGTTGAGGAGCTGTTTGACCCAGTGGTAGCGGCTCCAGGTCGCGAAAACTGACAACGTCCGGGAGTGTGTGCGCCGACCTCCCACCCAACCATATCGCATCCAATGACCCCATTTACTGAGGAGGTCACGGTGGTCGGTCGGTATCGATGGGCCCGTAGCGGCCTTTGGATGGAGTTTAGGTTCACGATAACCAAGTCGTTGCCACAGAGGACAAGCATCGACTGGAGAATGAAGGGGAAGTATATCACTCTTGTCCTATCAGAGGAACCATCCCGACACTTAAGAGATTCAGGGAAACCACGGAAAATCGAAATCTGTAAGGATGAATGCGGGAATTGAACTGCTGTATTTACGAATGGGAGTCAAGTGTCTTACCGTAGCACTACCTTTCTCTGTGGCTGTTTGGAACACACGCGAATCGACTGACTGAACACATCTTCCAGACTTTTCCATTCCGTGCCAATCAAAGACTTTCCGAAGATGATAGGACAGGTGTTGTCTTCTATCTACATAAATGGTCTTTTGGATATTGTGGATAGCAATGTGCGGCTGTTTGCTGATGATGCTGTGGTGTACGGGAAGGTGTCGTCGTTGAGTGACTGTAGGAGGATACAAGATGACTTGGACAGGATTTGTGATTGGTGTAAAGAATGGCAGCTAACTCTAAATATAGATAAATGTAAATTAATGCAGATGAATAGGAAAAAGAATCCTGTAATGTTTGAATACTTAATTAGTAGTGTAGCGCTTGACACAGTCACGTCGATTAAATATTTGGGCTAACATTGCAGAGCGATATGAAGTGAGACAAGCATGTAATGGCAGTTGTGGGGAAGGCGGATAGTCGTCTTCGGTTCATTGGTAGAATTTTAGGAAGATGTGGTTCTACTGTAATAAGACCTATTCTTGAGTACTGCTCGAGCGTTTGGGATCCCTATCAGGTCGGATTGAGGCAGGACATAGAAGCAATTCAGAGGCGGGCTGCTAGATTTGTTACTGGTAGGTTTGATCATCACGCGAGTGTTACGGAAAGGCTTCAGGAACTCGGGCGGGAGTCTCTAGAGGAAAGGAGGCGTTCTTTTCGTGAATCGCTACTGAGGAAATTTAGGGAACCAGCATTTGAGGCTGACTGCAGTACAATTTCACTGCCGCCAACTTACATTGCGCGGAAAGACCAGAAAGATAAGATAATAGAGATTAGGGCTCGTACAGAGGCATATAGGCAGTCATTTTTCCCTCGTTCTGTTTGGGAGTGGAACAGGGAGAGAAGATGCTAGTTGTGGTACGAGGTACCCTCCGACAAGCACCGTATGGAGGATTGCGGACTATGTATGTAGATGTAGATTATCCACGAATGTAACGTTCGCCACACTTGGCGTGGTCCTTATGAAGTTTCCACGCACTTGCTCTGCCTCGGAACTGACTGATGCGACCAATTAAGAGATGGCCCTTCGGCTTAACGTGTCCTACGAACCACGGTGCAACTCCGCCTTTTTCACTCTCGACAAATCGTTACCGGAGGTGCAAGAGGCGATATGGGACAGGAAAAAAGTGCTGGGGTCGAGTACCTTCGCATTTGTTCTGGGAATCGATGCCTGGTGCTCCACATGGCAGGCAGCTGCAGTGACTACTCTACAACAGCACACTTTAACAGTCATTAAACCAGCATGCTTGCACACATTCGAAGTCGCGCCTTTATAGAGGAATGCGGTGCAAAATGAGACGAATCACTGTATTTCTGTATGAGTGTCCCACATTTAGGAGCAGCGAACTGATAGAAATACCTCGGCCTAACAATTTTTAGGGATATGAAATGGGACGATCACATGCGTTTCGTCGTGGGTAAGGCAGGTGGCAGACTTCGGTTCATTGGTGGTATATGTGGGAAAATAATGTCAGTATGCAAACAAGACTCTGTGCGAAAACGCTCGTGCGAGCCACGCTAGAATATTGTTCACGTGTGCAGGATGCGTACTAATGGGGCGTGCCGGCCGTTATGGCCGAGTGGTTCTAGGCGCTTCAGTCTGGAACCGCGCGACCGCTACGGTCGGAGGTCCGAATCCTGCCTCGAGCATGGATGTGTGTGATGTCCTTAGGTTAAATGGGGGCCCGCATCTCGTGGTCGTGCGGTAGCGTTCTCGCTTCCCGTGCCCGGGTTCCCGGGTTCGATTCCCGGCGGGGTCAGGGATTTTCTCTGCCTCGTGATGGCTGGGTGTTGTGTGCTGTCCTTAGGTTAGTTAGGTTTAAGTAGTTTTAAGTTCTAGCGGACTGAAGACCTCAGATGTTAAGTCCCATAGCGCTCAGAGCCATTTGAACCATTTTTTGAATGGGGCGTACAAATAGGGGAGCAGCAGAAACGGTCAAAGGTTTTTTCTTAGCATGGGAAAGTGTCACGTAGATGCTGAAAAAACTGAACAGGCATCCGCTCCATGATAGACGTGAACTATCCAGTGAAAGACTATCTAGAAGTTCTAATAACAAGCTTTAAATGATGACTCTAGGAACACACTACAAATTCCTACGTATCGCTCCCGTGGAGACTGAAAAGGAAACATTAGACTTATTACAAGCGCACCTGCTGGCGTTTAATCGTTCTTCCCGCGCTCTGTACGTAAATTGAATGGGAAGAGATCATGACGTACAGTGGGTTCGTTGTAACCGAGACAACTAAATGTATCGGAAACGACGCACCGTACGGAACAAAATGTTCTAAGAGGAAAGTTAATACTGGTAAACGAGACATCTACCAGAGCTGTATCTGGCCATCTCCTAAACATCCGTGCTGCACGAGCGGGGTCAAATTTATGTTTTCAAATGGGAACTCCCTCCCTCCCCCCCCCCCCCCATTTTATGGCATATTCGAATTCTACTCAAAAAAAATTTACGGTTGACTCAAACCATTGTTTTCCATTCGTTGAGGATGGCGCCGTAATCGACAAATGACAAGTGTGCCTGTTTTTGCAATTAAGTATCGACGGATTTGCTCCTAGATTTAATTTACAATCTAAATATAAACTTTTGTATTCTATCGGTTGATATTGATGCTGAGACGTTAACTGAGTGTTGCAAATGTGATTGTACACTACACATAATATGATTAAACATTGACATTTTTGGCATATAAACTACTTGCATGGTAACGTAGTTTTCTGTTCCCTTCGGGTTTGATCGCAATGAGTCCCGAAACCATCCGAATGCTTAATATGGGTGGTCGCCATGGAACCAATCCATCAGGGTAACTGATTTCAGTGTGTGTTTCCATTCAACAGCCGTAACTCAGGTGGTGGGCGCAACGCGGCTACTGGCGGAAGACAGACCACTGTAATGGAGTAATAGAATGTTCATGAACTGATAGTGTGAGGCACATCTCTCACGGGTACTCACCGAAATCAAGCACTCCAGTGTTGAGAGGCGAGGGGACTCACCGAAATCAAGCATCCCGATGGGAACACAAAACTATTATATCGACGCCACTGTTTCTGCATCACGCTAAAACTGAAACGGCTAACTATATTGTACTTCATAATCAAATTTGCGACACGAAAGTAAATTTCTAATGCAAATATCAACCGTTAGAACACAAAGGTTTACATTTGCATCGTCAATGAAATGTAGAATCAAATGCGGCGATTCTCAATCGCAAAAGAGCCACTCTTCACGTCTCATGATTACAGCGTCTTCTGCAGCGAATGGGAAACAGTGGTTTGAGGAAACGGTACGTATTTTTTTGACATACAATGCAAATATGAAATAAAAATGGGGGTTTCCCGTTTGAAAATACAAAGCCGACCTTGCCCACGTAGGTGGAGGGGGTTGGTGGTTAGGAGCTGGAGATGTACCCATTCCTAATATTAATGTCTCTCCTATATCGTTTTTGTTGTACGATCCGTCGTTTTCGAGATATTTTGCTGTCTGAAATTAAAATAAACACCCTGTATGTGCACTGGGAAACAGCCTCTGTCCTAATTTCTCATGCTCCCCCTTCCCCGCCCTTCCGCCCCTTTGCAGCAGGAACTGATATATTATTTTTGTTATTGTTATTCTTTAGTTTTTATTTAATTATCGCCAGCCGGTGTGCCGGAGCGGTTCTAGGCGCTTCAGTCTGGAAGCGCGCAACCGCTACGACCGCACCTTCGAATCCTGCCTCGGGCATGGATGTGTGTGATATCCTTCGGTTAGTAGTTCTATGGGACTGATGACCTCAGATGTTAAGTCCCATAGCGCTCAGAGCCATTTAATTAACGAATAGTTAGTTAAAATGGTTCAAATGGCGCTAAGCACTATGGGACTTAACTTCTGAGGTCATCAGTCCCCTAGAACTTAGAACTACTTAAACCTAACTAAGCTAAGGACATCACACACATCCATGCCCGAGGCAGGATTCGAACCTGCGACCGTAGCAGTCGCACGGTTCCGGACTGCGCGCCTAGAACCGCGAGACCACCGCGGCCAGCAATTAGTTAGTTACATCAGTAATTTTTAAGCAGAGTAATTATCACTGGCTTAAATAGTCTCTGATGAAACAAATGATAACAGTCTCAATAACACAGAAATACATTACTAGACTGACAATACCGTATACAGTATCATTGGTGTCGTTCAAGCCAGCAGTTTAGTATAGCAATATGGCGGCCAGCGGAAAGGACCTGTAAACAGCTGTTTATTTAGTGATAATACACTTGTAAAAAATGAGAAACTGGTACAACTGGGTTACCTTTAGAGTTTTGACATAATGTTCAATGCAAGCGTCGTGTTTGGCTGTAATTTTTGGGAAGATGACAAGGAAAGCAACATGGCTCAATGCAAGCATAACTAGAAACATTTTACCTATTTTTGCTTCTGCACTATATGGAAACCTAAATAGTCACATTACAGTTTGTGTTGCCCGAAATATATGTTGTATTTAAATAGTTTATGTCTATTTTAGGAGGTTTAATAATCTAGTATTAACAGACGCAGTTTAATGATGTGCTTTTAACCAGCTTGATCGACTTCGGTTTTTCTCCGTTTTTCTTTGTGAAAGTGCTCCTATAAGTAGAATGTGCCGTTCGTCGTTGATAACAAGCGTCTTTATTCGTTTCACTGTTCCATCGAAAACTACAGTCTGCTTTAAAAGTGCATACATGTAAATTGATATTCTTCTCGTAACAGGATTCTACATTGTATGTGTTACACTCACTAGTACGCAAATATTCTCAACTCTAGAAATTCTCTGAGCCACCTCATAAAGCGGAAAACGCCATTTCATTTCAGGAATGCGTGTTAGTACCAGAAACCCTGACACCGCCATCTTACCTCACCGAAGGTCAGGCTTCAGTAAAGGCTACGTCTTCGCCAGTGTTAGTTATGTATGTGTGTGCTGAAGAAGGACTTGTTTCTCTGTCGTTGAGCGAAGCAGCCGTGTTTGCAGTATTGGACAATATTTCCCACTGGAATCTATACACAGTAAAACTTTCAAGGAAAACATCAGTAATAAAATCTCGCTCATTTATGAAGACATCTCGGCTACATTATGTTCTACTGATCCGTGTTATTTTATGTACAGAAGTGAGCTGCTCGACTCGCCACGTAGCTACGGTGTGACGCAGTTTGGGCGAAAACCGAAATGCAGTTTAAAATGGTTTGCAGGGAAAAGGCGTAGAGGACCGAAGTGACTAGTGAGAGATGCTAGAGGTGTCAGGGTGTCGAACCTCAGAAGTTTGGATTTGTAGTGTTATGCTCATTTAAGTAGTAATAATCAGTGGGCGTCAGATGGCTGTTTGTGCTGCTGATGATCGTGATGCTAGAAGTGAGTTAGTTGTTGGAACTGTTGGAGTAGCCATAGCCGCGGCGTCCGCTCTGGAGCGGTGGACAGTTGCCAAAGTCTGGACAGCCGGACCAGAAAAAGTGTGCCGGGCCGGGACGGGGAGTGTCGTGGTTGGCCTTTGTGTCTGCTCTCCCGCAGCAGAAGCGCTGCCAAGGTCACCGGGCCGCTCCGATCTCGCGCGCTCTCTTTCTCTTTCTCTCGCATAGGCAGGGGAGAGAAAGCAGTCACTTCGGCCTGCTAACGAGCCAGCTACGGCCGTCGGCTTCGCATTTTCAGGAGCGTTCCTAAGAGAGAGTTGGGCGGTCATCCCCCCTCCCCTCCCCACCCCCCAGCATACATCTTACTAACAGCGTTTAGCATTTTTGCGTTTATAAATAGCATAGACACAAGAATGGGTTGCATGAATAAAAGTGAGCATGTATTTTCGGAGAACATTCTCTTGGTTCGCATGGATAAAGTGAGACGGAGAATATACACTGTGGGGCATATAAAAGTGACCCGGACGAGTGCACACCTCGTGACGTGCACACCACGTGTATGCCCGCCACGTGATCCACATCGGTTCGCAGTGCAGTGCGGGCTGCGTCAGTGTGAGTGGAGCTGTGCTGAGGGGGCGATGGCAATCACAGTGGAGCAGCGGGTGTTCGTTGTTGAAAGTTACGTGACAACAAAGTCGCGGAAACGGTATGGTCAGTTGTTTGCTGAAAACTTTAGTGGTATCGAAGTGCCAGCAAAGAGGGCCTTGCAGCCCTTAGCACGAAAAAGGCGTCAGACAGAATCTGTTTTAAACAAGCCGAAAAACATTCCGAAACGAGCCTACAAACAGTAGAAAATGTGACTGCAGTTCACCAGAAAATGCGTCAAAGTCCTACCAGATCAACCCGACGCCTGTTTCAAGACACCGCAAATCACACAATATATATAAATGACCTAGTAGATAGTGTCGGAAGTTCCATGCGGCTTTTCGCGGATGATGCTGTAGTATACAGAGAAGTTGCAGCATTAGAAAATTGTAGCGAAATGCAGGAAGATCTGCAGCGGATAGGCACTTGGTGCAGGGAGTGGCAGCTGACTCTTAACATAGATAAATGTAATGTATTGCGAATACATAGAAAGAAGGCTCCTTTATTGTATGATTATATGATAGCGGAACAAACACTGGTAGCAGTTACTTCTGTAAAATATCCGGGAGTATGCGTGCGGAACGATTTGAAGTGGAATGATCATATAAAATTAATTGTTGGTAAGGCGGGTACCAGGTTGAGATTCATTGGGAGAGTCCTTAGAAAATGTAGTCCATCAGCAAAGGAGGTGGCTTACAAAACACTCGTTCGACCTATACTTGAGTATTGCTCATCAGTGTGGGATCCGTACCAGATCGGGTTGACGGAGGAGATAGAGAAGATCCAAAGAAGAGCGGCGCGTTTCGTCACAGGGTTATTTGGTAACCGTGATAGCGTTACGGAGATGTTTAGGAAACTCAAGTGGCAGACTCTGCAAGAGAGGCGCTCCGCCTCGCCGTGTAGCTTGCTGTCCAGGTTTCGAGAGGATGCGTTTCTGGATGAGGTATCGAATATATTGCTTCCCCCTACTTATACCTCCCGAGGAGATCACGAATGTAAAATTAGAGAGATTCGAGCGCGCACGGAGGCTTTCAGACAGTCGTTCTTCCCGCGAACCATACGCGACTGGAACAGAAAAGGGAGGTAAAGACAGTGGCACGTAAAGTGCCCTCCGCCAACACCGTTGGGTGGCTTGCGGAGTATAAATGTAGATGTAGATGTAGATGTAGAATACTCCACATGGAGCTGCAGTCAGGTAGCGGCCCCAGCTGGCCACCCAGGTCACCTGCCGTGTCAGCGTGCGGTGACTTTGTGTGGGGAGCCCTCAAGTCTAAGGTGTATTACACCAACCCTAATAGTGCTTAAGAAATGCGACAGAACATTTGGGATGAGATTGCAACAATTCCAACAATTCAGCTTAGATCCACTACCAGCAACTTGCTGGCAAGGGACCAGAAATGCCAATAGGTGAATGGTGGTTACTTTTAACATCTGCTGTGGTCAGGTTAGTACTGTATTTCCTCTGCTGCCTTCCTTTCTACCCAGGAACTCTGTTTTCCGGGCCACTTTTATTTTCTCCACCCTGTACTTCACCTGAGGGTGTTCTCAGCTTGAGTCAAAGGGTGCGGGAAGTCGCTCAGTGCGCAGAACATTCCTCGATTTCGAGGACTACAGAATTTTGTCACAAGCGAAGAACATTCTCCGTTTTTTGAAGTAAACCCTGTGACATTCTTCGAGCTGAGTAGGTTGTGTTGAGGTTACGTTTTACTTTTTTTATTTTTTTTTAGTAAAAACGGCAGAATTTATGTTGCTCGGATATTCATACTCACAAGAAATACTGAAGTGAGAAACTGTAGAAGTTTGTAGAGGTTTAACAATAATAACTTTGGAATCACATTTTTCTGGGGACATATGAGTGTCAACTTCATCATTGATAAGGATAGAAGATGAAGTAATGGATTCAAATTGGTGATACAAATGGGTCTTGAACCTGCGTGTCCCGCTTACAAGGCAGGCATGCAGGATGCTATTCCAGTGTTGGACAGCATCGGAAATATTGTGAATTTCAGAAGGCGAAAACGGGCTGAAATTTTCGTTAGGGAGGGCACTGAACTAGGCCGGTTTGTGCATTTGTGGCAGCCACGGCGGTCAGCACATGTGCCTAGTAAGCGAGAGACCTGGGTTCAAGTCACGGTCGTGGTACAAATATTAATTCATTATTTCAACAACAACATTATTTTTCTGAGGAACTTCCTGAAAATCATGAAAGAAGAGAGGGAGGAAGCAAAAATGAAAACTTTTTGTGCTATTTAGCAGATCCAAGTTTTCAAACTGTAGGGGAAGACTTAGGTATACACCAGACAACTGTGTAAATGGCAGTTGCAGATCTTCATCATCATGTTTTCTCACTGCATAAATCTTATATTTTACGTTAGTAGTAAGTAGCTGGATCAGAGAACGTAATAACTGGTTTGTTAGAAACCTAGCTATCTGTTGATAGTAACGAACCGCACGGGCGACCGCCTAAGTACTAGAAGCGTGAGCGGACCGTATCCATCATATTTAACCAAAATTATTTCCTTTTGGGAAACACTGACAGAGTTCTTGTTCGATGTAGTTGAAAACGTGATCTATTCTTAAGATTTCGTTGGCAAGATGTGTTCACCTCTTTAATAACAAAACAGCTTCCCGCATGTCGAAAATTCGGTAACATTGTCAGAAAATGGATTTTTGTAAACTGTCTATGTATCGTCTTGATAATTTGTTGCCACACATAAAACTAAAATCGAAATGTAGTGCAACTCTTGCAGAACACACTGATGCCAGTTCCATACTGAATATTTTGAGTATTTGAGCGAGCTAAATGACATGTAACATTACCCATGTATTCCTGAATAGAAAATAAATAAGAGTACACAGAAAGTTTCAGTAAAAATGTCTTCAGTCATAATTTTTTCGTGTTTTATTAAATTACACGAATGCATTTCGGACCCCGTGCGTCCATATTCAGGTCCAAATAGTCTAATACATAATTAATATTTGCTCTTGAGTAAGGTGAAATGTATTTTCCTATATGAGAAAGTTAGTTTGGTTTTATTTTCTGAACCGAGTGGCGAAGTATATGAGAAACAAACCCATTATTTGGACTGAAAACAACAACAACAACCAAAACACATATGATTTCTTCGATTTATTCAGGTTTTGCCAAGGGATTTCAGAACTACTTAGGTTTATCGAGAGCGTCTATTTATCGAGTCTCGAATTAGCAACAGTCGATGAATACGGAAGTGACGTTGGTGCAGTCTTGGGACTCTGCAGGCTATTCCTGCACGAGACGCTTCCCTGGTTCAGACTGCAACAGCATCAACAACACCGATGTGTAGTGTGAGGCAGAGGCTACATCCCGATGTAGCAGTTACTGGCTTTCTTCCTGCTCCTTTCACGAGTGGAGCACAGAAAGAATGAGTGGTTAATGCCACTGTACATGATGTAATTACTGTAACCATGTCTTTGTGTCCCTATGCGGATATACAGGGTGTCCCAAAAAAACTATATACACACTTTCTGTGATTGTAACACTAATATTTATTAACATAGAGAAAAATTCAACATAATGTGAGCGAATGTAGGAAACAGCCATTTATCGAAAGGGCTCAGATTGTTGGCCACTGTGGTCCAGACGCAGCTGATAACGCTGACCCTGCAGTCATGGACTGTGTGGCTGGTCCGGGCGGAGGTTTGAGTCCTCCCTGGGGCATGTGCGTGTGTGTGTGTGTTTGTCCTTAGGATAATTTAGGTTAAGTAGTGTGTAAGTTTAGGGACTGATGACCTTAGCAGTTAAGACCCATAAGATTTCACACACATTTGAACATTTAACACTGACCAGTGGAATCCAACACTTTGCTAAGCGTTGTAATTGGTATTTTGGCACATTCCTGTTCCATTGCTGCTTTCACCTCATTGACTGTAGCTAGTCTTGTGCTATAAACAATGTGGTTGGCATATCGCTGTAGAAAAAGATCCCATAGGGGTCAAATCTGGAGAGCGTGGAGGATATTCGGTACTTCTTCCGTGTGTTTTTGCTTTTAGGAAGCTTCAATTGTCGAGTGCTAGTAAGAGTGTTCCATAGATTTCGCGTTTGTTTCGAATACAATCAGAGAGTCCCTTTAGTCAGCCAGTAGTGCAATATACATAAATGACCTTGTGGATGACATCGGAAGTTCACTGAGGCTTTTTGCGGATGATGCTGTGGTGTATCGAGAGGTTGTAACAATGGAAAATTGTTCTGAAATGCAGGAGGATCTGCAGCGAATTGACGCATGGTGCAGGGAATGGCAATTGAATCTCAATGTAGACAAGTGTAATGTGCTGCGAATACATAGAAAGAAAGATCCCTTATCATTTAGCTACAATATAGCAGGTCAGCAACTGGAAGCTGTTAATTCCATAAATTATGTGGGAGTACGCATTAGGAGTGATTTAAAATGGAATGATCATATAAAGTTGATCGTCGGTAAAGCAGATGCCAGACTGAGATTCATTGGAAGAATCCTAAGGAAATGCAATCCAAAAACAAAGGGAGTAGGTTACAGTACACTTGTTCGCCCACTGCTTGAATACTGCTCAGCAGTGTGGGATCCGTACCAGATAGGGTTGATAGAAGAGATAGAGAAGATCGAACGGAGAGCAGCGCGCTTCGTTACAGGATCATTTAGTAATCGCGAAAGCGTTACGGAGATGATAGATAAACTCCAGTGGAAGACTCTCCAGGAGAGACGCTCAGTAGCTCGGTACGGGCTTTTGTTGAAGTTTCGAGAACATACCTTCACCGAGCAGTCAAGCAGTATATTGCTCCCTCCTACGTATATCTCGCGAAGAGACCACGAGGATAAAATCAGAGAGATTAGAGCCCACACAGAGGCATACCGACAGTCCTTCTTTCCGCGAACAATACGGGACTGGAATAGAAGGGAGAACCGATAGAGGTATTCAAGGTACCCTCCGCCACACACCGTCAGGTGGCTTGCGGAGTATGGATGCAGATGTAGATGTAGATGCCTCTTCGTCCTACACATATGTATACAAGGCAGTCTCCGATGGCAGTGGGGAGGTACCTGTGCTGCTGGAAATACCATTCTCCATCCCGGAACGTGTCTTCGATGTGTGGGATGACGTACTGCTACAGTAACTTCTGGTAATTTTCACCAATCGTTGTACGCTCGCTGTAAACGCTACATCATTATCAACGTGCAGATGTATCGTATCGGCTTAATGCAGCACGAGCGATACGCTCTGTATTGTTCCGCCTCACGCGCAGTTACAATGGCCTTTGTGGACGGAGTGTGCACGTTATCGAGGAAATACCTGTCTGCGTCTCGTCTTCTGCGAGCCGGGGCAGTCGGAGCACAATGCGCATGCGCTGTGGAGATACCGCGGGGGAGTCGAGACGGAGGCAGACCGAGGCGAGTCGCTGACCGCAGAGCAGCGTAGTGCCAGAGAGAGGAAGAAAGAAAGAGAGAGAGTGAAAGAACCGGTTCCCTAGGTTCCCCGCCCCCACCGCAGTAGGCGCGCTCTGCCGCGGGGGCAGGCCATGTTCACGAGACGCGAGCGCGGCCTGAATTTGGTGCAGACAACGCGATAACGCCCACACACCGAGGGAACGAACCAGTTCCGTGAAGGCGCACGGAAAAAGGTAACTCGCACGGAAACCAGGGAATTCGTAAAGCGATAGCGTCAAGCTGCACGTCCGCCTTCAGTACACACATCCTTCTTTTCCCCAAGAGCTTTTTATTCCTTTTTTCCAAACTTATAGTTCTGCGCCTATCTTTTCACGGGATCAATCGCTCGCTTAACAAATTTCTGAGGAATTCAGAAAAAATTTCATTGAGATGGTTAATAATACATAACTATATGGAATAACCTCTTAGGTTAACTGACAAGTTTCTAACAAATCTAATTAAAGCACATAAATACACACACACACACACACACACACACAAACACACACACACACACACACACACACACACACATGGTCACAATTTAATCGCAACTTTTAAGACGAATTCAACAAGCAATTTACAATTTCATCAACAATTTCTCAGGACTTCAGATCAGATTTCATTGAGATGGTTAATAATACATAACTATATGGACATACATAACTGTTGTTGTTGTTGTGGTCTTCAGTCCTGAGACTGGTTTGATGCAGCTCTCCATGCTATTCTATCCTGTGCAAGCTCCTTCATCTCCCAGTACCTACTGCAACCTACATCCTTCTGAATCTGCTTAGTGTATTCATCTCCTGGTCTCCCTCTACGATTTTTACCCTCCACGCTGCCCTCCAATACTAAATTTGTGATCCCTTGATGCCTCGGGACATGTCCTACCAACCGATCCCTTCTTCTAGTCAAGTTGTGCCACAAACTTCTCTTCTCCCCAATCCTATTCAATACCTCCTCATTAGTTACGTGATCTACCCACCTAATCTTCAACATTCTTCTGTAGCACCACATTTCGAAAGCTTCTATTCTCTTCCCGTCCAAACTATTTATTGTCCATGTTTCACTTCCATACATGGCTACACTCCATACAAATACTTTCAGAAACGACTTCCTGACACTTAAATATATACTCGATGTTAACAAATTTCTCTTCTTCAGAAACGCTTTCCTTGCCATTGCCAGTCTACATTTTACGTCCTCTCTACTTCGACCATCATCAGTTATTTTGCTCCCCAAATAGCAAAACTCCTTTACTACTTTAAGTGTCTCATTTCTTAATCTAATTCCCTCAGCATCACCCGACTTAATTCGACTACATTCCATTATCCTTGTTTTTCTTTTGTTGATGTTCATCTTATATCCTCCTTTCAAGACACCGTCCATTCCATTCAACTGCTCTTCCAAGTCCTTTGCTGTCCCTGACAGAATTACAATGTCATCGACGAATCTCAACGTTTTTATTTCTTCTCCATGGATTTTAATACCTACCCCTTAATTTTTCTTTTGTTTCCTTTACTTCTTGCTCAATATACAGATTGAATAATACATAACTATGAGGGCAATATTATGGAAATGTAAGAGGGTGAAGATGAAATGGGAGATATGATACTGCCTGAAGAGTTTGACAGAGGTAGACAAAATTCCATTAGAACTGCTGACGGCCTTGCGAGAGCTAGTCCTGAAAAAAATTACAATCCCAAAGAAAGCAGGTGTTGACAGGTGTGAAAATTACCGAACTACCAGTTTAATAAGTCACGGCTGCAAAATACTAACGCGAATTCTTTACAGACGAATGGAAAAACTAGTAGAAGCCGACCTAGGGGAAGATCAGTTTGGATTCCGTAGAAATATTGAAACACGTGAGGCAATACTGACCCTACGACCTATCTGAGAAGCTAGAGTAAGGAAAGGCAAACCTACGTTTCTAGCATATGTAGACTTAGAGAAAGCTTTTGACAATGTTGACTGGAATACTCTCTTTCAAATTCTAAAGGTGGCAGGGGTAAAATACAGGGAGCGAAAGGCTATTTACAATTTGTATAGAAACCAAATGGCAGTTATAAGAGTTGAGGAGAATTAAAGGGAAGCAGTGGTTTGGGAGGGAGTGAGACAGGGTTGTAGCCTCTCCCCGGTGTTATTCAATCTGTATATTGAGCAAGCAGTGAAGGAAACAATAGAAAAATTAAGGGGTAGGTATTAAAGTCCATGGAGAAGAAATAAAAACTTTGGGGTTCGCCGATGACATTGTAATTCTGTCAGACACAGCAAAGGACTTGGAAGAGCAGTTGAACGGAATGGACAGTGTCTTGGAAGGAGGATAAAAGATGAATATCAACAAAAGCAAAACGAGGATAATGGAATGTAGTCGAATTAAGTCGGGTGATGCTGAGGGACTTAGATTAGGAAATGAGACACTTAAAGTAGTAAAGGAGTTTTGCTATTTGGGGAGGAAAATAACTGATGATGGTCGAAGTAGAGAGGATGTAAAATGTAGACTGGCAATGGGAAGGAAATCGTTTCTGAAGAAGAGAAATTTGTTAACATCGAGTATAGATTTAAATGTCAGGAAGTCGATTCTGAAAGTATTTGTATGGAGTGTAGCCACGTATGGAAGTGAAACGTGGACGATAAATAGTTTAGACAAGAAGAGAATAGAAGCTTTCGAAATGTGGTGCTACAAAAGAATGCTGAAGATTAGATGGGTAGATCACATAACTAATGAGGAGGTGTTGAATAGGATTGGGGAGAAGAGAAGTTTGTGGCACAATTTGACTGGAAGAAGGAATCGGGTGATAGGACATGTTCTGAGGCATCAAGGGATCACCAATTTAGTATTGGAGGGCAGCGTGGAGGGCAAAAATCGTAGAGGGAGACCAAGAGATGAATACACCAAGCAGATTCAGAAGGATGTAGGTTGCAGTAGGTACTGGAAGATGAAGAAGCTTGCACAGGATAGAGTAGCATGGAGAGCTGCATCAAACCAGTCTCAGGAATGAAGACCACAACAACAACATGGACTAACCTCTTAGGTTAACCGACAAGTTTGTAACAAATCTAATTAATCACTTAAACACACACACACACACACAATATGTACAGTATCGAGCAATGTGAACGACCATCGTCTAGTGGTTGGGTGGTCACGGTGTTGGACTGCGACGGGGCAGATACGGGTTCAAATCTCACTCGGTCCTTTTTTTTCCCTCTCCACAAAATTACGAACTTTTCGCCCGGTCATTGACGTGTCTGTTCGCTGTATTCAACTTCGTGTATGTGTCGTGGCGCAAAGGCAGTTTGCAACAGCGACGTGTAACGAAGGGACCTCCAGACGTACGTACCGTACCTGCTATTTGTTCTACACAGATAACAAATGTTATGCCTCTTGCGTTCCGTTTTGGAAGCTTTGAATCTTGAAATCCTTCGTTGTAAGAGATTTCACACCTGTTTACTTGTTGTTTTCAATAGAGGTCTATGCGGCATCTCGCCTGCTCTCACTATTCATCGCAGCATATGAGTCATGTGATAAGAATAGCGGGTGATCAAAAAGTCAGTATAAATTTGAGAACTGAATAAATCACGGAATAATGTAGATAGAGAGGTACAAATTGACACACATGCTTGGAATGACATGGGGTTTTATTAGAACCAAAAAAATACAAACGTTCAAAAAATGTCCGACAGATGGCGCTTCATCTGATCAGACTAGCAATAATTAGCATAACAAAGTAAGACAAAGCCAAGATGATGTTCTTTACAGGAAATGCTCAATATGTGCACCATCATTCTTCAACAATAGCTGTAGTCGAGGAATAATGTTGTGAACAGCACTGTAAAGCAGGTCCGGAGTTATGGTGAGGCATAGGCGCCGGATGTTGTCTTTCAGCATCCCTAGAGATGTCGGTCGATCACGATACACTTGCGACTTCACGTAACCCCAAAGACAATAAACGCACGGACTGAGGTCTGGGGACCTGGGAGGCCAAGCATGACGAAAGCGGCGGCTGAGCACACGATCATCACCAAACGACGCGCGCAAGAGATCTTTCACGCGTCTAGCAATACTTTTTTTTTCTTTTTGTTCTAATAAAACCCCATGTCATTCCAAGCATGCGTGTCCATTTTTACCTTTCCATCTACATTATTCCGTGGTTTATTAAGTTTTCAAATTTATACTGACTTTTTGATCACCCGGTATATTGCCGTCGCAAGTAAGCTTGTACGCTTACGGTTTTCGTGGACTATAGCCGGCACCGCATCGAATCCGCCCGACGGATTAACGGCGAGGGTTGGTGAGTCGGACATCCTGGATGTGATTCTCTGGCGGTTTTCCACGTCCGAGCACGCGAATACCGGACTGGTCCCAGCGCCGCGTCCCGCCGCAGTTAAACCATTAGCGAAGATCTGCAACGCGTTCTCACACTTTGACATGAGATAACACTAGAAGCAGACAGGTGGGATCAACAGATTGCGTACCGACGAGGACGAGGTAGGGACAGGAAGGGCAACCTACACGACCGTGTGTTGAAACCGGACAAG
This sequence comes from Schistocerca americana, assembly GCF_021461395.2. Classification (NCBI taxonomy): domain Eukaryota; kingdom Metazoa; phylum Arthropoda; class Insecta; order Orthoptera; family Acrididae; genus Schistocerca; species Schistocerca americana. The sequence goes on from NC_060127.1 coordinate 137,248,559, forward strand.
GCCAAGAAAAAGGAGAAATAAAAGACGAAAAGTCACTATCAGGGGGGTACGAAACCTGAGCGAAAATCCTCGGGGAGCTTCAGTGGCAATCTTTGGGAGAAAGTTGACGCAGTCTTAGTGAAACTCTGTTGGGTAATAAATTTCGAGAATCTGTATTCGAAGATGCGTGTGCGGTCGTTATGCTGCCAGCTCCCTGTATCTCTCGCAGGGGTCGCAGGAAGAAGAGATGAGGGCGCATGCCGAGGCATTTAGACAGGCTTGACTCCCTCGTTCAGTACGCGAGTGCAGTAGGAGAGAAAATAGGTAATATTGCTACTATTTACATTGACTCGCGGAGTGTATAAGTACAGGGTGACAATTATTGAACAATATGAAATAAAATCGTCATAACTTTTAAACGTTCGAACTGCACGGTCGGCCGCGGAGCATGATGGGAATTAGTGCGGGCATGCGCACTCGCGTCGTTGTTGTCGGCCATTTGCACGGTACAGCGTGCGTGAGCGTATAGCGCTTGTGAAGGTCTATTATGCGGGCAATAACAGCCCAATTGCGGCTTAAAGCAAGTTTGCGACCGAGTTCAAGCTGAAGCAACTGGACCAAGTGTGCTAACGATCAAGAAATTTATTCGCAAGCATGAGAGAAAGGGTAGTCTTCGTGATAGTAGTTCTGGCAGTGTCAGTCGTCCACAAAGTGTAAAAACGCCTGAAAACATCGAGAAGACGTGCGCTGAGTTTCAAACCAGCTCCAGGAAATCGACGAGACGAGCTGCACAACAGGTCAGAATCAACCGGGAGACACCACAACAAATTGCTGTTGAAGACCTGCCTCTGTTCCCATACAAAATTCAAGCATCCCCCAGGACCATAGGACGGCGGTTGTGTTCCGCCATCACTACTGGCCACAGAATTGACCAACAGGACTTTGATGTGAATGTGGTTTGGTTTACCGACGAAGCCCACTTTAATGTGGATGGGTTTCTTCAATAAACAGAACTGGCGCATTTGGGGGACTAAGAATCCTCATTTCGGGTTCGAGAAGCCTGTTCACCCACAACAGGTGACTGTGTGCTGTGCAGTGTGCAGTCCAGTCACGGAATAATCGGTGCGATATTCCTTGATGACACGGTGACTACGTGAATGTTTTGGAAGATAATTTCATACTCTTTGTCCAAAGTGGCCTTGATTTCGACAAGATGTGGTTCATGCAGCTCGACTCCATCGAAGCAGGAGAGTGTTCGATGTCCTTGGGGACCGCATTCTGACTCTGAGGTACCCAGAGGCCACTGGCATGGGTCTCGATTGGCCGTCATGTTCTCCGGATCTGAACAATACGACTCCTTTTTGGGGGCTGTGTTAAAGACAAGGTGTACAGCAATAACCCCAAAAGAATTGCTGATCTGAAAACAGACATTCAAGAGTCCATCGACAGAATCGATGTTCCGACACTTCAGTGAGTCATGCAGAGTTTCGCAGTTCGTCTGCGCCACATCATCGCCAATGATGGCAGGCATGTCGAACATCATAATCTAAATCCGAATACATGTTGAAGAAGGTGTGTGCACACCATAGTTTGTAAGTAGTTCACGTTTCTTCTCATGTAGTTCAGTAATTGCCACCCTATAGATGTAAATGCAGTGTCCGATCTTTGGTGTGGAGCAGAAGCCAAACATTCGCCGAACCCGTTTATTCTGAATCTGGGGAACTACGACCACAACCATAGATGGAAAGCCGGCCGAAGTGGCCGTGCGGTTAAAGGCGCTGCAGTCTGGAACCGCAAGACCGCTACGGCCGCAGGTTCGAATCCTGCCTCGGGCATGGATGTTTGTGATGTCCTTAGGTTAGTTAGGTTTAACTAGTTCTAAGTTCTAGGGGACTAATGACCTCAGCAGTTGAGTCCCATAGTGCTCAGAGCCATTTGAACCATTTTGAACCATAGATGGAAACATAAAAGACCAAAAGACCTAATATCTATGGCCAAGCACACGCAAACACAACGGTACAGGCGAGCCCCTGTTAATCAGACGCCATTACCGGATATCCAGCTGGAATACACTGCCGAATAACTGGCACCACGCAGGGAAGCCGTACCGTACACTGCATGCAGACAAGCTCCACACATCCCCCACACAGTGAGATGATCTATGGCCGATCTCCCACTACTGTATAACGATCTCGATTGTTCCATGAATGTAGCGGCTGCAGCAACTGGGATACATCGCTATCGCTTGCCACGGTAATGCATGATACCCATACTAACAAATCCAACCTTGCATGAACTATCGCAGCTAGTAAGCCACTAATGCTCTTACTACCCATCCCACTGCCGCAGAGGTTTTTTTCCCATGGCACGAGCCTTGGCGCTTTTTTCCTTCTGCTCTTCAAATCGCTACCCTCACTCGCGTTTCGTCCTCTATTATCTATCACCTGATGGACCGTGTTAATGCGTATCCAGACGCACGGATAACATCACAGCCCGGCATCCTGTGATCCACTTACTAGATAACTAACATGTTGACGGAGGTGACAGTAGAACGTTTGGTTTGGTCACCACGTTGGTGCGGGCGTGGAGGGGCCCCATCTCTATTCGGTGACGAAAGTGGGGTTTGTACGCGGCCGGGCAGCTGCGGGCTGTTGTGAGGTGAGCAGGGAACCGGTCTCAGGCGCGCTCTCCCTCTGGAGGCTACAGACCATCGATCACGAACCGCCGATGTCTGCGCGGGGGAGGAGTCCCCGCGGCGGGGCAGGGCTGCACAAAACCTGACCCAGACAGTCTCCACGCTCGCAGCGGCGTCAAATGTCGCACCTACTTACTCTGTCGCTACGTTCGACATTTGTTACGCAGTTTTCACTATGAATCCTCTTCTCGGAAACAACAGACTACTGTTGGTCATCCACAAGGTGCAGTACTGGGACCACTTTGCTGTTGATTATACATTACCTTCCATTTAATAGGGACCAAAGCTCATGTTAGATATTTCACACTGTTTTCGTGATGAATCGCAGCTATCAATTAATACTGGTGTTCCTCAATGTTCAATATTGGAATACTCCTGCCTCATATAGAAGATCCCAGTAGTGAACCTTGTGGAAGGTAGTAGCAATTTTCTACCACTCAGAAATATATATATATATATATATATATATATATATATATATATATATATATATGTGTGTGTGTGTGTGTGTGTGTGTATGTATTCTTCCTCCAATTTTTACTCCTTTGTCATCTAATGAGCGTTGGTCAATCATATTTTCCAAGTAGAGGTTGAAAAGAGTAGGTGAGGAAGGAGGAAGAAGAGTAGGGTGTTTGCGATTTGCTGATGACATGGTCCTTCTAGCCACAGGGGAAAAAGAATTACAGGATTTGGTGGACACCATTGTAACTAACGGAAAAAATATGGAATGAAAATTAGCACAAATAAAACAAAAGTATTGGCACTAGGAGGAAATAAGGAAATAAAAGTTATGCTGAATGGAGAAACACTAGAACAGGTGCAAAATTTTAAGTATCTTGGAAGCGGGATAGACACCAACTGGAAGTGCACTACAGAAATTAAAACAAGGATAGCAATGGCAAAAGAGGCGTTTTATAAGAAAAGGAGAATCTTCTGCAGCGGTCTGGACAGAGAACTCAGAAAGAGACTCATAAAATGTCTTGTATGGACATGGACTATGAGGAAAAAAAGACAGAGAAAGACTGGAGGCTTTTGAGATCTGGACATAGCGGAAGCTGGAAAGAATAAGTTGGATGGACAAAGTAAAAAATGAAGAGGTACTGAGAGAGTGGGAGAGAAAAGACATAGATGTAATAAAGAGAAGAAAAAGAAACTGGATTGGGCATATATTAAGAATGAATGACGGACTGCTAAAAACAGTTTTAGAAGGTTATGTAGAAGGGAAAAGGAAGCGAGGAAAGAAGAGATTCCAGATACTGGATGACATGATGGTAAGAAGGAAGCAATGGATCGCAGAAAATGGAGAGGCAAAGGACCTGCTAATATAGCAGATATATATATATATATATATATATATATATATATATATATATATATGTATATATATATAGCAGATATCTGATATATATATATATATATATATATATATAAATTGAAAACTTAATAAACCACGGAATAATGTAGATAGAGAGATAAAAATTTACACACATGCTTGGAGTGACATGGGGTTTTATTACGCCGATATGTTACAGAATCGCATCATCCCCAACCTGGCTGATAAACACTTGCTGGAACGAACGATGTTTGTGCAGGATAGCGCTCCACCCCATATTGCTAGACGCATGAAAGATCTCTTGCGCGCGTCGTTTGGTGATGATCGTGTGTTCAGCTGCCACTTTCGTCATGCTTGGCCTCCCAGGTCCCCAGATCTCAGTCCGTGCGATTATTGGCTTTGGGATTACCTGAAGTCGCAAGTGTATCGTGATCAACCGAATTATCTAGGGATGCTGAAAGTCAACATCCAACGCCACTGCCTCACCATAACTCCGGACATGCTTTACAGTGCTGTTCACAACATTATTCGTCGACTACAGCTATTGTTAATGAATGATGGTGCACATATTGAGCATTTCCTGTAAAGAACATCATCTTTGTTTTGTCTTACTTTGTTATGCTAATTATTGCGACTGTGATCAGATTAAGCGCCATCTGTCCGACATTTTTTGAACTTTGGTATTTTTTTGGTTCTAATAAAACCCCATGTCATTCCAAGCATGTGCGTCAATTTGTACCTCTCTATCTACATTATTCCGTGATTTATGCAGTTTTCAAATTTATACTGACTTTTTGATCACCCAGTATATAATGACGCGGAAAAATCGCAACACTAAAAAATAGTTAATGTACAGTAATGAAATTTCGGGAGTACATTTGTCTACGTAACGTTTTTGTGTGATTAATTTTGCAAGATCAAAGTTTCATGTAAGCGCGAGATAAGCCATCGCTCGCGATATCCATGGCATCCCTTAGCAGGTGCGACAGCCATGGATGGCCTCTCCGACCGCTGTAAATCGTGGAGCTCAGCCGAACCGCCTTCTGAAAACCTCACCCTCCGTGCCCAGCGACTAACTGTACTTCTGTCGACAGCAGATGCTCCATAGACTGAGAAGAAAAGATGCGGTGCATTACCTTCTGGGCTTCTCTCGTAGTTTACAAACAGCAGAGCACCTGCAGCACATCCTTGAAGAATAAAAAAGAAATGTTCAAATGGCTCTCAGCACTATGGGACTTAACATCTGACGTAATCAGTACCCTAGACTTAGAACTACTTAAACCTAACGACCCTAAGGACATCACATACATCCATGATTGAGGCAGGATTCCAACTTGCGACCGTAGCAGCAGCGCGGTTCCGGACTGAAGCGCCTAGAACCTCTCGACCACAAAGGCCGGCGAAGAATCACAACTATGAGTTGAATTTCACTACATGACTTTCCGCCAGTTATCACGAACTGTGACTCTTCTGACAGTAAGTCGCCAATTCACAGAAATAACTACATAGGCACGCAGTTTAATTAGAAGCCGCTAGAGGGGAACGGTGACAAAAGCCTTCTTCGGATCTAGAGAAGTGGAATCAGTCTGAGATCCCTTGTCGATAGAACACGTAACCGGTCGGGCTGTTCCATACGAAAGCGTTACACTGAGCCTGGGACCTGCATTCTGAAACGGAGCACGCGCCATCGCTTTCTCTGCAGTTAGCGGACGGGTCCAAAACATGCCCGGAGCGGCGTGTTAGCAGTATTCAGTGAGACGCGCCGGGCAATTACTCTCGCGCTGTTTAGACCGCTCCTAGCACGATGCTGGCAAAGTAGTACTCTCTCTCTCTCTCTCTCTCTCTCTCTCTCTCTCTCCTTCACGCCATAGGACCACCACACAGGTTGGCACTAGTGGTGACAGAACAGTGAATAGCGTCACACTTTGTAATTACCTAGATATCAGGAAGACTGTGTGTGTGTGTGTGTGTGTGTGTGTGTGTGCGCGTGCATGCGCTGTTGGATGCGGAGTAGGTCTCAGCTGTTTACCCTCAAACTTCTACGATTACATCTATATCTGAACTCTGGAAGCTACGCTATGCTGTGTGGCGGAGGGTAGCTTAGGAATCCACTGTCACCCCTCCTCCCGTCCTCCCCTTTTTTTCCTGTTCAAGTTACGAATGGGGCAAGGGAAGAACGAACGTCGGTAAGTCTCCGTATAAGCTTGAATCACTACAATTTTACTTTCACTGTCCTTTCGGGCCATGTGCCTAGGTGGGAGAAACATGCCTGTTGCCTCTGAAAAATGGCTCTAAGCACTGTGGTACTTAACATCTGAGGTCATCAGTCCCCTAGACTTAGAACTACTTAAACGTAACTAACCTAAGGACGTCACACACATCCATGCCCGAGGCACGATTCGAACCTGCGACCGTTGCAGCAGCGCTGTTTTGGACTGAAGCGCCTAGAACCGCTCGACCACAGCGGCCGGCTGTTGCCTCTGACACGAATGCACGTTCTCGGAATTTTAGAAGTAGACCACACCCTGATCCGCAACGCCTCTCTTGCAGCGTCAGCCACTGCAGTCGGCTGTGCATCTCCGTGACGTTTTCGGACTCACTAAACGACCCTGTCACGAAACGCACTGTTCTTCTTTGGATCTTCTCTGTTTACTTTATCACTCCTATCCGGCGCGCATAGCACACTGGCGAGTCACACTCCTTGGAGGTTGGACTACACATCCTTAGGGCTCTCCTAGTAATTCTCAGACTGACATCTGCTTTTTGCACAATTAGTTTCTTGCGGTCAGTCGTCCTTAAATCGTCTCCATATATTTAATGGACGTGACCGTTTCCTGTAATTGTTCTGCAACCATGTAACCGTACAATAACGCGTCTTTCAGGAAACATTCCTCACACACAAATAAAGAAAAGATGTTAAGTGGACATGTGTCCGGAAACGCTTAATTTCCATGTTAGAGCTCATTTTAGTTTCTTCCACCTACGCTCAATGGAGCACGTTATCATGATTTCATACGGGATACTCTACCTGTGCTGCTAGAACACGTGCCTTTACAAGTACGACACAACATGTGGTCCATGCACGATGGAGCTCCTGCACATTTCAGTCGAAGTGTTCGTACGCTTCTCAACAACAGATTCGGTGACCGATGGATTGGTAGAGGCGGACCAATTCCATGGCCTCCACGCTCTCCTGACCTCAACCCTCTTGACTTTCATTTATGGGGGCATTTGAAAGCTCTTGTCTACGCAACCCCGGTACCAAATGTAGAGACTCTTCGTGCTCGTATTGTGGACGGCTGTGATACAATACGCCATTCTGTAGGGCTGCATCAGCGCATCAGGGATTCCATGCGACAGAGGGTGGATGCATGTATCCTCGCTAACAGAGGATATTTTGAACATTTCCTGTAACAAAGTGTTTGAAGTCACGCTGGAACGTTCTGTTGCTGCGTTTCTATTCCATGATTAATGTGATTTGAAGGGAAGTAATAAAATAGCTCTAACATGGAAAGTAAGCGTTTCCGGACACATGTCCACATAACATATTTTCTTTCTTTGTGTGTGAGGAATGTTTCCTGAAAGTTTGGCCGTACCTTTTTGTAACACCCTGTATATCTGAACTCTGGAAGCTACGCTATGGTATGCGGCGGAGTGTAGTTTAGGATACCACTGTCACTCCTCCACCCGTCCACCCCTTTTTTTCCCTGTTCAAGTTGCGAATTGGGCAAGGGAAGAACGAATGCCGGTAAGTCTCCCTATAATCTTGAATCACTACAATTTTACCTTCAGTGTCCTTTCGGGCCATGTACCTAGGTGGGAGAAACATACCTGTTGCCTCTGACACAAAAATTCTCGGAATTAGACCACACTCTGATCCGCAACGCCTCTCTTGCAGCGTCTGCAGCTGCAGTCGGCTGTGCATCTCTGTCACGCTTTCGGACTCACTAAGCGAGCCTGTCACGAAACGCACTGTTCTTCTTTGGATCTTCTCTACTTGCGTTATCACTCCTATCCGGCGCGCTTAGCACACTAGCGAGTGACACTCCTTCGATGTTCGACTACACATCCTTAGGGCTCTCCTAGTAATTCTCAGACTGGCATCTGCTTTCTGCACAATTAGTTTCTTGTGGTCGGTCGTCCTTAAATCGCTTGCAGATATTTAATGCACGTGACCGTTTCCTGTAATTATGTAAGTAGGCTGTTTAGGTTTTTATATTGGTAACGCCACGTAGCGCTCTATGTGAAAATCACTGGCTGTGCTGTGTGCAGTCTGTGGGTGGTTTGCATTGTTGTTCGCTATTGTAGTGTTGGGCAGTTGGCTGTTAACAGCACGTAGCGTTGCGCAGTTGGAGGTGAGCCGCCAGCACTGGTGGATGTGGGGAGAGAAATGTCGGAGTTTTGAGAGCGGATGATCTGGACGTGTGTCCATCAGAGACAGTAAATTTGTAAGACTGGATGTCTTGAACTGCTATAGATATTATGACTTTTGAACACTAGTAAGGTAAGAACATTGTTTGTTCTCTATCAAAATCTTTCATTTGCTAATTATGCCTATCAGTAGTTAGTGCCTTCAGTAGTTAGAATCTTTTATTTAGCTGGCAGTAGTGGCGCTCGCTGTATTGCAGTAGTTCGAGTAACGAAGGTTTTTGTGAGGTAAGTGATTTGTGAAAGGTATAGGTTAATGTTAGTCAGGGCCATTGTTTTGTAAGGATTGTTGAAAGTCAGATTGCGTTGCGCTAAAAATATTGTGTGTCAGTTTAGTGTTGAACAAAATATGTAAAGAGCGAAATCTCTGAGTACGTTCAGTTTTGCTCAGCTGTCTGAAAAGCAAATAATGTAAGAGGTTTATCAGCACAGTAATTCATTAAGTTTTCTAAGGGGACGTTTCATATGTCGATCCTTAGCCGAGGATACCTCACTGGAATCTTCTGGTTTTTTCTTGTAGTTTGTGTAATTAGTGTAGCTATTGTTTATTGCTAGCGCGTAATTATAGAGAGAATCTCCTTTGTAGTTGCAGTCTTTTATTGTTGTACAGTAAAACAGTTGTGGCATGCATGTAGATTTGCACCAAGTATTTCGCAGCTGCGCTTGCAATTAACTAGATATTATTTTCATTGCTATGTTATTGTGTTTTCTTATTTTGCTCTTGAAATTGTGCTTTTCTGTGTTATCGAGTGAAATATTGTGACAATAATGGCGTGTGAAAAACGTAACACTAGGCTCCAAAGTAAACTGGGAAATAATAGTGACGACGAGCGTAGCTTATCAGCACAGTAATTCATTAAGTTTTCTAAGGGGACGTTTCAATTGTTCTGCAACCATGTAACCGTACAATAACGCGTCTTTGCGTCTATTTCTGCGTAACACTTTCCTGGCAACACGTCTGTGAACTCGTTAGAAGTCATTCCCACTTACTAAAGACTAGAACAGTATTGTAGAACTGGTCGCAGTATCGTCCCGTACGCGATTTCCTTTACAGATGCACTCCACTTTGCTAGAACTCTTTTTAAAATACAGATTTCACTTGATGGTCGCATTTCATATCGCTTCTTAGTATTATCCTGAAACAGTTACACGATGTGACGTGCTCAAGACATTCACCGCTTTCTTATAGACACTTTTATTCTGAGTCGCCGACTATTGGACGAAGTGGAAATCACGTGTAAGTCTTCCCGCGTTTCCTTACTGACCGTGGCTGATAAATCTTGTACACACTGTCTACCCGTAAGTCCCCGGCTACGTATCAGCGCACAGTGACGTGGCCGCGCTTCTGGGTCCAGCCATGGCCTTTACGAAGGCTCCAGCTGCGCGGCAAACACTTTCATTGTGAATGTCTGTGGAGGAATGGCAGGCGAAACCAGGGAACATAGTCATGTTGCACGCTGGGGTATGGAGCATGGAGGTAAAAATAAGAGGAGTTGTCATGACGTCACAAACTTGAAGCCGACCCAAGTGAAGATCCACCATGTTAGCTACCCCAAAACATTCGCTTCTGGTGGTTTGATTCCGTGTAGTTGTGAAGTGTTTTGATAAAAAATGTCGGCTTGCGTCGCTTACGGGTGTACTAATCATTCTGATCGTAGTCTAAAGTGTAAACAAAACACATTTCATTCGTAATTGGACTTACTTAAGCGCTATTTTCTTATATGTACTTGAAATTCTGATGCACTATAAAGTTTTACTGTATGGTTTTATTTCTGTGATTTGACTTTAGATTTCCTATCAATCCAACGCGAAGAGCTCTCTGGGTGAACGCCTGTTACAGTGATTGAATTATAAGTACTTAAAGCTTTACATATTTGTTAAAGCGAAGTTCCCCATCTACGTCCAGGCTATTTAGATCATTACATTAATCGCTGTGCTGTCGTGTTACCCTGTAAATGGCTGTTATCTGCCACACTGAATGTCACTTGGTAGGTACAATTTAAAAACAAAGCCACAATGGATCTGACAAGCTTAAATTCAGTTCTTTTCCTTCGTAATTTCACTAATCTTTCACTTTGTTGACATGACAGCTGGCTTGTTTATATCATCCCTGCATACATCTACGGGACACCAAAGGAGATAAGGTAAGTTTCTTGCAAACGTGAACATTTAAAATTTGCAATCGACTTGAAAATGCAACGAACACAAATCGGTGCCTCTAAACTGTCAGTCACTGCTTTTGGAGTTCTGGCTTTATCAATTGTCGACACAAACACAATGAAAGTGAATAGAAGTGGATTACGAAAGCACGATTTTCATAGCACATACTTCTCTTCTCGGTTTTTCGAAGTGTAGAAACAAATAGTAATTACAGTACTGAGGCCAGAAACGTCATATTTTCGTGTCGTATTACTGTATCGAATACGCATTTAAGACCAGAAAAACGTTTGAAGTTGCTTTCCTAATGCTGTGTTGTTCACTAAAACAGTTTAACATTTACTATATAAAACAACTATCGCGTGCACACGACAGTAATAAAGAACAAGAAGGAATTGCAAACACTCGTCTGCTTATGTTTTGGGGGATCCAAGATGGCGGCAGGCCCCGCCCACTGGCTTCAAAACTGTTGTGGGTTGGCAGGAGAGCCAACGCCTTAATAATAGAGGAAGCCGAAAGGCACGCGTTTCAGCTCACGCAGGCTGGCGTGAGACCTGGAACAGGACAAGGAAATTAGAATTTAGAAAAACGGACGTAGCTGGTGGAATACATAACCTTAATCCATAAATGGTGAACGTCGCTCTTGACAGTACATTATTTACAGTATCAATAGTAACTGGTAATGGCGCCTTGCTAGGTCGTAGCAAATGACGTAGCTGAAGGCTTTGCTAACTATCGTCTCGGCAAATGAGAGCGTAATTTGTCAGTGAACCATCGCTAGCAAAGTCGGTTGTACAACTGGGGCGAGTGCTAGGAAGTCTCTAGACCTGCCGTGTGGCGGCGCTCGGTCTGCAATCACTGATAGTGGCGACACGCGGGTCCGACGTATACTAACGGACCGCGGCCGATTTAAAGGCTACCACCTAGCAAGTGTGGTGACACCACAAAAACAACGCACAGCGTAAGTCTGTTGCGCCTTCTCCCCTTATTCTACCTCCATGGTATGGAGCGATGTCGGCGTTGTGACGCATCCCAAAGGTACTCCACTGGCAGCGCACTTTGTGTTCAGGGCAGGCACAGCCCGGATATAACATTTTAAAGATAACACCGCTTTAGCTGTAAGTTCCCTGTATGTATAAGCACGACCGGTTTCTCGGCTTTTTACCTGCATCATCACGTGCAAGCTGTACAAATTAATAGACAAAAAGCCATGCAAGGCAAGAAAACGCAACTAAAATGAAGGAGGTAGAGTGAACGAATATACTAAAAAAATCAAGTCAGATGTCGATCGAGAAAAGAGATTTGGACGATCCATCAGTCATAGTAATATTTCGCTAACGAGGGAACCTCGGCATCGCACCCCCCTCAGATTTAGTTATAAGTTGGCGCAGTGGATAGGCCTTGAAAAACTGAACACAGATCAATCGAGAAAACAGGAAGAAGTTGTGTGGAACCGTGAAAGAAATAAGCAAAATATACAAACTGAGTAGTCCATGCGCAAAATAAGAAATGTCAAGGATAGTCTCAGCTCAATAGTGCAGTGGTCCCGTGGTTAGCATGAGCAGCTGCCGAACGAGAGGTCCTTGGTTCAAGTCTTCCTCGAGTGAAAAGTTTACTTTCTTTATTCAGTTATGATCTGTCCGTTCGTTCATTGACGTCTCTGTTCACTGTAATAAGTTTAGTGTCTGTGTTTTGCGACCGCACCGCAAAACCGTGCGATTAGTAGACGAAAGGACGTGACTCTCCAATGGGAACCAAAAACATTTGATCCCAAGGTCATAGGTCAACCGATTCCTCCACAGGAAAACACGTCTGATATATTCTATACGACACTGGTGACGGCATGTGCGTCACATGACAGGAATATGTTGTCGACCCACCTAACTTGTACACTTGACGAATGGGTAAAAAGACTCTTCTACCTTGCCCGATTTAGGTTTTCTTGTGGATGTGATAATCACTCCCAAAAAAGTGATGAAAACATAAGAGTCTGTCACATAAACTGAAAATTAAAAATTAAACTTCTCACTCGAGGGAAGACTTGAACCAAGGACCTCTCGTTCCACAGCTGCTCATGCTGATCACGGGACCACGGCGCTCCTGAGCTCACATTATTCTTGATGTTGCCTATCTTGCGCATGGACTACTCAGTTTGTATATTTTGCTTATTTCTTTCATAGTTCCACACAACGTATTCCTGTTTTCTCGATTGATCTGCGTTCAGTTTTTCAAGGCCTATCCACTGTGCCAACTTATAACTAAACCTGGGGGGGGGGGGGGGGGGTTCGATGGGGAGGTTCCCTTGTAAGTAACGGACGCCAAATACAAAACAGCGCAAAATAACAGAAAGCTTCCGTAATACCCAGAAAGGACGAAAAGTAAAAACATGAAATTCCTAATAAAAAAACGCAAAATAACATAGAAAGCTCCCGTAATACCCAGAAAGGACGAAAAGTAAAAACATGAAATTCCTAATAAAAAAACTATCAGGTAGGTAAAATAGTACTAAATTACACTGACCATGAGTTCCAGTATCTGGCGAGCTAACAGGTCGCCATACACCGAAAAAGTGATCATAAACCGACCGTATACGATTATCTACGGGATTATGTAAAATTAAGCAGCTCACAAAAAACAAAGTTTTACTGTAGTACTACAGAATGTCTGACGGAGCCACAAGCTCGCCTCTGCTAGCAGCGCTTCGTCACTATCAAAGTGAACTCCTCGAAGGTGCTCGAGGGACTTTCTGATCCAGCTGTTCACAAACCATTAGTCCAGGCCTCACAGCGGGCTCCACGCCGTGGAAAACTTGGAATCAATTCGTTGACGAAAAACAAGCCGAATATCTTGCACGAACCTGGGTACCGGCACATGTATTCCAGTCAGGAATATCAGAGCGATTTTCGCTTATGACTTTTGACTCGGTAGTTTGCGGCTCAGGGTGCGTTTGTAATGTCAACACTCAGCCGGTGCGAGGGGCTCTTTAGGAGGGCTCAGTCGAAAAGGAGATACGGTGCAGGGCCGTGCCAACAGCAGCTGTTCACGGGGCGTGAAACAACAAAACGGCCGCTGCCTCGAGGGAAAGTGCGTACAGCGGCGGCGGCGGCGGCGGCGAGGCCGTAAATTCACAGTCGTGTTTTACGGATTGCGAAGTGCCGGAACAATCGCAGCTGCGGGGGCGATGATTGTTCCGGGGTGTAGGGCGGCTCTCGCCAGGAGATGCAGTCTGGCGCTTCTCGCTGGCCCTGGACAAAGGCTGAGACCCCAGCTGTGTGCACCCGCTCCCACACCTTGCAGTCGCACGAGGGTACTTCGCGAGACTGTCGGGAGAAAAGGAGTGTAACGCGATCGACGCCTGCGCTAATTACTTGTCCTAATGAGGAATTATTGGCTGGAAGCAGAAGGAGGTGGTATATAAGATTACGAACACTTTGAACATAGCTGCTAAGGTTCAGTGACCGTGTCAGAATTATATTAGAACAAATAAGCCTTCGGTCACAAATATTAAGTAAAAATTGACCAGGTTTCGACGCTACTATGAGCGTCGTCTTCAGAATTAAAGTAACTGTTCTAAAACATAATAGCTATATAAGACATTAATAAACTAAAGTGTCTACTGACTGGGAAGAGATGCAGTACTTACAAGTCACATTCTAAAAAATCTAAGCCGGAAAGGCGCAGCAATGCGCTTTTGAAACTTTGCTTTCGTCTCTATAAATCTTCAGCTAAGGCCTATGCAGTGTTGCAGGAGGCCTATGGAGAGTGTTCCTCTCCTCACCACAGCTCAAAAGTGGTTTAAATTGGTTAGGGAGGGGAGAAAATCAATTCCCAAGAAAATTGGACCCAGCGCTCCAGTTACTGCTGGCAAAGAAGAAAACATCAGCACCGTTGACATCATTGTGAGGGAGGATCGACCAATAACCTTGCCAACACTTCATGAAATACTGATAATTTCATTCTGTGCCACCCACAAATTGGTGACAGAACCAGACGCATTTGTGCGCAGTTGTTCCACGTCTGCTGATGCCGGAACGAAAGGACATTCGCGCGCAGCTCTGCATGCAGTTGAACTTAATGTTAGAGGAAGATCCGGAGTTTCTTTCAGAGGCAATCACTCCTGATGACACTTGACTACATCATTTTGATCTTGAGAGCAAATAGCAAAGCTCACTGTGGAAATCTCATTCTTCAACAGTCTCCAACCAGGCAAACTTGTTACATCTCCTGGGAAAGTTATGGCCATCTCATTTTTTGATACATCTGTCAGCGTGCTGCAACGGAGCACACGTCAGTAATCGGACAATGCGACAAGAATGTCCTGAAAACTTAACACGACCGCATCGGGGTGCAAAAGACGACATATCCGTGAAACAGGCTGGATGCCGCGCCATGATAATGCAAGGCCACATACTGCAAATGTTTTTACTGAATACGTTGCTAACATGAAGAAACAACTTCGTGGGATACATTTTCCACCACCAGAAGCAGTAGTGAAGGCTGCGGAGGCGATTCTGAAGGACTTTTCGAAAATCGGTTCCAACAAATCTTTGCAGACTGGCAGGGCCGAAGTGACCGAGCGGTTCTAGGCGCTACAGTCTGGAACCGAGCGACCGCTACGGTCGCAGGTTCGAATCCTGCCTCGGGCATGGATGTGTGTGATGTCCTTAGGTTTAAGTAGTTCTAAGTTTTTTTTTTTGTTTTGGTTTTAAGGCGCAAAACTGCTATGGTCATTAGCGCCTGGTCCGTGACTTAGGAAACAGTAAAAAACCGAAAATGGAAACCAGCAGCAATGGGAACGAAACTCAAAAAATTGGAGAGACTAAAAGCAGAAGGAAGGCTTAAAAATCCACTACAGAAAGGGGGTGGTTGTCCCCCAAAAAAAACTTCAAATGACTGACGTCATTTCACTGGCACTAATAAACTCGAGAACGCGATCGGCCGAGCGCGTGTCATCTGCTAAAATTGACGATATATCAGGCGACAGCTGTAGACGGGCGCGTAAAGGAGTAAAACAGGGGCACTCAATTAAAAGGTGTCTTACCGTCCACAGCTGAGAGCAGTGGGGACAGAGTGGGGGAGGATCGCCGCTTAATAGATGTCTATGGCTAAAAAGACAGTGCCCTATCCGGAGTCTAGTTAAAATTACCTCCTCCCGACGACGCGTTCGGGAGGAAGAGGTCCAAGCACAAGGAAGAGCTTTCACGTCCCGCAATTTATTATGGGGAAGTGTCGACCAATGTGCGTGCCATAAAAGAACAACACGACGACATAAAACGCTCCGTAGATCGGCGAAGGGAATCGATTGAATAGCTGGCCGAAGAAGAGAGACTGCAGCCTTGGCCGCCATATCGGCCGCCTCATTTCCACAGATACCAACGTGTCCCGGGAGCCAGAGGAACGCCACCGAGACGCCCCCCAGGTGGAGCAAGCGCAGACAGTCCTGAATCCGGTGGACCAGAGGGTGGACAGGGTAAAGAGCTTGGAGACTGAGGAGAGAGCTGAGAGAATCTGAGCAGATAACATACTGTATCCGCTGATGGCGGCGGATGTAGTGGACAGCCTGGAGAACAGCGTAAAGCTCCGCAGTATACACGGAACACAGGTCGGGAAGCCGAAATTGATTTGTGGTGTCGCCAGCAATATAGGCACTCCCTACACCAAACGACGTTTAGTTCTAAGTTCTAGGGGACTGATGACCTCAGAAGTTAAGTCCCATAGTGCTCAGAGCCATTTGAACCAACCAGACTGGCAGAATCGCTGGGGAAAGTGCGTCGTGTTCTGAGAAGGATCTTCAAAATTATGAGGATGAGTGGAGGTATGTTGTCAAAAAATATTGTGATCTTCATTTATTGAACAGCCGTCGTATGTATGGCTTTTGGGAAGCGCTAAAGTGAAAACCCACTGAGGAGGTCACAATAGCGCTGAATCGCTTATGAAAGCAGGCTCTTTTAATTCGTGAACTCCTCTAAAGCCTGAAATAAAATCACATGGCCCGAAAATAAAGAAGTGAAAAACGGCGGCACGAAAAGCGCTACAAGGTTAGTCTTGGGACAGCGGAAGGTTCCGCGCGCTCAACGGGAGCTGCCCACCGCGAAGTAGGAAGTCGTGATTGCAGCCGTGAGGGGGGAAAAGGGCTCTGATTGGCTGAATTACGGCTCCGGCCCGGCATGCGACGTAGACTTTTGGCACGGGGTGTTACCGCGACATACGCCAACACCAACTGGGGCTAGAGAACAGCCGTTTAAGGTAGGAGAACATCTGCAAACGCCCAAATAATGGACTTCTATGCTACTTCTTTACATAAAAGTAAAGGAAAAACTAGGTCACAACATCCCCAAGCTACAGCTTAGTTTGGGCATTATGGTGCTTTGCTATGGTTCTATTAGAGGTGGGATGCCGTCGCCTTCTCCTGGCTGTTTCAACTGGCCTATCTAGCCGAAACAATAGATTAACATGTAGTCTGAACCGCGGTGAAATCTGGCATTTTTAACATACAGTATAGGTTTTCTTAGTTTGGCTTCAGGAAAGGCAAAGGCACCAGGGAGGAAGTTTTGACGTTGCATTTGATAATGGATACGAGGCTTGTAAGAAAATCCAGACACCTTCATAGGATTTATCGACCAACAGAAAGCGTTCGATATTGTGAAATGATGAAAGATGTTCGTAATTTAAAAAAAAAAAAAAAAAAAAGTAAAGTGTAAGCTATGGGGAAGGGCGGAAGAGAAAGAAGGAAGTGTGCACACTTTTGCTTCTACTGTTCAGTCAGAAAATCGAAGAAACAATGACGGAAACATTTTAATAACAAGATGAAAGTGAGGAAGAATAAGAGGACATGGTAAATGGAATCAACAGCCTACTGAGCACATAATATCTATTCATAGTAAAACCGAAGAGAGACGAAAGTAATGAGGGGTAGCAGAATTGAGATCAACGCTAGCGTAACGTCATTGACGATAATTCGGTTTTTATTTTACCATGACCAGTTTCGAATCAGCTAGCGACTCATCCTCAGCTGGTACACGCTTTTAACGACTCTTTGCAGCATTGTGAGGGCTCTGAGCACTATGGGACTTAACTTCTGAGGTCATCAGTCCCCTAGAACTTAGAACTACTTAAATCTAACTAACCTAAGAACATCACTCACATCCATGCCCGGGGCAGGATTCGAACCTGCGACCGTAGCGGTTGCGCGGTTCCAGACTGAAGCGCCTAGAACCGCTCGGCCACTTCGGCCGGCAGCATTTTGAGGGTCGCGTAGCTGTGTCAAGATAGGAAAAAACGAAACAAGTCAACACGGTATGTGGGGAGGCATCAGCACTTATTGGCATTGTAAGTCAAGGCTTCAGATCGATCTTACGACGAGAATATTTCGTGATACTTCGCCACGTTCACTGCTTAAATGTTTCGTTTATGTTGCCACAGCTACCCGATCCTCACAATGCTAGGAACAAATCATTAGAAGTGAAACTTCCTGGCAGGTTAAAACTATGTGCCGGACCGTGAATCGAACTCGGGACCTTTGCCATTGGCGGGCGAGTGCTATACCGACTGAGCTACAAGCACGACTCACGACCCGTCCTCACAGCTTTAATTCCGCCAGTACGTCGTCTCCTACCTTCCAAACTACACAGAAGCTCTCCTGCAGTAGAGTTCGAGTCTCGGTCCGGCACACAGTTTCAATGTGCCAGAAGTTTCATATCAGCGTACACTGCGATGCAGAGTGAAAATCTCATTCTGGAAACATCCCCTAGGCTGTGGCTAAGCCATGTCTCCGCAGTATCCTTCCTTCAGGAGTGCTAGTCTTGCAAGGTTCGCAGGAGAGCTTCTGTAAAGTTTGGAAGGTAGGAGACGAGGTACTGGCAGTAGTAAAGCTGTGAGGACGGGGCGTGAGTCGCGCTTGGTAGTTCAGTTGGTAGACACCCCCCCTCCCCCCCCCCTCACGATAGGCAAAGGTCCTGAGTTCGAGTCTCGGTCCGTCACGCAGCTGCAATCTGCCAGAAAGTTACATATCAGCGCACACTGCGCTACGGAGTGAAAATTTCATTCTGGAATCATTAGAAGTGAATACCATCTGAAAATGAGTCGCTAGACGATTCGAAATCAGACACGGTATAATAAAAATCGAATCATCACTAAAGGCGATTGGTTCAGTTACTTCTGCAAAACTTTAAAATCAAAATTTCTGACCTCGAAATAGACGCAGTAAAAGAATTCCGCTACCCTGGAAGCAAAGTAGCGCGGCACGGACGAAGCAAGGAGGGCATAAAAAGCAGACTAGTACAGGCAAAAAGAAATCTGCTGTTATCAAATATTGGCCTTAATTTAAGGAAGAAATTTCTGAGAATGTATGTTTCGAGCGCGGAATTGTATCGAGACGAACCCTGAGCTGTGTGAAACCGGAAATGAAGGGAACCGAAACGTTTGAGGTGTGATGTTGTACTCTCTACAGTTTCCCTCAACGTTCTTGTATAACAAGAGATTAGAACTTAGGCCGCCAAGAGTGGCCGAGCGGTTCTAGGCGCTTCAATCTGGAACCGCGCTGCTGCTACGGTCGCAAGTTCGAGTCCTGCCTCGGGCATGGATGTGTGTGATATCCTTAGGTTAGTTAGGTTTAAGTAGTTCTAAGTTCTAAGGGACTGATAACCTCAGCTGTTAAGTCCCATAGTGCTTAGAGCCATTTGAACCATTTGATTAGAACTTACGAAACAAATAATGCAGGACTTTCGGCGCAAGTGTTTTTCTGAGACTGATAGATTCACACAGGAGGGGGATTCGTGGCCCGCCGCGTCATCCAGCATGAAGAAATGGACACGGAGAGGGGCGTGGGGGAAACTGGCAGAGGCTGAAGGGGGGGGGGGGAGGGTGGAGTTTCGTATTTATGTCAAAATGCCATACGTATGTAGCAGTTGAGAAGCGCTAGCGTAATATTGATTTAAAAGTCTTTTTTGGGACTATTTCTCAGGAGTGTAGGTTTGTGCTATAGTGAAACGTGGACGATAGACAGTGCGGAAGAGAGAACGCTACTGAAATGCGATGCTACTTGACAACGCTGAGTTTTCGATCGGTAGGCCGAATAACTAATAAAGAGAGCTGAATCGAACTGGGGGGAAAATAAATTTATGGCACAACTTGACTAAAAGGAGGGATCGGCTTGTATGACTCATTCCGCGACATCAACGAATAGTTAGTTTGGTAATGGAAGGAAGTGTTTGGGTAAATGAGGGAGGCAAGGGCACGAGTAGAGCGAGCGGGCTGTAGTTAGGAGGCTTAAGCTGTCGTCACACGGGACGAGTTAGCTAACGCTGACGTGGCGCACTACGAGTTTTGTGGCGCCACTTCCTGCCAGTTCACGTTGACGAGCCATTTCGTCGCGAGAACGCACAATAAGTTCTGCCGAGATTTCCACAACGTGCCACGTAAAGTAGAACCAATAAGAAGCAAGAACGATCTCTGCGTGACAAGCAGGACTGTACCGCATCTGTTACAACTGACACCCGAAGAATGTGCGCTGTTTCTGAGTACCAGTATACTGAATCTCTCGAGAACGAGTCGTTACTGGTACGATGTGCTGTCGTAAAATGGCGGGAATTGCCGAATTCGTGGTTACAGAATTTTCGTATTTTGTTATTTCCGCCTTATTAGTCGTGTTATGGAAAGTACGCTGTTTTAAAGCCAGTGGTACACTGAAAATTCACTAAAAAGTGTCGTTTTCGGTAGGATTTGTTATAATTAAATGACAATAGTACACCAAGGGACTTTTGCACTTTTATAGTTTCAAGTAATGACAGTATTTGGAATAAATGTAGTCGCTGGGATAAGGTTAGATGTGGGAATGAGGAGGAAACGTCTTTAAGAGTGAGCCGAACGACGTGAAATAATAATCACGAATTTATAATACGTTCTTGTACACAGATTTCCATTTGTCCGAAAACGAGTTTTGCATTCGGAATGTTTGTCCCTGCTTGTACGACGGGCAGAGATCGGGGACTGGCAGTAGGGCCGAATAACTCGACAAACGTTTTCAGTTTCAGGAAGCACGTTAGGCTGTAGTAGCAGCAGATGTCACAATTCAACACGACAATGACAAACGCGGTTGTCGTTTCGGAAGGTATACTCGTTTAAAAAAGTCAGCTTGTAGCACGGGCAGAGATAATGGACTATCGCAGTTGTCACGGTTATTATCTACGACAATTCTGCATAAAACAAATAAAATGGTTCAACATAAAAATGAAAACAATCAATTATTGATAAAATTACTTAATCGGGTAGTTAAAAATCCTACTCACCAAGCGGCGGCCGGCCTCTGTGGCCTAGCGGTTCTAAGCGCTTCAGTCCGCAACCGCGCTGCTGCTACGGTCGCAGGTTCGAGTCCTGCCTCGGGCATGGATGTGTGTGCTGTCCTTAGGTTAGTTAGGTTTAAGTAGTTCTAAGTTCTAGGGGACTGATGACCTCAGATGTTAAGTCCCATAGTGCTTAGAGCCATTTGAACGATTTTTGAGCCGCGCGGGATTAGCCGAGCGGTCTGAGGCGATGCAGTCATGGACTGTGCGGCTCTTCGCGGCGGAGGTTCAAGTCCTCCCTCGGGCATGGGTGTGTATGTTTGTCCTTAGGATAATTTAGGTTAAGTAGTGTGTAAGCTTAGGGACTGATGGCCTTAGCAGTTAAGTCCCATAAGATTTCACACACATTTGAACATTTTGAACAAGTTTTGAACCAAGCGGCGGAGAACACATACATAAAAGACGGTTGTAATTGGCAGAATGGTTGAAAGGGAAGGAAGAGAGGTGAAGGACAAGGAGTGGAGAGGTCTAGGAAAAGGGATAGATTTCGGGAAAGTCACCCTGAGCCGCGGGTCAGTGGAGACTTTCCGTACAGAATGAGAAGGAAAATATTTATAATAAGATAATATATTTATAAGATATTTATAATAAGATAATATGAAAAGGAAGTATTTTATTCGCGATTAATAAGTTACCTGTATAAAATATAAGTATGAAGTCGGGTATCCATGATGCCCTTGTGCCTACAATAGTTAGAAGCCTTTTACGTTAAAATTTTCCAAAAATAGTAAGTTTTAGCTCAAAATTGTTATGCAACGTCAGAAGCTGGTTAAAAAACCTTTCTAACGATACCTCATTCACTGCTGTACGATTAGTAACAAAAAGTGATGCTGAGTTTTGAGAAACAGTGTATATGATCAGCCATTAAATTCTTCAGACGGCCATAACATAAAAGACAAGATCAATGCTATACAACTTCAGCGTGAGGCAGTTGTTAGGGGCGCCACGATAGAAATCGTGGGTAGTAGGCTCGCGCAGTGCGGTATCCAGCCTTTTTTTCCACCTTCGCCTTTTTGAAAAAGTTGTGTGACTTTCTTATTAAATTAATAGAAATAATTTCTGCAATATCTGATGTTATGTACATATTACAGAAGTAATATCTGTAATATTTCATGTGATGTACGAAGCGTGTTTTTTTAAGTAAGTACCGTTTTGAAATTTAAAAAAAGACGTGCTAAGATATCTCAATAATTTTATTTTTACATGAAAGCCTGTACCTTAATATACTTTTCCACATAATTTCCGTCAATATTGAGGCACTTGTCTTAATATTGTACCAGTTTTTGAATACCCTCCTCATAGAAGCCTGCCGCCTGACTTGTTAACCACTGCATCACCACTGATTTGACGTCGTCATCATCTTGAAGACGCTGACCGCCCAGGTGTTTGTTCAAGTGCAGGAACAGGTGGTAGTCACTGGGCGCAAGATCGGAGCTGTACGGAGGATGATCTAGAGTTTCCCATCGAAAAGATGTGATGAGATCTTTGGTCTGATTCGCCACATGCGGACGGGCATTGTCTTGCAGCAAAACGATGCCCTTGCTCAACTTCCATGGACTGTTGCTTTGATTTTGGTATGACGTAGGCCACCCATGTTTCATCGCCCGTAACAGTTTGGCTTAAGAAATCATCACCGTCGTTGTGGTACCGCTCAAGGAAAGTCAATGCACTGTCTAAACGTTTGTTTTTGTGCACATCCGTCAACATTTTCGGTACCCAACGTGCGCACAATTTTCGGTAATTCAAGTGCTCGGTCACAATACAAAACACCACGAGAAACATTAGGAAAGTCATCCCGCAAGGAGGAAATCGTAAAGCGTCTGTTTTCTCTCACCATATTGCCCACTTCCTGCACCAAACTTTCATTAACGACCTAAGGACGGCCACTCCGTTGTTCATCATGCACATTTGTGCGGCCATCTTTAAATGCTCTCACCCACTTTCTTACCATTCCATTACTCATAATGTTTTCTCCGTAAACTGCACAGATCTCACGATGAATATCGATCGCTTTTAGGCCCTTAGCACTAAGAAATCTTATAACAGCCCGTACTTCAAGGTCGGCGGGACTCACGATTACCGGAGGCATCTTAAACACTCAGTACACAACGTAAACAAGGAAGAATCAGATTGTAATGGCGTCAGTGCGTAGATTAAGGTACAGACATCCATGTAAAAATAAAATTATTAGGATATCTTCGCACGACTTTTTTCAATTTCAAAACGGTACTTACTTAAAAACACGCCTCGTAAATACAAGTGTGCTGTCTGTGAGGAGTAAATTTGTTCAATTTTGTGAAGCTTTATAAGCTGATGTCCTCATTAACTGGACATTTGCCTTTCTTTTTTGTCTTATTACATGTTCGTAGATATTGAAGTTTTTATTTATGTATACTACAGAGAGAACAAGATGACTAGCCTAGAGACAAAGGAGGAAATGCGCATTTGAATAGAAGTAACGTAGGAATTTTACGCCCGTCCACTTCGGTGAACAAACTGTACGGTTTGCGAGCCGAATACAGCCGACTAGTGCCGCTGGAGAGCGCAAAATCACGTTGAACATCTTGTGGCTCGATTTCTCGTCACCGTCCACGTCAACGTTAGCTGCCACGTCCCGTGTGACGACGGCCTTACAAGTACAGACCAGTGTGAAGTAATCCCACATTATGGTCGGTACAATCGTGTCTCGGTAAATAAGGAGCAGTGGTTGTGGCGGCTAGTTAGCGGCGGTTTGAGCGCAGAGGCAGAATTTGCCAGCTCGCGAGATGCCGCTAGCGTGGGACTGCAGACGTCCCTGGAGAACATCTGGCGGAGCTGCTGGCTGTTTGCAGGCGCTGCCGTTTTTGCGGCGTGGCGTGTCTCGCACACAGCACCCAGTATACGGCTAGCAGC
Source organism: Schistocerca americana (assembly GCF_021461395.2). Taxonomy (NCBI): domain Eukaryota; kingdom Metazoa; phylum Arthropoda; class Insecta; order Orthoptera; family Acrididae; genus Schistocerca; species Schistocerca americana. The sequence goes on from NC_060127.1 coordinate 137,272,383, forward strand.
GGCCACGCCTGTGGTGAGGCGCGGCCCCGAGCTCTGCATAGAACGGCACTCCTCTGCTCTGGTCACGCCGGCAGCTAATTGCTCTACCAGCAGCATCTGCCGCCACACACGTACTGCTAAACCACCGTATGGTGCGCGGAGCAAGGTACGTGTACCACCGCTACTCACTCCGTTTCCTTTTCCAGTTGCAATTTGAGTAGGACAAAACGACACTCTACAGGGTGTTACAAAAAGGTACGGCCAAACTTTCAGGAAACATTCCTCACACACAAATAAAGAAAAGATGTTATGTGGACATGTGTCCGGAAACGCTTAATTTCCATGTTAGAGCTCATTTTAAATTCGTCAGTATGTACTGTACTTCCTCGATTCACCGCCAGTTGGCCCAATTGAAGGAAGGTAATGTTGACTTCGGTGCTTGTGTTGACATGCGACTCATTGCTCTACAGTACTAGCATCAAGCACATCAGTACGTAGCATCAACAGCTTAGTGTTCATCACGAACGTGATTTTGCAGTCAGTGCAATGTTTACAAATGCGGAGTTGGCAGATGCCCATTTGATGTATGGATTAGCACGGGGCAACAGCCGTGGCGCGGTACGTTTGCATCGAGACAGATTTCCAGAACGAAGGTGTCCCGACAGGAAGACGTTCGAAGCAATTGATCGGCGTCTTAGGGAACACGGAGCATTCCAGCCTATGACTCGCGACTGGGGAAGACCTAGAACGACGAGGACACCTGCAATGGACGAGGCAATTCTTCGTGCAGTTGACGATAACCCTAATGTCAGCGTCAGAGAAGTTGCTGCTGTACAAGGTAACGTTGCCCACGTCACTGTATGGAGAGTGATATGGGAGAACCAGTTGTTTCCGTACCATGTACAGTGTGTGCAGGCACTATTAGCAGCTGATTGGCTTCCACGGGTACACTTCTGCCAATGGTTCATCCAAAAATGTGTCAATCCTCATTTCAGTGCAAATGTTCTCTTTACGGATGAGGCTTCATTCCAACGTGATCAAATTGTAAATTTTCACAATCAACTTGTGTGGGCTGACGAGAATCCGCACGCAATTGTGCAGTCACGTCATCAACACAGATTTTCTGTGAACGTTTGGGCAGGAATTGTTGGTGATGTCTTGATTGGGCCCCATGTTCTTCCACCTACGCTCAATGGAGCACGTTATCGTGATTTCATACGGGATACTCTACCTGTGCTGCTAGAACATGTGCCTTTACAAATACGACACAACATGTGGTTCATGCACGATGGAGCTCCTGCACATTTCAGTCGAAGTGTTCGTACGCTTCTCAACAACAGATTCGGTGACCGATGGATTGGTAGAGGCGGACTAATTCCATGGCCTCCACGCTCTCCTGACCTCAGCCTTCTTGACTTTCATTTATAGGGCATTTGAAAGCCCTTGTCTACGCAACCCCGGTCCAAATGTAGAGACTCTTCGTGCTCGTATTGTGGACGACTGTGATACAAAACGCCATTCTCCAGGGCTGCATCAGCGCATCAGAGATTCCGTGCGATGGATGGTGGATGCATGTATCCTCGCTAACGGAGGACATTTTGAACATTTCCTGTAACAAAGTGTTTGAAGTCACGCTGGTACGTTCTGTTGCTGTGTGTTTCCATTCCATGATTAATGTGATTTGAAGAGAAGTAATAAAATGAGCTCTAACATTGAAAGTAAGCGTTTCCGGACACATGTCCACATAACATATTTTCTTTCTTTGTGTGTGAGGAATGTTTACTGAAAGTTTGGCCGTACCTTTTTGTAACACCCTGTATATCGCGGGCTTACTGCAAAAACTCGTTAACTCCAATTTTTGTCATTTTCGAGTTATGTACACAGACGCTATCAGAAAACGAATATCTTTCGTCTGGAGAAACCAGTTAAGAGCATTTATCACTCTAAGGAGTCAGAGAGATATGCCAAGATTCCACTAAGTACATAAGCGATTGTTTTGTACAACAAAAATCATTCAGGTGCACTTGAATGATTTTTCCAGTACCTTTTGTGGTGTCACCGCCAGACACCACACTTGCTAGGTGGTAGCCTCTAAATCGACCGCGGTCCGTTAGTATACGTCGAACCCGCGTGTCGCCACTATCAGTGAATTGCAGACCGAGCGCCGCCACACGGCAGGTATAGTCTAGAGAGACTCCCTAGCACTCGCCCCAGTTGTACAGCCGACTTTGGTAGCGATGGTTCACTGTCTACATACGCTCTCATTTGCAGAGACGACAGTTTAGCATAGCCTTCAGCTACGTCATTTGCTACGACCTATTCAGTTACTATACTTACTATATTCAAGAATGTATTCTGAACAGATAATATTGTGACTCATGTACCGTCAAGAGTGACGTTCATCATTAATGGATTAAAGTTAAGTATCAAACTAATTATGTCCACTTTCTGAATTCTCATTCCTTGTCATGTTCCAGACCTTACGTCAGTATGGTTCTTCCCTCCTGACGCCAGCCTGCGTGAGCTAAAGCGCGTGCGTTTCGGCCCCCACTCGTAGCACGGTGTTGGCTCTTCTGCTAACACAATACCTTTCAATATGCTTGATGAAATAATTGGAACAACGAGAATCCTTCAAGTTTACTTAATGGATTTCAGCAGAAAAAGAAACAACAACTTACTGGATTTAAATTTTATAAGTCGACTGATGCAAGCTTGTATTTCTTACATCAGCTTCGTTTAGCAGACTGCGGTAAATCTGTGTATCGTATTTCCAACAGCCAACAACAATGCACGTGATTCCACATAGGCTGTAATAATATCAATACGTGAACAATGCAAGAACAGCATTACTGTCGATTATTTCAGTTTGCTTGAATAAGACCCTATCAGGGAGTGCGGTAGCATTTTGCTGTTTGCCGAGAGTGTGTTTAATTCTAAAATGTATTCAGGAAGTGCCCCGACTGTATCATTGACCAAGAAAACGATACTCACAGCGGAAGGTATTGGAGGTAAGCAATAGAATAATACAATACTGTAAACATGAACTGAACTGTTACAGTATACTGACATTTAAAAATTAATACATAAATTTTATTTCAAATTTTTATTTTAAGGTAATGAATGTGTATCTCTAAGTGTGACAACTGGAAGCAGAGTTCATGATGCACGCAGAGAATTCGATGACGTCCACGTAGAGTCTATTGGGGAAGATAAACCGAAGCAGGAACTGTATCAGGTGAGTTCACAGGGGAATCACTTAAGTGAAAGTGTCAATCAAAGTGCAGAAGCCGTTGATTTTGACTCAGATTGCTCCATCAAGAATCCTACGAACCAGATTCGAGTGATACAGATGGTACGGATCTCCTGAGCAAAGAAATCAGTGCTGTAAAGGAAACTACTAGTGGTAAACGACCAAGATGGAAGAAAAGTGATCCCAAAAATGGGAGGAAGAATGTAATTAAGAAGTGTAAAATTAAAAACAAAAAGCCAAAGCCAGTTAACTGTGAAAGATGTAGATATAAGTGCAACAAAAATTTCTCTGACGAAATTAGTTACTCTATTTGTAGAAGCTCCTGGGACTGTGATTATACAAGGCGAAAGGATTGTATTCTTTGCAACACAAGGAGTTTAACTCCAGCACGGAGACGAAGTATTGTTCAACCACTGAAAATACGTAAAGATTCTAAGGTATACTACTCGAACAAAGACAATAAAAAAGTCAGAGTATGAAAGAAATTCTTTATTAAAACTCTTTGCGTTTCGGCTGATGTAACAGCTGTAAGAATCAGCATGGGTTTCGAAAAGGTCGTGTGAAACCCAGCTCGCGCTATTCGTCCACGAGACTCAGAGGGCCATAGACACGGGTTCCCAGGTAGATGCCGTGTTTCTTGACTTCCGCAATGCGTTCGATACAGCTCCCCACGGTCATTTAATGAACAGAGTAAGAGCATATAGACTATCAGACCAATTGTGTGATTGGATTGAAGAGTTCCTAGATAACAGAACGCAGCATGTCATTCTCAATGGAGAGAAGTCTTCCAAAGTAAGAGTGATTTCAGGTGTGCCGCAGGGGAGTGTCATAGGACCGTTGCTATTCACAATATACATAAATGACCTTGTGGATGACATCGGAAGCTCACTGAGTCTTTTTGCAGATGATGCTGTGGTGTATCGAGAGGTTGTAACAATGGAAAAATGTGAAAATTGTACTGAAATGCAGGAGGATCTGCAGCGAATTGACGCATGGTGCAGGGAATGGCAATTGAACCTTAATGTAGACAAGTGTAATGTGCTGCGAATACATAGAAAGATAGACCCCTTATCATTTAGCTACAAAATAGCTGGTTAGCAACTGGAAGCAGTTAATTCCATAAATTATCTGGGAGTACGCATTAGGAGTGATTTAAAATGGAATGATCATATAAAGTTGATCGTCGGTAAAGCAGATGCCAGACTGAGATTCACTGGAAGAATCCTAAGGAAATGCAATCCGAAAACAAAGGAAGTAAGTTACAGTACGCTTGTTCGCCCACTGCTCGAATACTGCTCAGCAGTGTGGGATCCGTACCAGATAGGGTTGATAGAAGAGATAGAGAAAATCCAACGGAGAGCAGCGCGCTTCGTTACAGGATCATTTAGTAATCGCGAAAGCGTTACGGAGATGATAGACAAACTCCAGTGGAAGACTCTGCAGGAGAGACGCTCAGTAGCTCGGTACAGGCTTTTGTTAAAGTTTCGAGAACATACTTTCACCGAGGAGTCAAGCAGTATATTGCTCCCTGCTACGTATATCTCGCGAAGAGACCATGAGGATAAAATCAGAGAGATTAGAGCCCACACAGAGGCATACCAACAATCCTATCCACGAACAATACGAGAGTGGAATAGAAGGGAGAACCGATAGAGGTACTCAAGGTACCCTCCGCCACACACCGTCAGGTGGCTTGCGGAGTATGGATGTAGATGTAGATGTAAGGGAAAAGGAAGTGATAAGAGAGGCAAAGGAATTCCTCATCCCGCACTGTACTCCGTTAATCATAAGAATAAACCTGATGTAAACATTAAACCACGTATTCTTGAATGTCATTAGATTTCGTTTCAAGTGCAGCAGAAGCCGTGACCAGTACAGTTAAGTACGATCATAAGGATGCGTTTTATGCTGTGTTACAGGCACATGGACTGAACGGCAATGTGGGACAACAGCTGTACTGGCGTATTAAACTCGGACGGCACTGGCCAGCGAGCTGATCCAACTGACCTGCAATGATGCGAGCAGTTGCAGTTCAGACGTAAAAAGAGACGGGCAAAGGAGCAATATAACTTCGAATGTCATTTAATTCTTAAAGGGAATGATATAATATTCGGAAAAACTCCAGCACGTCCGCACGCTTCTTATGTGACCAGACGAGGAGAATAAGATGCTCTCGTTCTCCCCTGACACAGTTATCTAATTACAAACAAGAGGCCGGCCGGTGTGACCGAGCGGTTCTAGGCGCTTCAGTCTGGACCGCGCGACCGCTACGGTCGCAGGTTCGAATCCTGCCTCATGAATGGATGTGTGTGATGTCCTTAGGTTAGTTAGGTTTAAGTAGTTCTAAGTTCTAGGGTACTGATGACCTCAGATGTTAAGCCCCATAGTGCTCAGAGCCATTTGAACCATTTTGTATCGCAACTGTATCAAATACAGCCCTTCGTAAAACCTCGAAACCGATATTTTTCTGTAAATTTATGAAAAATATTAAGAACAACCTATTTCTCGGCACATTTCAACCGTGTTCCACACGCGTGTTTCATTATGGAGGAAGAAGCAGCCTCAGCCATTTTCATACTGCACATCAACAGCGCGACAATCAGAACGCAAGAGTGCAGAGGCTGTGACTGCACACAATTTTTTAAATAAAAATTTCATAACCAAAGCGTGATTAAGAAAAACATCGATGGCTGTTAATACATTAGAATATTCATTTAACATAAGAATATTCATTTAACGGAACTTAGTTATAATGTATGCAATACATAAGTAGGAATGCTGCACTAGAGGCAGCAATTCTCCGCTAATGGCGGCCTTTTCTTCTAGCGGCTGGCGTGGGAAGCTTCCCAGTCGGAAAGGGAACCTGGGAGGAAGCCACGGTCTCTGAAAGCAGTCTGCCAGCTGTGTGTGTGTGTGTGTGTGTGTGTGTGTGTGTGGACAGGTGGAGGAGGCGTGGGAGCAACGACCGGAGTGCGGGGACGGTGCGGGGCGAGCGGCAGGGGTCTTGTCTTGTAGGAGACCACGCAAGGGAAAAGCACACACGGCCGTTGCTGCAGTAACTTGCATCCTGAATTCGCAGGTAGTACTAAGGACATACAATGAATCAGCTGATTCCCTAGTAAACGTGAAATGGAAAGCTTATTGGGGGTTGGAAACTATTAGACACGGAGAATCGTCAGATGTAGAAGTAACGTCGGGTGTGCTCCAGGGTAGTGTGTTGCGATGCATGCCGTTCGTGTTGTATATTAATGACTTGCAGCCAATATTAAGGTAACCTCAGAGTTTTTGCAGATGATGCAGTTACCTACAGTCTGGGATCCCTATCAGGTCGGATTGAGGGAGGACATAGAAGCAATTCAGAGGCGGGCTGCTAGATTTGTTACTGGTAGGTTTGATCATCACGCGAGTGTTACGGAAATGCTTCAGGAACTCGGGTGGGAGTCTCTAGAGGAAAGGAGGCGTTCTTTTCGTGAATCGCTACTGAGGAAATTTAGAGAACCAGCATTTGAGGCTGACTGCAGTACAATTTTACTGCCACCAACTTACATTTCGCGGAAAGACCACAAAGATAAAAGAGATTAGGGCTCGTACAGAGGCATATAGGCAGTCATTTTTCCCTCGTTCTGTTTGGGAGTGGAGCAGGGAGAGAAGATGCTATTTGTGGTACGAGGTACCCTCCGCCACGCACCGTATGGTGGATTGCGGAGTATGTATGTAGATGTAGATGTAGCTGTAGAACAAGCTGTACAAAGATTCAGTGAGACCTTCATAAGATTTCAAAGTGGTGTGATGATTGGCAGCTTGTTCAAAAATGTTAAGTTGTGCACTTCACACAACGAAAAAACGTAGTATCGTTTGAATATAATATTAGTGAGTCACAGCTGGAATCTGTAAACTCATAGAAATACCTGAGTATAGCATTTAGTAGGTACATGAAATGGAACGATCCCATAGGCTCAGTCCTGGGTAAAGCAGGTAGCAGACTTCGCTTTATTGGTACAATACTTGGGAAAAGCAATCAGTTTACAAAGGGGACTGCTTACAATTCACTCGCGCGGCCCATCCTAGAATACTGCTCAAGTGTGTGGACCCGTACCCTACAGGACTGGCAGGGTATATTGAATGTATACAGAGAAGGGCGGCACGAATGGTCGCAGGTTTGTTTGGCCTGAGAGAGAGATTGTCACAGGGGATTTGTAAGAACTGAACTGGCAGGCACCTGAAACTAGACGGAAACTATCCTGAGAAAGTTTACTAACAAAGTTTCAAGAACTGGTTTTAAATGATAACTCTAGGAATACCCTACAACTCACCCCACAGATCGCTACCGTAGGGATCGTGAGGAGAAGAGTAGAACAAATGAAGTGAGCCGAGCTGGCCTCGGCTAATGTGTTGGTTTAAAGCTTGACTCTTACTCTGCGTTTGTTTCCCGCGGTTATTGCTGTTATGCCGTGGTTCTTCCTCTTTCTACGTGTGGCGGCAGCGGTATGTATCGATATTCGCACCTTGTACTATCTTTGGTCTGGTGCTTATAGTTTCCGGCTAGCCGGTGTGCGGCAGTCGGTCGGTTGGTGTGGATCAGCCAGGAAATCTCGCGGCGCAGTGGGCTGGGCCCGCTGGCGGTCTCTACGCAGTGTCGGAGTGTGTGGGGGCTGTTCCGACTGCTACGGGATTCGTGGCTCACCGACCCAGGACATCAAAGTTGAGTGGTGATTTAATTACCGAAGCCAGTCCGTTCACATTGTGCCGTTGGTTTTCACGGTTGGCTGTTCGGGGTATTCCCGTGAGCAACGGCGAGTGTTCGAGTTGGCGACAGTTTGGCCACCATCCGGTGGAGGGTAACTTATTTGAAGTCCAAGTGCACCAGCGGAATTTTCTGCCTTGTGGCCGTTGGTGTTCCAGTTACCTGCCCTGGCCGCTGACGTAAAATTCAGGCAGTGTCCTTTCCTCACTCTGTTATCGCTGTCCAACACGTGTGTGTAGTTTGGACAGCTTATGCATACTTGGTTGTGGGCGGCTACGCCTTTTACGTTTTGGCATTGGAGTTCCTTGTGTTGTTTTGTCGGTGGGTCCGTTAACTGTCTCTTGGTTGGGTTGCCGACGGTTCGGATATAGCTGGGCCGACTACCTGTCTCCCCTAAGCGATCGTTAATGTTTCAAGTGCAGACCGACCCCCAGAAACTTCTGAGCGCCGCTGGCTGTACTGCCTGTTCTTATTGGTATTTGATTCTGTATTTTAATGGCTCATAGGCGATGGTTTGAACCTGTATGCTTTTAGTTGGGTTTTAAATAATGGGCCTTCAGCCGCTTTAAAATTGAAAGGTCCTTACTTGTCAAGTCTTGCATTGTTTGGGCCTTCAGCCTCATTTAAAATATTTTTTCGATAAAGCTTTGGGCCTTCTGCCTTTTGAAAATTTATTGTAGTTGTGTTTTAAATCATGGGCCCTCAGCTGTTTTAAGAGGGTTAGGACGTCAAACGGGCCGACTTGGAGCAGGAGAGGCATCACAGGACATTTTAATTTCCAGTGTCTATACTTTTACAAATAAATTTATAAAATTTTGTCAGCATCACCAGGAAGGATTCAGGATTCACACTCATGGCGGTGGAAGTTCGAAATCATAACGAAGCCCGTTTCACGTCCTACCCCCCCCCCCCCCCTTAAAAATTAGAGGTTCTGCCCTTAAGCCATAAGATTGTGTGACGTATTCAGTCGATAGTTAAGGGTTAAGGTCAGAAATTTGCGCTGTAATGTTTGGGCAACTAAATAAAGTTACGTGTGTTCGAGTGTAACTGACTGCCGCTCATTTTTGGCCCCTTTCCACAATTCCAACTACCCGTTCTGTCCTGCGGATTTAACCAGGCGTTTCATGCAGCATGCACGGAGGCATTTAAATAACCATTTTACCCACGCTCCATATGGGAAAAGCCTTGGTAAGTGGTGCAGTGCGGCGTACCCTCTGCCACGCATTTCACAGTGTTTCGCGGAGTATAGGTGAAGATATGGATAATGTGCAACTTACTTCTACATCTACATCTACATACATACTCCGCAATCCACCATACGGTGCGTGGCGGAGAGTACTTCGTACCACAACTAACATCTTCTCTCCCTGTTCCACTCCCAAACAGAACGACGGAAAAATGACTGCCTATATGCCTCTGTACGAGCCCTAATCTCTCTTATCTTATCTTTGTGGTCTTTCCCCGAAATATAAGTTGGTGGCAGTAAAATTGTACTGCATTCAGCCTCAGATGCTGGTTCTCTAAATTTCCTCAGTAGCGATTCACGAAAAGAACGCCTCCTTTCTTCTGGAGACTCCCACCCGAGTTCCTGAAGCATTTCCGTACACACGCGTGATGATCAAACCTACCAGTAACAAATCTAGCAGCCCGCCTCTAAATTGCTTCTATGTCCTCTCTCAATCCGACCTGATAGGGATCCCAAACACTCGAGCAGTACTCAAGAATAGGTCGTGTTAGTGTTTTATAAGCGGTCTCCTTTACAGATGAATCACATCTTCCCAAAATTCTACCAATGAACCGAAGACGACTCTCCGCCTTCCCCACAACTGCCATTACATACCTGTCCCACTTCATATCGCTCTCCAATGTTACGCGCAAATATTTAATCGACGTGACTGTAACAAGCACTACACTACTAATGGTTCGCAAGATATCGTGTAAAAAAAGGAGCGAGTTGCATTTCGCAGGAGCGATGCTTTCTAAAGCCGTGCTGATGCATGGACAGCAACTTCTCTGTCTCAAGGAAATTCATTATATTCGAACAGAGAATTTGTTCGAGAATCCTGCAACAAACCGATGTTAAGGATATTGGTCTATAATTTTGAGGATCCGTCCTTCTACCCTTTCGTATATACAGGCGTCATCTGCACTTTTTTCCAGTCGATCGGGACTTTACGTTGGGCAAGAGATTCGCGATAAATGCAAGCTAAGTAAAACCGAATTGGGATCCCATCAGGCCCTGGCGATTCATTTACCTTCAGCCCATTCAGCTGCTTCACAACCCCAGGGATGTCTATCACAATGTCCTCCATACAGGAATCTGTACGAGACTCAAACGGCGGTATGTTTGTACAATCCTCCTGCGTGAAAGATTTCTCAAATGCTAAATTTAAAATTTCAGCTTTCGTTTTGCTGTCTTCCGTTGCCATGCCAGACTGATCAGTGAGTGACTGGATGGAAGCCTTCGACCCGCTTACCGTTTTTACGTAAGACCAGAATTTTATTGTGTTTTCAATAAGATCTTTTGCTAAGGTATGACGGTGGTAGTGGTTGTATGCTTCGCGCATCGCTCTTTTTTTAAAGCAGCACGAATCTCTACTAACTTTTGCTTGTCCTCATTTTCCCGATCTTTCTTGTACCGCGAGTGCAACTGTCTTTGCTTCCTGAGCATTCTCCGAATTGAAACTTCCTGACAGATTAAAACTGGGTGCCAGGCCGAGACTCGAAGTCGGGACCTTTGCCTTTCGTGGGCAAGTGCTCTACCAACTGAGCTACGCAAGTACGACTCACGCCCCGTACTCACAGCTTTACTTCTGCCAGTACCTCGTCTCCTACCTTCCAAACTTTACACAAGCTCTCCTGCGAAACTTGCAGAACTAGCACTCCTGAAAGAAAGGATATTGCAGAGACATGGCTTAGCCACAGCCTGGGGGATGTTTGCCCGCGAAAGGCAAAGGTCCCGAGTTCGAGTCTCGGCCTGGCACACAGTTTTAATCTGTGAGGAAGTTTCATATCAGCGCTCACTCCGCTACAGAGTGAAAATCTCATTCTAGATTCTCCAAATTGCTCTGTTAAGGCACGGTGGGTCTTTTCCGTCCGTAACCCACTTTTTCGGCACTTTTTGATGTTGGCTCGTATTTCAGGACAATAATGTTTTTCGGAGAAAAAAAGGAGAGATAGAGAGTTAGGGAGATAGAGAGAGAGTTAGGGAGATAGAGAGAGAGTTAGGGAGACAGAGAGAGGGTTAGGGAGACAGAAAGAGAGTTAGGGAGATAGAGAGAGAGAGAGCGAGATAGAGAGGGAGTTAGGGAGATAGAGAGGGAGACAGAGAGAGTGAGAGTTAGGGAGAGAGCTAGGGAGAGAGCTGAGTCGGTAAGAGTATTGCCCGCAAAAGGCAAGATTCCGGATGAGACTCCGTTTAATACATTTTCAGCCCGCCAGCGAGTTTGAATCTGATTAGTACCTGGACAGTATTTTGAGTGCCGTCGCTGGCCCCTTGCCGCCACGCACGGCAGCAGGTTTTGTCGCGCCCTCCCGTCGAGGCTGCGTCAGCCGAACACCGACTCAAAGGAAGACCTCGGCGCTTGCTGGTGACTTCACGTCAGATAGGCACGGCGAACGCCACGTCTGTTGCAGGCAGAAATCGCCTGGGCGTGCTTATCACTATAAATCTCTTATTTGCGGACAAAATGTTTGCTATTGTTTTGGATTCTGCAGTTTTATTTAGATAAAATATTTTCTTACTATCGTAAAGCTACAAATGAAGATCATAGTTCTCTATCACTGAATCCTGTCGAAACAAACGTAGACCAATATGACAAGACGCTTTGCCCCATTGCAAGCTTCGGAAATTTTACATTCGAGTAACTATATTTACGTGATCCATTTTGCTGTCGAAACTTACCCCTATCCCCTTACAATGAACTCGTTTCTTTTATTTATTTATTTTCGTTTGACATCGCCACTGGAAATGTGAACTAATTTACATGTGTAAATGTCCAGCTGTTGCCAGTCATTAGGTTACAGTCATTTTCAACGAAACGAATTGTAAACAGGAAACAAAATAGCTCCATACATCGAAAATACTGCTGAGCTTAAACTTTTTTAAACATGCACATTAGAAAAGACAAATATTCCCCTCCTGCAACTGAAAGGAGAAAGTTTATAAGATAAAAAAATTTTATTTGATAAAACAAGTATCTCTCTTTTGCCTCTTCTTCTGTCCCCCACCTCATCCCCAAACGTGTACGATCGCAAGATATTTCATTAACATTCAGTGCTCCTCACCCCATAGTCAACCAAGATACCTAAAGAAGAGCACCAATATGTTCACAGTTTCTTGTAAAAGCATCCCAGTACAAAAGCAACTTCCTCAGATTTACAAATAAGGTAAAGAAGCACGAATTCTGTTGCTGCTGGACCATGAAGTTGTTTTTGTATGTCAATCCTTAAAACGGGTGGAAATTTAAGTTCAGGAGTACACTATTTGTTAATAAGTGTAATGAATTGCTCAATTAATTGATTGCAGAAATCTCTCAGTACAATGTGTGTTCGTGAACTACCGCCAATAGTTTCACATTTTCCTGTGTCAGAGAGGGAGACACCACCATTGTGAGTATGCCTGCAACAGACCTGGCGTTCACCGTGCCTAGCTGACGTGGCGTCACGAACAAGCGCTGAGGCCTTCGGTGTTGGTCAGCCACGCTGTGTGCTTCCTGGACTGAGGCGACGGTGGTGGCCGCTGACCCGCGCTGCAGGCCGGGTCGCCGCCTCCCTGCACACAGGTGTGCCGAGCAGGCAGAGGCAGAGGCAGAGGCAGAGGCCCCAGGGCACAGCAAGGGGGAACCGGGACCGGTTCCCGCCGACCTGCCCTGGAAGCTGACGGCGGTCGCCGCCTCTGCTCCTGCTGCATCCTGTTAAGCCGTCGGCACACGGACCGTGCTGTCGAACGTTAACGTTGAGCGTGCCAAGTTCAACGTGCTGCTGAACGCTCAGGAACGATGCGACTCGTGCATACGGTACGTGGGCCCCGACGTGGTATACGCGATCGCAACGCACTCCAGCGCCAGTTGAGGGATGTTTCTAGTTCGTAAACCACACTGTTTACTCAACGGGGGCGAGTAAAATTACCACGTTAGCTGTATTAAAACGCACATTTCCACCATCGTCTACGATAAAGCCTTCGGCACACAGACCGTCCATCCGAACGTTGAGTGTTGAGCGTGCCGACTTTCTGACGTCATAGCGAGGAATAGCTCGTTCGGGAGTCTTTCCGAACGTCCACAGCAATATCTGGCATGTCAGGTGTTCTTAGCGTACGTCTGAGCGTTGACCAATGAGATGGTACAACGCCACCTACGTCACACGCACGCCGTGTCCCTTCAGTACAGACTTGTGAGGCGCCATATTTAGAGAACTGGCATTTGAAGCTGACTGCAGAACGATTCCTCCGCAGTCAATGTACATTTCGCGTAAGGTCCGAGAATATAAGGCAAGAGAAAAAAGGGCTCCTACGGAGGCATACAGATAGTCTTTTCTCCCTCGCTCTATTTCCTCACGGAACAGGAAAGGAAATGAGTGGCAATTGTACAGGGTATCCTCCGCCACGCGTCGTACGGTAGCTGGCGGAGTGTGTATGAAGTTGTAGATATATCTGGTCAAAAGTATCTGGACGTCTATTAGTGGCCGGTCGTTGTGGCCGAGCGATTCTAGGCGCTTCAGTCTGGAACCGCGCGACTGCTACGGTCGCAGGTTCGAATCCTGCCTCGGGCATGGATGTGTGTGATGTCCTTAGATTAGTTAGGTTTAAGTAGTTCTAAGTTCTAGGGAACTGATGACGTCAGATGTTAAGTCCCATATTGCTCAGAGCCATTTGAAACATTTTTTAGCCTATTAGTGGACATTAATGTGGGACGAGTTCACTCTTCGGCTTTATAACGCCCTGAACCCTGCTACTGACACTTTCAATGAGGATATCTGGAGGAATATTGTCCCATTCTTTCTCCAGAGCCGAGATCAGACAAAGTAGTCATGTTGGGCGCTGAGGTCTGGAGCGAAACAGACGTTCTAACGGAGCCCAGGGGCGTTCCATTGCGTTTAAGCCGGGACTCTAGGCAGGCCCGTCCACATCTGTCACGTCATTGTCCACAAACCGTTGTGCTTAACAGATGCTGTTCTCTGACCGGCTTACACACTACTTAATCTAACTAAAACACCCACGCCCGAGGGAGGACTAAAACCTCCGACGGGGGAAGCCGCGCGAACCGTGGCAAGGCGCCTCAAACCGCGCGGCCAGTCCGCGCGGCCCAGGTGTATTGTCATGCTAATAGAAAGTGTCATCGTCTTGGAACTGTTCCTGCACTACACGCAGTACACAATGTGTTTCTGACGTTCCGTATTTAGCGTATTCTGAAGCGCAATAAGGCGACTACACCTTGACCACGAAAAACACCCCCATACCGCCGTAATACAAGGTGTATCAAGAAGAATCATCCGATTTGGCACTTCTATATTTCTCAGACTAATAAAGATATACAATGAATTTTGTTTTCTGTTGTACGCTAAACTCAGAAAGCCTTTCTTTCATACATTTTCATAGGTGTTCAATGTGGCCCCCTTGAGATGGACGGCGTATGTCAATGCGGTATTCAAATTGTTCCCACATTGCAAGGAGTTGTCTTGAGTTAGAGCTTCCACAGCTGCTGTTATGCAATGTATCAGTTAATTCATTGTTGATGGTAACGGAGGCACGTAAGAAGAGTCTTTTATAAACGCTCATAGGAAATAGTTACATACATTCTGGTCCGCTGACGTTGGAGGCCTGTAATGTAACGCTGAATCATTTGGTCCAGTGCGACCCATCCATTGTTCCCTTTGATAAATTCACGCACTTCCAGATGCTAGTGTGGCGGTACCCCATCCTGTTGGTAAATGAAACCGTTGGAATCAGTTTGTGGGAAAAGAAAGTTCTGAAGCATAACGAGATATGTACTTCCTGTAACAGTGTTCTCGGCAAAAAATATGGACCACACACCTTTTCCCGTGAAACTCCACAAAACACACTAATTTTGGAGAGTCCCTCTCATGTTCTGCAACTTCATACAGTTGTTCCGTACCCCATTTCTCACATTGTGACGGTTCACTTTTCCTTTTAAATGCAATGTTGCCTCGTCTCTAAACACTAAACGTGGAAGAAAACTGTCCTCCTCCATCTTGCCAAGAATGAAATTACAGAACTCTACACGTCGATGTTTGTCACCTTCAAGAAGCGACTGCAGTATCTGAATCTCGTACGGTTTCACGTATAAACACCGACGCAACACACGACAGACATCGGGGGCATGTTGAGCTGTCGAGGTGCACGGCGAACGGATTTCTGCGGACTCCTTGTGGAACTATGGCGGATGCGTTCAATGTATGTGTCAGACACTCGGGGGCAGCACGGCGATTTGCCTTTACGCAAACAACCTGTTTCTCGTAACTGCTCATGTCATCGTCTAATGGTCTGTACTGTAAGAGGAGGTCGAAAGTCACACTGAATAGTTACTACTGACCTGCAATGCGTAAAACGTAGAACACAAAACAGCTTTCTGTTGTCCCGACACCATTTTTACGAGAAGTGGGCGCACACTCCTGCCACCTAGCGGGAACCATGTAAAGCTCCAGAGTTTGCTGTTTCCAACAGTACGTTGTTCACGCACATCTCTCAAATAACAAAATAATTATGATTTTTTAAAAATGGGATGATTCCTTTTGATGCACCCTGTGTTACCCCGTCCGTAGTTCCCTGTTGACACTAGAGATGATGGCCGGTAACGTTCCCCATACTCTGCGTAAACGGTTGTAAGATTGCTGTAATTAGTTTAATCTTATCTTCATTTCACCACAGGAGCGATACGCACAGGCTGAAGTGTGTTTCTACGTTCAGCAATTAATACTGATTCTTGAACTTCTGTAAGTAGCTTCCGCGAGAAGGCCTCTATCTTCAAGAGTCTGGCACTTGGATTTCTCCAACGTTTCTGTGTGACCGTTTGTGTCGGTTTCTTTGGCATGTGTTCAGTACCGCCTATCAGTTGTGTTTGGTTCAAAAATGGTTCAAATGGCTCTGAGCACTATGCAACTTAACTTCTGAGGTCATCAGTCGCCTAGAACTTAGAACTAATTAAACCTAACTAACCTAAGGACATCACACACATCCATGCCCGAGGCAGGATTCGAACCTGCGACCGTAGCGGTCGCTCGGTTCCAGACTGTAGCGCCTACAACCGCACGGCCACTCCGGCCGGCAGTTGTGTTTAGTATGTGTCCCACACAGTTGAGCAATGTTCTCAAACTGGTTTGTAGTCCTGCCAGTTACACAACTGTGGCGCCTGTTTTACGCACCACTCAGCCTCTGTGATCGTTCCATTCCATATCCGTACCAAGTGCAACAGCCAGGTATTTCAATGGTCCCAACACGCTTCCCTCAAGTTACTTCTACATCTGTCGATGACTGTCATCCAAGATAACACACTGCATCCTCCGTACCAAGAATCTCCAGTCAGTTAAAAATTTCGTTCGCTACCCTGAATAGCAGCGTTTTTTTGTGCCGAGTAGAATGTTTTTCGGAAATGTAGAATTACGGCATTTTATGGCACTGTTGACTACTTTTGAGGTTCATTATCATTCTGCGAAGTATGAAGTTCTTCAAAAGCAGTCAGCAATGCCACCAAGTGAGGCGGGGGTGTTCGACATAAGGTACACAAAACCAACTCACTTCTCACCTTAGAAAGTTGGCTACCTTATTCTAGTCTATTCATAGGTCCAGTTACGATGAAGCAGAGAACCGTATGTATACAGATATAGTCGTTTTCCTTTTTTTTTTTTTTTTTTTTTTTTTGCCTGTAGGGTATCGTCACTCTTTCGGCACAACCAAAATCAGCAACGCTTCACCCTATATGTGTCTTTAAAGGCGAATAGGAGGCTGTTGATGAAGCTGTCTGTTCAAAGCCCGTAACGGAACTGCTTGTTCTTAAGAAATTGCGTTATTAACATTTATTGGTAGGCGATTAACAACTATTGCGTTGGCGCATAAGTTCGTAGCGTTTTTCCGTAAGTTTGATAAACAGAACAGATACATATAACAGAGATCTTGGTTATCAATATTTTCCTTCGCTGTTTACAACAGTCTGCCAGCCCTGGGATAACTCACGTGGGTTTGAGGCGAAGAACTCACCGAGCCATGTTCTGGGTGTATTTTCATAGAGAAGTGAAGTTTCTTGAAGGTCGTTCGATAGAGAGCGAAAAAGGTCAGAATCTGAGGGTGCAAGATCGGGTGAAGACGGTGGGTGCGAAATGACTTGCCAATCCAACTCCTGTACAGTTTTTATTGTCAGTCTAGCAGAATGTGGGTGGGAGTCACCTTGGAGTAGCATCACTTCGTCAGTCTTCCTGGTCGCTGTTCTTGGATTGTGTCTGCAAGGCGTCCCAGTCGTTCGCAATAAATACCAGCAGTGGTGGTTACACCTCGGGGAAGCAGTTACTGGTACACCATACCGTCGCTGTCCTACCATCTGCGTAACATTACTTTTCGTGGATGCGCACAGGATGGAGAGTTGCTGCTCTGTTTGGGTTCAGCCATTCGCTTCTCTTCTTGTCAGCGAATCGATGACGAGCAAGCAGAGATGCACGTATGGCCACCAGCTGATTTGTGTGATTTGGGCTCAGAGCATGCGGTACCCACACACCCCACTTTTGAACCTTCCCAACTGCATGCAAATCCCAAACGATAGTGGAATGATCAGTTTTCATCACCTTCGCCAGTTCTCGAATACACTGACGTGGATCGTTGAAGATTAATGCGTTTACGCGGTAGTAATCAAGCCCTGAAAGTCTTCCTGACGTGGAGAATCACTGACGTCAAAACGATCCTCATTAAGACGAGAAAACCATTTTCTTGTCGTGCTCTGTCCAATGGCATTATCCCCATACAGGGCGCAAACGTTCTTGGCTGCCTCCGCTGGTGTCACACCTCTACTGAACTCAAACACAAGAATACGCCGATACCTGCAATTGGCACTCCCATGTTCTAGCGTCCACAGTTCTACTCGCTGTCTCCAGAAGACATAATGGCAATATTTACAGGGTGTTTAAAAAATGACCGGTATATTTGAAACGGCAATAAAAACTAAACGAGCAGCGATAGAAATACACCGTTTGTTGCAATATGCTTGGGACAACAGTACATTTTCAGGCGGACAAACTTTCGAAATTACAGTAGTTACAATTTTCAACAACAGATGGCGCTGCAAATGATGTGAAAGATATAGAAGACAACGCAGTCTGTGGGTGCGCCATTCTGTACGTCGTCTTTCTGCTGTAAGCGTGTGCTGTTCACAACGTGCAAGTGTGCTGTAGACAACATGGTTTATTCCTTAGAACAGAGGATTTTTCTGGTGTTGGAATTCCACCGCCTAGAACACAGTGTTGTTGCAACAAGACGAAGTTTTCAACGGAGGTTTAATGTAACCAAAGGACCAAAAAGCGATACAATAAAGGATCTGTTTGAAAAATTTCAACGGACTGGGAACGTGACGGATGAATGTGCTGGAAAGGTAGGGCGACCGTGTACGGCAACCACAGAGGGCAACGCGCAGCTAGTGCAGCAGGTGATCCGACAGCGGCCTCGGGTTTCCGTTCGCCGTGTTGCAGCTGCGGTCCAAATGACGCCAACGTCCACGTATCGTCTCATGCGCCAGAGTTTACACCTCTATCCATACAAAATTCAAACGCGGCAACCCCTCAGCGCCGCTACCATTGCTGCACGAGAGACATTCGCTAACGATATAGTGCACTGGATTGATGACGGCGATACGCATGTGGGCAGCATTTGGTTTACTGACGAAGCTTATTTTTACCTGGACGGCTTCTTCAATAAACAGAACTGGCGCATGTGGGGAACCGAAAAGCCCCATGTTGCAGTCCCATCGTCCCTGCATCCTCAAAAAGTACTGGTCTGGGCCGCCATTTCTTCCAAAGGAATCATTGGCCCATTTTTCAGATCCGAAACGATTACTGCATCACGCTATCTGGACATTCTTCGTGAATTTGTGGCGGTACAAACTGCCTTAGACGACACTGCGAACACCTCGTGGTTTATGCAAGATGGTGCCCGGCCACATCGCACGGCCGACGTCTTTAATTTCCTGAATGAATATTTCGATGATCGTGTGATTGCTTTGGGCTGTCCGAAACATACAGGAGGCGGCGTGGATTGGCCTCCCTATTCGCCAGACATGAACCCCCGTGACTTCTTTCTGTGGGGACACTTGAAAGACCAGGTGTACCGCCAGAATCCAGAAACAATTGAACAGCTGAAGCAGTACATCTCATCTGCATGTGAAGCCATTCCGCCAGACACGTTGTCAAAGGTTTCGGGTAATTTCATTCAGAGACTACGCCATATTATTGCTACGCATGGTGGATATGTGGAAAATATCGTACTATAGAGTTTCCCAGACCGCAGCGCCATCTGTTGTTGAAAATTGTAACTACTGTAATTTCGAAAGTTTGTCTGCCTGAAAATGTACTGTTGTCCCAAGCATATTGCAACAAACGGTGTATTTCTATCGCTGCTCGTTTAGTTTTTATTGCCGTTTCACATATACCGGTCATTTTTGAAACACCCTGTAAGTTCAGATAGCAACAGTGAAACACAAATAAAAATGACAATCGGTAAGTAGATCCATAGCAGCCGGAATACCAACATACGAAACAAAAACTCCACGAACGTATGTACGAACGCAATAGATCTACATCTATACTTTGGGAACCTGTGTAAAGGGTATGGTAACGGTACTTCTGCTTATACCATTAGGGACTGCTGCCTTTCCATTCTTGTGTGCAGAGCAGGAAAGACGACTGTGTAGGAGCTTCTGAACGTGCTGTGATAAGTGGAATTAGGTCTTTACGGTCCGGTGGGTGAGACGCGTTGGGGCATGAAGCATTCCTCTAGATGGGCTCTGCAGTTCAGCTGTCTGCACACGGGCCGTGCATCCGAGCGTTGAGCGTGCCGAGTTTCTGACACCATAGCGTGGAGTAGCACGTTGGCACGTCTTTCCGAACGTGCAGACCAATATCTAGCATGTCAGATATTCTGAACGTGCGGTTAAACGTTCACCAGCGAGATGGCACAACGTCACACGCACGCCATCTCCCTTCCGAGCAGGGTTGTGAGGCGCCATATTGGCTTCCAGTTGAAGTCTATATGCATATACGACGTTTCTGAACACTAACAAACTTGGGAACTCTTCAAAACACTCCGTTGATTGTATGATTCGTTGTAATAAAACGACAAGAAACGCCATATTCGTCGTAAAACAGTTACTGTAACTTGTGTACACTACTGGCCATTAAAATTGCTACACCAAGAAGAAGTGCAGATGATAAACGGGTATTATTTGGACAAATATGTTATACTAGAACTGACATGTGATTACATTTTCACGCAATTTGGGTGCATACATCCTGAGAAATCAGTACCCAGAACAACCACCACTTGATACGCCTGGGCAGTGAATCAAACAGAGCTTGGATGGCGTGTACAGGTACAGCTGCCCATGCAGCTTCAACACGATACCACAGTTCATCAAGAGTAGTGACTGGCGTATTGTAACGAGCCAGTTGCTCGACCACCGTTGACGTTTCCAATTGGTGAGAGATCCGGAGAATGTGCTGGCCAGGGCAGCAGTCGAACGTTTTCTGTATCCAGAAAGGCCCGTACAGGACCTGCAAATTGCGGTCGTGCATTATCCTGCTGAAATGTAGAGTTTCGAAGGGATCGAATGAGGGATAGAGCCACGGGTCGTAACACATCTGAAATGTAACGTCCACTGTTCAAAGTGCCGTCAATGCGAACAAGAGGTGACCGAGACGTGTAACCAATGGCACCCCATACCATCACGACAGGTGATACGCCAGCATGGCGATGACGAATACACGCTTCCAATGTGCGTTCACCGCGATGTCCACAAACACGGATGCGACCATCGTGATGCTGTAAACAGAGCCTGGATTCATCCGAAAAAATGACGTTTTGCCATTCGTGCACCCAGGTTCGTCGTTCGGCACCCACCATCGCAGACACTCCTGTCTGTGACGCAGCGTCAAGGGTAACCGCAGCCATGGTCTCCGAACTGATAGTCCATGCTGCTGCAAACGTCGTCGAACTGTTCGTGCAGATGGTTGTTGTCTTGCAAACGTCCCCATCTTTTGACTCAGGGATCGAGACGTGGCTGCACGATCCGTTACAGCCATGGGGATAAGATGCCTGACATTTCGACTGCTACTGATACGAGGCCGCTGGGATCCAGCACGGCGTTCCGTATCACCCTCCTGAACTCATCGATTCCATATCCTGCTAACAGTCATTGGATCTCGAGCAACGCGAGCAGCAACGTCGCGATACGATAAACCGCAATCGCGATAGGCTACAATCCGACCTTTATCAAAGTCGGAAACGTGATGGTACGCATTTCTCCTCCTTACAGGAGGCGTCACAACAAAGTTTCACCAGACAACGCCGGTCAGCTACTGCTTTCCTCATGTCAGCACGTTGTAGGTGTCGTCACCGGCGCCAACCTTGTGTGAATGCTCTGAAAAGCTAATCATTTGCATAACTCAGCATCTTCTTTCCGTCGGTTAAATTTCGCGTCTGTAGCACGTCATCTTCGTGGTGTAGCAATTTTAATGGCCAGTAGTGTATTATCAGAATAGGCCCATGGAAATCAATAGCATGTTGAACATCTACATCTACATCTACATCTATACTCCACGAGCCACCTTACGGTGTGTGGCGGAGGGTACTTATTGTACCACTATCTGATCCCCCCTTCCCTGTTCCATTCACGAATTGTGCGTGGGAAGAACGACTGCTTGTAAGTCTCCGTATTTGCTCTAATTTCTCGGATCTTTTCGTTGTGATCATTACGCGAGATATATGTGGGCGGTAGTAATATGTTGCCCATCTCTTCCCGGAATGTGCTCTCTCGTAATTTCGATAATAAACCTCTCCGTATTGCGTAACGCCTTTCTTGAAGTGTCCGCCACTGGAGCTTGTTCAGCATCTCCGTAACGCTCTCGCGCTGACTAAATGTCCCCATGACGAATCGCGCTGCTTTTCGCTGGATCATGTCTATCTCTTCTATTAATCCAACCTGGTAAGGGTCCCATACTGATGAGCAATACTCAAGAATCGGACGAACAAGCGTTTTGTAAGCTACTTCTTTCGTCGATGAGTCACATTTTCTTAGAATTCTTCCTATGAATCTCAACCTGGCGCCTGCTTTTCCCACTATTTGTTTTATGTGATCATTCCACTTCAGATCGCTCCGGATAGTAACTCCTAAGTATTTTACGGTCGTTACCGCTTCCAATGATTTACCACCTATGGCATAATCGTACTGGAATGGATTTCTGCCCCTATGTATGCGCATTATATTACATTTATCTACGTTTAGGGAAAGCTGCCAGCTGTCGCACCATGCATTAATCCTCTGCAGGTCCTCCTGGAGTACGTACGAGTCTTCTGATGTTGCTACTTTCTTGTAGACAACCGTGTCATCTGCAAATAGCCTCACGGAGCTACCGATGTTGTCAACTAAGTCATTTATGTATATTGTAAACAATAAAGGTCCTATCACGCTTCCCTGCGGTACTCCCGAAATTACCTCTACATCTGCAGATTTTGAACCGTTAAGAATGACATGTTGTGTTCTTTCTTCTAGGAAATCCTGAAGCCAATCACAAACCTGGTCCGATATTCCGTAAGCTCGTATTTTTTTCACTAAACGTAAGTGCGGAACCGTATCAAATGCCTTCCTGAAGTCCAGGAATACGGCATCAATCTGCTCGCCAGTGTCTACGGCACTGTGAATTTCTTGGGCAAATAGGGCGAGCTGAGTTTCACATGATCTCTGTTTGCGGAATCCATGTTGGTTATGATGAAGGAGATTTGTATTATCTAAGAACGTCATAATACGAGAACACAAAACATGTTCCATTATTCTACAACAGATTGACGTAAGCGAAATAGGCCTATAATTATTCGCATCTGATTTATGACCCTTCTTGAAAATGGGAACGACCTGCGCTTTCTTCCAGTCGCTAGGTACTTTACGTTCTTCCAGCGATCTACGATAAATTGCTGATAGAAAGGGGGCAAGTTCTTTAGCATAATCACTGTAGAATCTTAAGGGTATCTCGTCTGGTCCGGATGCTTTTCCGCTACTAAGTGATAGCAGTTGTTTTTCAATTCCGATATCGTTTATTTCAATATTTTCCATTTTGGCGTCCGTGCGACGGCTGAAGTCAGGGACCGTGTTACGATTTTCCGCAGTGAAACAGTTTCGGAACACTGAATTCAGTATTTCTGCCTTTCTTCGGTCGTCCTCTGTTTCGGTGCCATCGTGGTCAACGAGTGACTGAATAGGGGATTTAGATCCGCTTACCGATTTTACATATGACCAAAACTTTTTAGGGTTCTTGTTTAGATTGTTTGCCAATGTTTTATGTTCGAATTCGTTGAATGCTTCTCTCATTGCTCTCTTTACGCTCTTTTTCGCTTCGTTCAGCTTTTCCTTATCAGCTATGATTCGACTACTCTTAAACCTATGATGAAGCTTTCTTTGTTTCCGTAGTACCTTTCGTACATGATTGTTATACCACGGTGGATCTTTCCCCTCGCTTTGGACCTTAGTCGGTACGAACTTATCTAAGGCGTACTGGACGATGTTTCTGAATTTTTTCCATTTTTGTTCCACATCCTCTTCCTCAGAAATGAACGTTTGATGGTGGTCACTCAGATATTCTGCGATTTGTGCCCTATCACTCTTGTTAAGCAAATATATTTTCCTTCCTTTCTTGGAATTTCTTATTACGCTTGTAGTCATTGATGCAACCACTGACTTATGATCACTGATACCCTCTTCTACATTCACGGAGTCGAAAAGTTCCGGTCTATTTGTTGCTATGAGGTCTAAAACGTTAGCTTCACGAGTTGGTTCTCTAACTATCTGCTCGAAGTAATTCTCGGACAAGGCAGTCAGGATAATGCACAAGAGTCTCTGTCCCTGGCTCCAGTTCTGATTGTGTGACTATCCCATTCTATACCTGGTAGATTGAAGTCTCCCCCTATTACAATAGTATGATCACGAAACTTCTTCACGACGTTCTGCAGGTTCTCTCTGAGGCGCTCAACTACTACGGTTGCTGATGCAGGTGGTCTATAGAAGCATCCGACTATCATATCTGACCCACCTTTGATACTTAACTTAACCCAGATTATTTCACATTCGCATTCGCTAATAACTTCACTGGATATTATTGAATTCTTTACTGCTATAAATACTCCTCCACCATTGGCGTTTATCCTATCCTTGCGGTATATATTCCATTCTGTGTCTAGGATTTCGTTACTGTTCACTTCCGGTTTTAACCAACTTTCCGTTCCTAATACTATATGCGCACTATTTCCTTCAATAAGAGATACTAATTCAGGAACCTTGCCCTGGATACTCCTGCAGTTTACCAATATTACGTTAACTTTTCCTGTTTTTGGTCTCTGAGGACGGACGTTCTTTATCAACGATGATAATGTCCTCTCTGGTAAGCCGTCAGGTATTTTATCGTTTCGCCCAAGGGGGGGTCCCTCTAACCTAAAAAACCCCCGTGTGCACGCCACACGTACTCTGCTACCCTAGTAGCTGCTTCCGGTGTGTAGTGCACGCCTGACCTGTCTAGGGGGGCCCTACAGTTCTCCACCCAATAACGGAGTTCGATGAATTTGCAACCATTATAGTCGCAGAGTCGTCTGAGCCTCTGGTTTAGACCCTCCACACGGCTCCAAACCAGAGGACCGCGATCGACTCTGGGCACTATGCTGCAGATATTAAGCTCAGCTTGCACTCCGCGTGCGATGCTGGTTGTCTTCACCAAATCAGCCAGCCGCCGGAAGGAACCAAGGATGGCCTCAGAACCCAAGCGGCGGGCGTCATTCGTTCCGACATGTGCTACTATCTGCAGCCGGTCACACCCAGTGCGTTCAATAGCTGCCGGAAGGGCCTCCTCCACATTACGGACGAGACCCCCCGGCAAGCACACCGAGTGCACACTGGCATTCTTCCCCGACCTACCCGCTATTTTCCTAAGGGGCTCCATAACCCGCCTAACGTTGGAGCTCCCTATAACTAATAGGCCCGCCCTCTGTGACTGTCGGGACCTTGCCGGAGAATCGGCCACTGGCCCAACAGGCGAGGCATCCTGTGGTGGCTCGGAAACGATGTCATCACCACTAGGAAGCACCCCGTACCTGTTGGAAAGGGGTAAGGCAGCTGCCACGCGGCCAGATCCCACCTTCGCATTGTTCTTGGTACAATTTGTTAAAATTAAATTTCAATTAGTAATGTAGCTACAACCAAAACTTTCAGAAGACTGTAAGATTCTATAAATGGTCATACAACACTCACCGTGGCGGTAGCGCAATGAGCAGCGTCGCAGTTGCATACGGAAATTTTGACGTGTTGGTGGTACGCATCCCACTTCACCCAAATTTTTTTTTTCTTCTAAGCTTCGCTCTTTTAATAGGTTCTGATACTTTCTTATCAGTTTAATACCAGTATATACTATAATATTCGATGTTATGTAAATATAAGGGCGCTTTCACAAGCTGCGACATCGTCGCGAAAAAACACAGTGACCCGTATATGTAATAAGTTTCCTTTAATTTACGTCTATGGTCACAATCTCTTTTGTTTGACACATTACCGGTTTCGGTCTTTTGACGATCCTGGTGCTGAATCCGCATTTAACATTTGACGATGCCACTATGGCTGCAGTACATTAGGACTTTGTTTTTATGAAACAGATCTGATGATGGTCATTAAAGACCGAAACCGGTAATCGGTTAAACAAAAAAGATTGTGACCACAGACGTAAATTAAAGGAAACTTATAAGGGCGCTGTTTTATTGGTTTAATCTACAGGGCTCCTTCCACTACTTGCAGTAAGATATTTTGCCTCTTTTTTTAACTTTTGTAACTAACATGTAGAGATTCTGTTACTGAGTAGGAACAGTGATAAAGTAAGAATGAATAACCTCAGGGTTTTACTAAAAAGTGAGAAGGATGAAATAATTTTTATCGTATGCCGATAACTATTGTAAATTTGTATTGCACTATTTGTAATTGAACTTTTATAAGCCGATGTCCTTATTGACTAGATATCCTATTTTCCTTTTTGTCTTACAAGATTTTCACGGATATTGAGGTTATTATTTATACATGCTCCAGACGGGACAACATGACTAGCATATGGACAAGAGAGGAAAGTCCGTTTTAGTGGAGCTAATGAAGGAATTTTACGTCCGTCCTTTTCGTAAACAAGCAGTGTGATTTACGAGCCGGATACAGACGACAACCGCCGATAGAGCGCGTTGCGATCGCGTACATCACGTTGAGCCCCACGTACCGTGTGCACAAGTCGCATCGTTGCTGAGCGTTCAGCAGCACCTTGATCTCGGCACGCACATCGTTTACGTCCGTCTGCCGACTGTTTTAGACCCCGCGTTCCGCCGCAAGCCACAGTTGGGCAGCTGCAGAGGTTTGGCTGCCGGTGTGGAGGTATATATATATATATATATATATATATATATATATATATATATATATATATATATATATGTATGTATGTGTGTGTTATTACAAAAAGGTACGGCCAAACTTTCAGGAAACATTCCTCACACACAAAGAAAGAAAATATGTTATGTGGACATGTGTCAGGAAACGCTTACTTTCCCTGTTAGAGCTCATTTTATTACTTCTCTTCAAATCACATTAATCATCGAATGGAAACACACAGCAACAGAACGTACCAGCGTGACTTCAAACACTTTGTTACAGGAAATGTTCAAAATGTCCTCCGTTAGCAAGGATACATGCATCCACCCTCCGTCGCATGGAATCCCTGATTCGCTGATGCAGCCCTGGAGAATGGCGTATTGTATCACAGCCGTCCACAATACGAGCACGAAGAGTCTCTACATTTGGTACTGGGGTTGCGTAGACAAGTGCTTTCAAATGCCCCCATAAATGAAAGTCAAGAGGGTTGAGGTCAGGAGAGCGTGGAGGCCATGGAATTGGTCCGCCTCTACCAATCCATCGGTCACCGAATCTGTTGTTGAGAAGCGTACGAACACTTCCACTGAAATGTGCAGGAGCTCCATCGTGCATGAACCACATGTTGTGTCGTACTTGTAAAGGCACATGTTCTAGCAGCACAGGTAGAGTATCCCGTATGAAATCATGATAATGTGCTCCATTGAGCGTAGGTGGAAGAACATGGGGCCCAATCGAGACATCACCAACAATGCCTGCCCAAACGTTCACAGAAAGTCTGTGTTGATGACGTGATTGCACAATTGCGTGCGGATTCTCGTCAGCCCACACATGTTGATTGTGAAAATTTACAATTTGATCACGTCGGAATGAAGCCTCATCCGTAAAGAGAACATATGCACTGGAATGAGGATTGACAAATTGTTGGATGAACCATTCGCAGAAGTGTACCCGTGGAGGCCAATCAGCTGCTGATAGTGCCTGCACACGCTGTACATGGTACGGAAACAACTGGTTCTCCCGTGGCACTCTCCATACAGTGACGTGGTCAACGTTACCTTGTACAGCAGCAACTTCTCTGACGTTGACATTAGGGTTATCGTCAACTGCACGAAGAATTGCCTCGTCCATTGCAGGTGTCCTCGTCGTTCTAGGTCTTCCCCAGTCGCGAGTCATAGGCTGGAATGTTCCGTGCTCCCTAAGACGCCGATCAATTGCTTCGAACGTCTTCCTGTCGGGACACCTTCGTTCTAGAAATCTGTCTCGATACAAACGTACCGCGCCACGGCTGTTGCCCCGTGCTAATCCATACATCAAATGGGCATCTGCCAACTCCGCATTTGTAAACATTGCACTTACAGAAGAATCACGTTCGTGATGAACACTAACCTGTTGATGCTACGTACTGATGTGCTTGATGCTAGTACTGTAGAGCAATGAGTCGCATGTCAACACAAGCACCGAAGTCAACATTACCTTCCTTCAATTCGGCCAACTGGCGGTGAATCGAGGAAGTACAGTACATACTTGGCCGTACCTTTTTGTAACACCCTGTATTGGCCATGACATCTTGATAAATGATTTTTGCAGTGTCTGTGTTTTTATGGGTTGCATTTCTTCATATGACTTGTCAAGCTGCTGAGGCAGCAGCAGTGGTAGCATTGCGAACCTTTTTCTGCCCGAATCTAACAAGCCTTCATCGTGCTTCGACATTCCAGATGATATATCATCACGCCACTCTGGTCTTATGCTAGCCCGTGCCTCCCATCTGTTTGTGTCGATTCCAAAGCTCTCCATATCTCGTTTACAGGAGTCCTTGAACCTCAATACAGGATGCCCTACAGGTCTATTGGCTATAGAGATCTCTCCAAGCATCACCTCAAGTGGTAATCCGTCAGGATCCATACGGTGGACGTGTCCCAGCCAGCGGAGTCGTCAAGAAATACTGTTGCAGTTAGTTTTAGATAGCACTGCTTCGTTGGTCACTCGGTCCTTCCACGTTACTCCGAGGATGGTTCAAATGGCTCTGAGCACTATGGGACTTAACATCTGAGGTCATCAGTCCCCTAGAACTTAGAACTACTTAAACCTAACTAACCTAACGACATCACATACATCCATGCCCCATGCAGGATTTGAACCTGCGACCGTAGCGGTCGCGCGGTTCCAGACTGAAGCGTCTAGAATCGCTCGGCCACTCCGGCCGGCAATCCGAGGATGGATCTCAGGCACCGCATGTGGAAAGCATTAAGGCGACGTTCTTGTTTGGCATAGGTAGTCCATGTTTCCAATGCATACAAAAGGATGCTGAGGACGGAAGTTTGATATACAAGAATTTTGGTCAAAGAGAGTTTGTTGTTTTTCCAAACAAGTGTAGGGAGTTTGCCAAAAGTTGTCGCAGCTCTGTGTGGAGGTATACAGCCGCGAGAACAGCCAAGTGTGAGTGTGTACGTCGGTGTGGGTGGTACTGGCGTTCGCTGCGTGGGCGGCGCTATCCAGTTCCGGGTTTCTCGCTGAGTGGGACTGAGAAGGCCGCGTCTATTTTTCGCTTCGCTAGTCCGCCGGCCGGCGCTGCGGAATTTGGCAAAGCGTCCGCAACTGCAGCAGCGTCTCGCGTTACAACCGTGCACGACCAGGTCGGCGCGCTGAGAACGCAGCGTGAGGGCGGCGCCATACTGGACCCTGCACGGCCCACGCACAGTAGCTTTCGCGCCAGGGGTGGAAACATTCCCGAGACGACTAAGCTGGTAAATTGTTCGCCTGCCGGCGTCGTTAAATTATACCGTGGGTGGCAAAATGGCGCCATCCAAAATAGGCACCGTGGTAACTGTGCTGCACCACCAGCCATAGATATTAAGGGTCAGCGACGGGTGCGGAAATGTGAACGAGCGGACACGAAATTCTTGAGCAACCGACTGCCCAGATGATCCAGTGGGCTACCAGCACAGCCTCTTCCACGAACGTTGCAGCGTATGGGACTTGGCAGCAGGCACCTGGTTCGTGCAGCCATGCTAGCTGGCACACCAGTGCCGCAACTGAACGTCGACTAATCGGCCGCAGGTGGCCTTCTCAGATGAATAACGCTTTATGCCCCATCGGCGTGAAACATCTGAAAGCACACACCCTGCAACAATCGTCGGAAGGGTCGAGGCCGGAGGAGGGAGAGCTATTCTCTGCAAAACACTTTCGTGATACCCTGTCTGATCACGTCATTCTACACTGAACGGCCGAACCAACTGGTATAGGCAAGAGTATTCAAACAGAGAGATACGTAAACAGGCAGAATACGGTGCTGCGATCGGCAACGGCTATATAAGACAAATGTCTGGCGCACTTGTTAGATCAAATACTGCTGCTACAATGGCAGGTTGTCACAATTTAAGCGAGTTTGAACGTGCTGTTATAATCGCCCCACGGGCGATGCGAAGCAACATTGAGGTAGCGATGAAGTGGCGATTTTCCTCTACGATAATACCACGAGTGTACCGTGAATATCAGGAATGCAGTAAAATATCAAATCTCGGACATCGCTGCTGTTGGAAAAAGATCGCGCAAGAACGGGACGAACAACGACTGCAGAGAATCGTTCAACGTGGCAGTAGTGTAACCCTTCCGCAAATTTCTGCAGAATTCAGTGCTGGGCCATCAACAAATGTTACCGTGCGAACCATTCAACGAAACGTCATCGATATAGGCTTTCGGAGCCGAAGGCCCACTGGTGTACCCTTGGAGACTGAGCGACACAAAGCCCTACGCTCGCCTGGGCCAGTCAGCACCGACATTGGACTGTGGATGACCGGAAACAGCCGGCCAGAGTGGCCGAGCGGTTCTACGCGCTACACTTTGGAACCGCGCGACTGCTACGGTCGCAGGTTCGAATCCTGCCACGGGCATGGATGTGTGTGATGTCCTTAGGTTAGATAGGTTTAAGTAGTTCTAAGTTCTGAACACGGCAGTTAACTCCCATAGTGCTCAGAGCCATTTTTTGACCGGAAATAGGTTGCCCGATGGACGGGTCTCGTGTCAAATTGTATCGAGCTGATGGATCTGTATGAATATGGAGACAACTTCATGAATCCAAGAACCCTGCATGTCAGCTCTGTAATTGTGTGGGGCGTGTGCAGTTGGAGTGATATGGGACCCCTCATACATCTAGATACGACTCTGACAGGTCACATGCACGTAAGCATCCTGTCTGATTGGTTCAAATGGCTCTGAGCACTATGGGACTGAACTGCTGAGGTCATTAGTCCCCTAGAACTTAGAACTAGTTAAACCTAACTAACCTAAGGACATCACAAACATCCATGCCCGAGGCAGGATTCGAACCTGCGACCATAGCGGTCTTGCGGTTCCAGACTGCAGCGCCTTTAACCGCACGGCCACTTCGGCCGGCATCCTGTCTGATCAAATGGCTCTGAGCACTATGGGACTTAGCTTCTGGGGTCATCAGTCCCCTAGAACTTACAACTACCTAAACCTAACTAACCTAAGGACATCACACACATCCATGCCCGAGGCAGGATTCGAACTTGTGACCGTAGCGGCCGCGCGGTTCCAGACTGAAGCGCCTAGAACCGCTCGGCCACTCCGGCCGGCCCTGTCTGATCACCTGCATCGATTCGCGTCCATTGTGCATTTCTACGTACTTCGGCAAATGCAGCAGGACGTTGAGAATCGCTACACACTGGTTGCAGAAGCACTATTCTGAGTTGAAGTATTTCCCCTGGCCAGCAAACTCACCAGACATGAACATTATTGAGCGTATTTGCGATGCCTTGCAACGTGCTCTTCAGAAGAAATCTCCACCCCCTCGTACTTTTACAGATTTATGGACAGTCCTGCAAGATTCATGATGTCAATTCCCCCCAGCTCTACTTCAGACATCAGTCGAGTCCATGCCACGTCGTGTTCGCGGGGGCCCTACACGAAATTAGGCGGGTGTACCAGTTTGTTTGGCGCTTCACTGTAGAAGGCACGACGTATCAATACAAGTATGCAACTACATGTTGTCTACTTTGTTTTTCGGCCTCTTTTTTCCGCAGTTGCAAATATACAAATTATATAGACGGCAATTAAGTTATTGAAGAAGTATGAGTCTATAGTAGGGGAACATGTCAATTCCTGCATCCAAGCTGTTTGTTTTTCCTCGGCACGATCGCATCTGGCAGCAGGACAGTGCAGTGTGTCACACCGCTCGCACGGTACGTGCGTAGTTCCAAGAGCACCAGGATGAGTTTACCGTACTCCCTGACCACCAAACTCCAGCCGGCCGGAGTGGCCGAGCGATTCTAGGCGCTACAGTCAGGAGCCGAGCGACTCCTACGGTCGCAGGTTCGAATCTTGCCTCGGGCATGGATGTGTGTGATGTCATTAGCTCAGTTAGGTTTAAGTAGTTCAAAGTTCTAGGGGACTGATGACCACAGATGTTCAGTCCCATAGTCTCAGAGCCATTTAAGTATTTCCTCATACCTAGATAAAATATCTAGACGTTCATTAGTATCCTAATTATTTCTTTACTTACTTTTATTTTGTCTTAAATTGTCATTTTACATTTAACAGTGATGTTTCTTGTGTTTTTCAGTTTAATCTTTCAGATGGACATTCAAAACAATAAGTAACTCACTATCATGATATAAATTCATTACAGTAAAGATTATCTGTAAAGAAATGCTTAAAACATAACGTTTTCTTAGCAGCGTGCACATGAAATGAACGAAATATCTTCACATAATAGACAGGACGGACAACACAATATAAAATTCAGTAGCATTAAAAATTGTGGTGCGTGATCCTCTAAACATCCTGATTTGTACCAGGCATATTATGTATACGCTATATGTTGCAGCTTGATTGTGTT
Organism: Schistocerca americana; assembly: GCF_021461395.2. NCBI lineage: Eukaryota > Metazoa > Arthropoda > Insecta > Orthoptera > Acrididae > Schistocerca > Schistocerca americana. The sequence goes on from NC_060127.1 coordinate 137,304,863, forward strand.
GTTTCTCAAGTGGAGATTGATATCATAATCATGCAGCACAGCTAGATCTGAAAATCTTCTCACAAAGTTCTTCCTACGTCGAAAGCCGTATACGTCCGATGGCTACACTTCCCCCGCTGAGATTTTTGCGATCAGGTTCCATGTCCCCATTTACGGTGATCCCCAAAACGCTCTTTTTTACACCGACCATTTTTCATTATTTAGGGTCAAACGCCAATTTTCGCACGATACAGATATCTTTTCTAAATCGTTTTGTCATTGGTTTTGGCCTTCTGATGAGTTTACTAGACGATAAACAACAACGTCATGCAAACAACCTAAGACGTCTACTCAGATTGTGTCCTAAATTGTTTATAAAGATATAAGAAGCAGCAGAGTGCCTATAACACTACTACTACAACGTTAACTTAGTAGGGCCACTCGACAAACAAAGCGACATCCGGGCAGGGCACTGTCTTCTGCAGAGAATGGGACACTGACATGTGTCATCTTTAGAAGACACCAGGTGAGAATAGGTGTGTCTGATGTAGACCTCCACACTCCAGTCCCCACATGTACGGTCAGTCTATCACAACCAGCGACTGGGATCACATCTATAGCCGGAGCTGTAGGTTTCCTGTCAGGACTTTTTTCTCTATGGGCGTCACCAAACTCCGGCCACTGTGGCCGATAACAAACCTCTACAGTAGCCATACAGGCTCCGACCTCGACTCTTTTTTATGAGGATTAAGGAAAGTCCGGCGCATCGCCTCCAGGATCGAGAAAACACACCAGCCCCCCCACCCCCAGATACTAGTTCCAGCATACACGATAGCCACATGATGAGCACACGAGCTTTGACACGAAACGCTACGTTACAGTGGTACTGAGGGCTTTGGATGTAAAGATAAATGGTGTATACAGGGTGTTACAAAAAGGTACGGCCAAACTTTCAGGAAACATTCCTCACACACAAAGAAAGAAAATATGTCATGTGGACATGTGTCCGGAAACGCTTACTTTCCATGTTAGAGCTCATTTTATTACTTCTCTTCAAATCACATTAATCGTGGAATGGAAACACACAGCAACAGAACATTCCAGCGTGACTTCAAACACTTTGTTACAGGAAATGTTCAAAATGTCCTCCGTTAGCGAGGATACATGCATCCACCCTCCGTCGCATGGAATCCCTGATGGGCTGATGCAGCCCTGGAGAATAGTGTATTGTATCACAGCCGTCCACAATACGAATACGAAGAGTCTCTACATTTGGTACCGGGGTTGCGTAGACAAGTGCTTTCAAATGCCCCCATAAATGAAAGTCAAGAGTGTTGAGGTCAGGAGAGCGTGGAGGCCATGGAATTGGCCCGTCTTTACCAATCCATTGGTCACCGAATCTGTTGTTGAGAAGCGTACGAACACTCCGACTGAAATGTGCAGGAGCTCCATCGTGCATGAACCACATGTTGCGTCGTACTTGTAAAGGCACATGATCTAGCAGCACAGGTAGAGTATCCCGTGTGAAATCATGATAATGTGCTCCATTGAGTGTAGGTGGAAGAACATGGGGCCCAATCAAGACATCACCAACAATTCCTGCCCAAACGTTCACAGAAAATCTGTGTTGATGACGTGATTGCACAATGGCGTGCGGATTCTCGTCAGCCCACACATGCTGATTGTGAAAATTTACAATTTGATCACGTCGGAATGAAGCCTCATCCGTAAAGAGAACATTTGCACTTAAATGAGGATTGACAAATTGTTGGATGAACCTTTCACAGAAGTGTACCCGTGGAGGCCAATCAGCTGCTGATAGTGCCTGCACACGCTGTACATGGTACGGAAACAACTGGTTCTCCCGTAGCACTCTCCATACAGTGACGTGGTCAACGTTGCTTGTACAGCAGCAACTTCTCTGACGCTGACATTAGGGTTATCGTCAACTGCACGAAGAATTGCCTCGTCCATTGCAGGTGTCCTCGTCGTTCTAGGTCTTGCCCAGTCGCGAGTCATAGGCTGGAATGTTCCGTGCTCCCTACGACGCCGATCAATTGCTTCGAACTTCCTCCTGTCGGGACACCTTCGTTCTGGAAATCTGTCTCGATACAAACGTACCTCGCCACGGCTCTTGCCCCGTGCTAATCCATACATCAAATGGGCATCTGCCAACTCCCCATTTGTAAACATTGCACTGACTGCAAAAGCACGTTCGTGATGAACACTAACCTGTTGATGCTACGTACTGATGTGCTCGATGCTAGTGCTGTAGAGCAATGAGTCGCATGTCAACACAAGCACCGAAGTCAACATTACCTTCCTTCAATTGGGCCAACTGGCGGTGAATCGAGGAAGTACAGTACATCTTTTCCTTATTTGTGTGTGAGGAATGTTTCCTGAAAGTTTGGCCGTACCTTTTTGTAACACCCTGTATAGGTGGCTCTCCAGGGAGTGCTGAACCACTGAGCGACTGCACAGGTGTCGAGGCTTGTGCAGTAGACGTGAGACGTGACGCTGTCTGGCTGTTCCACCGGCTGAGAGGAACGTCGGAGGGCGAACAGCCCGCGGCCTAGGGAAGGTCGGCCCTCTGGCCCAGACGCGCATGCGCCCTGCGCCGAACTTGAACTTGGGGGCCGTGCCACGCCCAGCGGGCGAGCGACATTAATAGCGCGCCGGCGGCGGCTCTGAGGCGAGGAGCAGCCGGTTGACGCCGCCGCGGCTAACTAAGCAAACACGCCGGCCGCCGAAATAGACGGCGCGCTGGAGGCGTCACGCCGGGGCAGGGCAGGGCAGGGCCAACACGCCGCAGGTAGCAGCCCGCTGCTCTCCGCCTCCTCCCCCGCACTCTCCGTCACAGTTTGTCTCCCTCTTGCTTCTCATCCTGCCCCCGCTTCCTCCCCCGCACACTCCGTCACAGTTTGTCTCCGTCTTGCTTCTCAACCTGCCCCCGCTTCCTTCTTCATACACCTGGCTGAAAATGGCTTACAAGCTCGCGGCACCCTCCATCGGCAATGCTGGAATTCATAATGGTGTTGGCCCAACCTTAGCCTTCATGACAGCTTCCACTCTCGTAGGTGTATGTTCAATGAGGTGCTATTTTACTGTTGCAAGTCTGCGGCTGGTACAACTGGTCTGTTTCCACGCGCGTTAGACGCCGTGCTGCCCCCCCACAGTGAGAGCACGGTGGCGCGTAGCTCCTGCCGGTTCGCCTTATCACGAAGTCGGCCCCGGCAGTGATAACGCCACCTGCTAAGCGAGCAGCTAACTGCGGAGCAAATGGTAACTCTCACGTTCAGGCGACTTCGCTTCTTCCGAGGAAAGCGGTAACGGCCGCTTTTAACGCGCTCACCTCAATAGCTGGGGTGATATACAGCAAGGCTGATAGCGTATCACTTGCAAGGAGCGCGTGGGAACGACAATAGCGCAACTTTCACCGTCTTCGCCGCTAAAGTGCTTGTAGTTGAAGACGATGTCCTGGATAAACTGTGCCCATTCAAATCTACGGCAAGAAAACGTCGAGGAAAAGTCTATTGTGTGTGTGTGTGTGTGTGTGTGTGTGTGTGTGTGTGTGTGTGTGTGTGTGTCCGGACTCGCCAACTTATCTGGCAGGTAGAACGGCGGAGGGCTCTTACATGGTCATCTAGTTTGTAAAGACTACCGCCTCCCCACCCCTTTGCCCCCGCCGTGCTTGGACAGCCCAGTCGTAGATGACTTGCCCGCAAAGACAATGGTTAGGGTTCGAGTTGAAATATCCCCTTTGAAAAATTAATAAATTACTGTGCTGACAAACCTCTACGTTATTTGATTTTCAAACTGCTGAGCAAAACTGAACGTACTCAGACATTTCTCTCTTTACTTATCCTGATCAACTCTGAACTGACACACAATATTTCTAGCGCAACGCAATCTGACTTTCAATAATGCCTACAAAAGAATGGCCCTAACTAACAATAACCTATACGTTTCATTAATCAGTTACGTCACAAAAATCTTCGTTACACGAACTACTGCAATACAGCGAGCGCCAATACTGCCAGCTAAATAAAAGATTCTAACTACTGAAGGCACTAACTACTGATAGGCATAGTTAGCAAATGAAAGATTTTGATAGAGAACAAACAATGTATTTACCTTAATAATGATCAAAAGTCATTATCCAGCAGTGGTGGATGTGGGGAGTGAGATGGCGGAGTTTTGAGAGCGGATGATCTGGACGTGTGTCCATCTCTGATGGACACAGGTCCAGATCATCCGCTCTCAAAACGCCGCCATCTCACTCCCCACATCCACCACTGCTGGCGGCTCACCTCCAACTGCCCAACGCTATGCGCTGTTCACATCCAACTGCCCACCACTACAATAGCAAATATTCCAACAATGCAAACCAGCCACAGACTGCGCACAGCACAGTCAGTGATTTTCATACAGAGCGCTACGTGGCGTTATGGGACGACTGGAACAGGGTGCACTCAGACTCGTGATGCCAACTGAGGAGTTACTCGACAGAGCGGTGGCGGCCGCAGGTCACGAAAACCGACAACGCCCGTGAGAGCGGCCTGCTGATTCGGCACCGTATCCAGTGAGGCCACTGGCGCACGGAGACAAAGCTGTCGGTCGGTAGCGATGGGCCGACAACGGCCTGTGGACGCTGTTCACGTTTGCAATATCGTAGAACTGCACAAGGGGACGTCCAATACGTAATGCAACATATTTTTGCTCTTGGCCAGTTTCAGTTGAAAAGATGCAAAATTTGTTATGAGACATCGTGGTGTATTCCAACTTCATGCCCTGTAGTTTCATGAAGTTCCGCTAGGTGGCGGCGCCATACGTAGCCTTCAAAATGGCTTCGAAAATGCTTTCCTCGCAGAGAGCTGTCACTGAATTTCTTTTGGTGGAAAGCTAGAACATCACAGATACGTGCTTGCAGAATATGTACGGAGACCTGGCAGTGGACAAAAGCACTGTCAGTCGACGGGCGAGGCGTCTGACATCATCGCAAACCCGTCCTATCTCCCGCGTGCCGGCCGGCCGCATACAAGTGTGAGTCCAGAAACGTTGGAACGTGCGGACACTCTCATTTGAGGTGACCGACTGACCACAACTGGACGTCTCTGTAGGTAGTGTCGGCACCCGTCGAAGGGCTACACAAAGGCGTGTACACGCTGGGTTCCTCGCCGCTCAACACAAGACCGTAAAGAGCAAAGAAAGGACCATCTGTGAGGAACTGCTTCGGCGGACGATCTGTGCGGAATTACTTCGGCGGTGAGAGGTTGACTGAACGTCGTCACAGGCGATGAAACAAGAGTTCATCAGTTCGATGATGATGATGATGATGTTTGGTTTGTGGGGCGCTCATCTGGGCGGCAATCCTCACCCAAACACATTCCCAACTGTACACAGTCCAGTCTAGTCACTTACATGAATGAAGATGGAATGATGAGGACAACACAACCATCCAATCCCCGGGTAGAGAAAATCCCGAACCTGGATGGGAATCGAACCCGGGCCCATTTATCCAGAGGTGGCAACGCTAGCCACTAGACCACGAGCTGCGGACTTATCAGTGCGGGAACAAAACGGCAATTCATAGAATGGCGCCATACCACATCACTTGCAAAGAAAAAGTTCAAAGCAGACCTTCAGCTGGTAAAGCTATGGCGGCGGTCTGAAGGGGTTACTCTGTTTGACGTCCTCCCTCATGATGGAGCGACAAAGTCTGAAACGTATCGTGCTACCCTCAGGAAACTCAAGAAACGACTTCAGCATATTCGTCGATTAAAAAATGCAAACGGACTTCTCCTTCTACACGAGAACGCAAAGCCTCAAACAAGTCTTCGCTCCCGAGAGGAGCACACAAAACTCTACTGGAGTGTTCTTCCTCATCCACCCTACAGCCCGTGTCTCCTACCGACGCCCACCTGTTCGGTCAATGGAGGAGACAGTCCGCACGAAGTGATACGTAGATGACGGGGAAGTTTCTGATGCAGCGAGACTTCGGTTCTGACGTCGATCATTGGACTGCTACCGTGCGGGCGTACAGGCCCTTCCAGTAAAATGGCGTAAGGCTGTCGCAATGAACTGAGATAACGTTGAAAAATAGGGTTTCGTACCCAAAAGTGTGGGATCCTGCCCACTCATCTAATATAGGATGCCTAGGAGGCTGTTTTCTCGGATAGCTAGACAACATACATGCAAATCTTATTAATGGAGCTTATTACAATAAGCTGAATTGACAATACTCAACCTTGCATTTTTACAAAAAGGTGTCGCAAGCAATTTGAGACATGCAAGTAATCAATGTCCTTCGATATATACAAATTCCATGCAAGCAATTAATATACCGGGTGATCAAAATGTCAGTATAAATTTGAAAACTTAATAAACCACGGAATAATGTAGACAGAGAGGTAAAAATTGACACACATGCTTGGAATGACATGGAGTTTTATTAGAACAAAAAATAAAAACATAGTTCACAAAATGTCAGACAGATGGCGTTGGACAGCAAAACGTCAGTGACTGCGCATGACGATCGTGTATAAAAGGAGCTGTAATGAGAGAGAGAGAGAGAGAATCAGATGCGCCAGCAGTCGCAGCATGTTGACGTTACCTGAAAAGGCGCTTTTAGTGAAGCTGTATTATCAGAAAGGGGAATGTGCTAGTTCAGCGTTACGATCCTATCGCCATAGGAAGGGGATTCGAGCCTCCCGAAGTGGCCGTGCGGTTCTAGGCGCTGCAGTCTGGAACCGCGTGACCGCTACGGTCACAGGTTCGAATCCTGCCTCGGGCGTGAATGTGTGTGATGTCCTTACGTTAGTTAGGTTAAACTAGTTCTAAGTTCTAGGGGACTAATGACATCAGAAGTTCAGTCCCATAGTGCTCAGAGCAATTTCAACCATTTGAAGGGGTTCGAACGGGTAAAGGTCCGTTGACAAATGCAGCTGTGGCAAGAATGATTTCCAAGTTCGAAGCCACGGGTTGTTTAGACGATAGATCCCGTAGTAGCCGACCGAGCACAAGGCGTAATGCTGCTGAGACAGTTCAGGAAGAAATGGAGACTGTAGCGGGTTCGTCTATGCAGGGGGAAGTCAGCGCTCGTACAGTCGCACGTCGCACCGGCATTCCATACACTACTGTTTGGTTGGCACTTAGGCGTACCCTCCGACGCTATCCGTACAAAATCCATCGGCATCATGAACTGTTACCTGGCGATTTAGTGAAGCGGAGGGCATTTGAGGTGCGGGCGTTCAAAAGATGGCGCAAGATGTCGATTGGTTGAGTAACGTGTTGTGGACCGACGAAACTCATTTCACGCTCCGAGGCTCTGTCAACACCCACAACTGCAGAATTTGGGCTACCGAAAATTCTAGAACTGTCGTGGAAACTCCATTGCAAGAGGAGAAAGTCACGGTGTGGGTTGGATTTACCACATCTACCGTTATCGGGCCTTTTTTCTTCGAGGAAATGCATGATTCTGGTTTTCTAACTGCTACCGTGACGGCTGAGAGGTACGCCGATATGTTACAGAATCGCACCATGCCCATCCTGGCTGATAAACACCTGCTGGAACGTACGATGTTTATACAGGATGGCGCTCCACCCCATATTGCTAGACGCGTGAAAGATCTCTTGCGCGCGTCGTTTGGTGATGATCGTGTGCTCAGCCGCCACTTTCGTCACGCTTGGCCCCCCCGGTCCCCAGACCTCAGTCCGTATGATTATTGGCTTTGGGGTTACCTGAAGTCGCAAGTGTCTCGTGATCGACCGACATCTCTAGGGATGCTGAAAGACAACATCCGACGCCAATGCCTCACCATAACTCCGCACATGCTTTACAGTGCTGTCCACATTATTCCTCGACTACAGCTATTGTTGAGGAATGACGGTGGACATATTGAGCATTTCCTGTAAAGAACATCTTTGCTTTGTCTTACTTTGTTATGCTAATTATTGCTATTCTGGTCAGATGAAGCTCCATCTGTCGGACATTTTGTGAACTTTTGAATTTTTTTGGGTCTAATAAAACCCCATGTCATTCGAAGCATGTGTGTCAATTTGTACCTCTGTATCTACATTATTCCGTGATTTATTCAGTTTTCAAATTTATACAGACTTTTTGATCACCCATGTTGAGAAAAAAACAGACACCTTGAACGACTGGAGATAGGACATTCATATTCAGAGGACATGTACATTAACATGTTGTCCAGAAATGATTAGAGCCCCGATGACTTGTTCCATGCGTCATGGCATCGGTGCGTATAAGGCGCGAATGGCGTCCTGTGGTATAGCCATTAATAACCCGGTAGATGAGAGGTGACGGCTCGCCTTCTATTGCGGCCGTGGCTAGCTGGAGCGGCGCTTATATTCTCTTCACATAGGTGCCGCTCCTGTCGTGGTTTTGTCCTCGTCAGCCTTCTATTGCCTGCCGTCGCCTCAGAGCCCCCCCCCCCCCCCCCCCCCCCCACTCTGCTGCGACGTTCCGGGCCGACGTGACGGTGCTTGACTGAAAGCCTCTCGTATCGGTTGCCTGTTAACGATGTTTTATTATGTTATCAGCTGATGTAATAAGTAGCGGGGTGTGCAGCTTGCACTGGCGCCTAATGCAAGTAAATAAACAAAATAAAAATTTCGTTTGTCGCCTCGCTCCATTACCCTTCCGACACTGTGTTGGGGTAGCACACGATCAGCTCGGAGTTTTCGGACGGCGCTGGAGACGGAGACGTCGGCACCTGCGGCGCCGGAGGGCGGCGTGTCGTGTCCCGCGTTGGCAGCCATTGTTTCCAGGGAGGATGAAAGCAGAGAATGGCTGGGCTCGCCCCAGACGGACCATTCTCTGGGCCGGCCCATTGTGCTCGCCACAATGGCGCGGGCTGGCCGGCGGGCAGCGGCTGTGCTCCCGCCGATGACGTGCGGTTCGGCGCCGGAGCCAGAAACCCCGGGCACCTGCCGACCTCCCAACACCGCATCTCACTAGAGATGGGTGCTTCGCGAACGAACGGGTGCAAAGGAACGGTTCACCAAGATGAACGAAAGGACCGAGGAACGAATTCTAAGGAACGATCGGTTCATAGTTCACTTCGGTCGCGGCGGTCTACTTATAGTTCCCGGGAACAGGGAACGATCGGTTCATTGTTCACTTCGGTCGTGGCGGTCTACTTACAGTTCCCGGGAACGAGGAACGATCGGTTCATTGTTCACTTCGGTCGTGGCGGTCTACTTATAGTTCCCGGGAACGGGGAACGATCGGTTCATAGTTCACTTCGGTCGTGGCGGTCTACTTATAGTTCCCGGGAACGAGGAACGATCGGTTCATAGTTCACTTCGGTCGTGGCGGTCTACTTATAGTTCCCGGGAACGGGGAACGATCGGTTCATAGTTCATTAGTTCACTTCGGTCGCGGCGGTCACTTCGGCAGTTCTCGTTCCAGCCTCGGTCGCGTGCTCGCCTCAGTCTCGGTCTCCCTCGGCCGCACTCGTCGTTCTTCGCATTACCACCTGTCTCACTTCCACTGCCGACTGCTCGCAGTTAGTTCAGTATCCAGTTGTTCGTTTCGTTCACTGCACTCGCCCATTTTACATGTGTTCCAAACAGATCTTGCACTTGGTTCTGGCTAGTCAGCGGTCACGACCGGTAATCAAAAAGTGTTTCATAGTTACGTGAATTACATAAAAATTACGTTCTATGTAATAGGTACGTCTTTTCAGGTAACAAAAGGGCATATCAGCTCACTTCATTATATCGATGAACATCAGAAGAAATACTTATAACAACGCAAGTTTTTTTTGTTATTCATATATTTTTTTGGTTTCATCGACTTGATTTAGCAACTAACTTTCAATAATTTGCTTAATTTTTAGTGTAAGAAAATTTATATAAAACGATTTTCGTGTATCTTTCATAAACAAAACATTACATTTAGGAAGGCTCTAATTATTTTTAAGTTTGGTTGTTTCCAATTTGCATTACCTGCTAGTTTGGTTTCTTTGGAAAAAAAAGTGGGTTTTGGATAATTTTGGCTCAGTAGGAAAAGCGGTGCCTCTCCATTTGAAAAGACATAGATTGCCATAAAATCGTATTTACTTATTATCTCATAAACATTTGTTCAGAAGGAGCTTTCAAACCAAAAACTTTATTACTACGAACTTAGTTATTATTATTATTGCTGCATTAACTTTAATAATGCAACATAAAAACCTAATTTTTACTAAGCGTGTGACGCAGGTATGATGAGAAAACCACATTTTATTTTATGCTTCCATAAAGTCCCTACTTCGCCTACGAACTCAGAGACAACGTGACGTATATATAGGGTGTAAATGATTATTGTTTACAACGTAGCATGGCTATGTAGTGGAAGTCGAAACGAAGAATTTTATACAAGACACTTGTGGTCTATTAAGTTTTGAAACAGCCACCAACAGGTTTACAAGACGACATGAGCGTCGCGTGAGATTTTCATGTTCTCTTCTCCAGCTCTGCACACATCGTCATCGATTGTTCCGCACTTGTTGCATGCATTAGCTTGTTATTTCTTCACTGCCTAATTATTACATGTTTGTCTGTTTGTTGTATCTGCTCGTAACGGGCAACACATCGTCCGTAATTGGCGAGCAGTCTGTACTCGGGGCCGGTTTTCCGTGCGCCACCATATATTATTTCCCTGCGATCAGCCACACAACGCTACAGTTGGCTAAATGATAGGTTCTGCAGAATCACAGAAATTACTTCTAAAAGTGTGTGAGAATTCTGTAATGAATAAAAACTCTTTAGTCCAGGGGGGAGGCAAGTGCCCCTTCTTGGTGCCCTCCATCTTTCAGTCACCTACACTTCTAGTATTAAGTTATTCATAAGAACCATATACCAAGCACAAATGAATGGTGAACGAGTAAAAATGAACGGTTCCCAAAAAAAGAACGATCAGCAGTGAACTAATTCCCAAGGATGAACGAGTTTACCCATCTCTACATCTCACCCCGCGACCGTTGTCAGGGAGCAAAGCACCACCCGTCATGCTGGACGCGATAGCCAGAAGTACCCGGGCTACTTAGATTTGGTGCAGAACAGCCTAAGTTTGTCGGATCTTTTGTCCTGACGGCAGAAAGATGTTTGTTGCTCTGTGGTCTTGTTACTGTTTGATCACATTTCACAACTGCCGTGTTGCTGAACTCCTCTTCGAAGCCTCTTTGCAACATCACATACAGCCGGCCGGGGTGGCTCGACAGAGCATAAGCGTCCTTTATCAAACTGTTCGTCTCTACTTGTGCTACACGACCGTGGTGCGTCGGAAAGAACTATCGTTTACACACTGTACATGTCGGTGTTCATTTGCACTGGTCTGTCTTTTTGTATGTGATGTTCAAGTGGTTCAAATGGCTCTGAGCAGTATGGGACTTAACTTCTAAGGTCACCAGTTCCCTAGAACTTAGAACGACTTAAACCTAACTCACCTAAGGACATCACACACATTCATGCCCGAGGCAGGATTCGAACCTGCAACCTTAGCGGGCGCGCGGTTCCAGACTATAGCACCTAGAACCGCTCGGCCACTCCGGCCGGCAAATTTGGTATTTTCGGCACAGTTTTAGTCTCGGATATTCAATTCCCTAACGATTTCCGAAATGGAACGTCCAATGCGGGTAGCTCCAACCACCATTCCGCGTTCAAAGTCTGTTAATTCTTGTCGTGCGGCCATAATTACGTCGGACGCATTTTGACGTGATAGAAACTCAGCTCCGACAGTGCACTTCCCTTTTATACTCTGTGATGCGATAGTACCGCCATCTGTACACAGGGTATTACGGAAAGGTACGGCCAAACTTTCAGGAAACATTCCTCACACACAAATAAAGAAAAGATGTTATGTGGAGATGTGTCCGGAAACGCTTACTTTCCATGTTACAGCTCATTTTATTTTCGTCAGTATGTTCTGTACTTCCTCGATTCACCGCCAGTTGGCCCAATTGAAGGAAGGTAATGTTGACTTCGGTGCTTGTGTTGATTTGCGACTCATTGCTCTACAGTACTAGCATCAAGCACATCAGTACGTAGCATCAACAGGTTAGTGTTCATCACGAACGTGGTTTTGCAGTCAGTGCAGTGTTTTCAAATGCGGAGCTGGCAGATGCCCATTTGATGTATGGATTAGCACGGGGCAATAGCCGTGGCGCGGTACGTTTGTATCGAGACAGATTTCCAGAACGAAGGTGTCCCGACAGGAAGACGTTCGAAGCAATTGATCGGCGTCTTAGGGAGCACGGAACATTCCAGCCTATGACTCGCGACTGGGCAAGACCTAGAACGACGAGGACACCTGCAGTGGACGAGGCAATTCTTCGTGCAGTTGCCGATAACCCTAATGTCAGCGTCAGAGAAGTTGCTGCTGTACAAGCAACGTTGACCACGTCACTGTATGGAGAGTGCTACGGGAGAACCAGTTGTTTCCGTACCATGTACAGCGTGTGCAGGCACTATCAGCAGCTGATTGGCCTCCACGGGTACACTTCTGCGAATGGTTCATATAACAATGTGTCATTCCAGTGCAAATCCCCCCTAACGGATGAGACTTCATTCCGACGTGATCAAATTGTAAATTTTCACAATCAACATGTAGGGGCTGACGAGAATCCGCACGCAGTTGTGCAATCACGTCATCAACACAGATTTTCTGTGAACGTTAGGGCAGGCATTGTTGGTGATGTCTCGATTGGGCCCCATGTTCTTCCACCTACGCTCAATGGAGCACGTTATCATGATCTCATACGGGATACTCTACCTGTGCTGCTAGAACATGTGCCTTTACAAGTACGACATTCTCCAGGGCTGCATCAGCGCATCACGGATTCTGTGCGACGGAGGGTGGATGCATGTATCCTCGCTAACGGAGGACATTCTGAACATTTCCTGTAACAAAGTGTTTGAAGTCACGCTGGTAGGTTCTGTTGCTGTGTGTTTCCATTCGATGATTAATGTGATTTGAAGAGAAGTAATAAAATGAGGTCTAACATGGAAAGTAAGCGTTTCCGGACACATGTCCACATAACATATTTTCTTTCTTTGTGTGTGAGGAATGTGTCCTGAAAGTTTGGCCGTACCTTTTCGTAACACCCTGTATATGCATACCGCTACCTCGTGACTTTAGTCTCCTAAACGTATACATATTTTATTTGTATTTCCAAACTGATGTCGAAATTAGCATACAGTTAACAATATCAATAATGTCGCTCCCTCGCCTCTAGGCTCCGTGTGACGCCTGCAGACATACCCGGGGTCAGCACGCGACGCGACGTGGTCTCTGGCACCGATCGCTGCCGCCGTTGGGCCTCTGCTGGACGGCGCCCCTCCAGCCAGTCAGGTTTGGGAGCCGCCCTGAATTGGCGCTGGCATCGAGTCAAGAGCGTCCACTCGAGGCGGAAGACGTAAGTGCTCCAGGCACCGCTTCCGGGACAAACGTTTCTAATTCTAGAGGCGAGAAAAAGCGCCGGGTGCCCAGTGGGCTATACGTAACACTCAAGTCAGTCTTATTTGCGTGAATGCACCGTCCGTGTGTAACCCCCTATTAATTACAGCAGTGTGCTTAATATCAGGAGCCTGAAAATAAATATATTATGTTCTTGAAAAACTTTTTATGCCGATTTCACAACTGTTTTTACCTTTTCGTCTGTCGCATATAGTTTGTAAGTAGGCTGTTTAGGTTTTCATGTTGGTAACGCCATGTAGCGCTCTGTATGAAAATCACTGACTGTGCTGTGTGCAGTCTGTGGCTGGTTGGCATTGTTAGAATATTCGCTATTGTAGTGTTGGGCAGTTGGCTGTTAACAGCGCGTAGCGTTGCGCAGTTGGAGGTGAGCCGCCAGCAGTGGTGGATGTGGGGAGACAGGTGGCAGAGTTTTAAGAGCGGATGATCTGGACGTGTGTCCATCGGAGACAGTAGATTTGTAAGACTGGATGTCATGAACTGTTATATATTATGACTTTTGAACACTATTAAGGTAAATACATTGTTTGTTCTCTACCAAAATCTTTCATTTGCTAACTATGCCTATCAGTAGTAGTTAGTGCCTTCAGTAGTTAGAATCTTTTATGTATCTGGCAGTATTGGCGCTCGCTGTATTGCAGTAGTTCGAGTGATGAAGATTTTTGTGAGGTAAGCGATTCATGAAAGGTATAGGTTATTGTCAGCCAGGGCCATTCTTTTGTAGGGATTATTGAAAGTCAGATTGTTGAGCTAAAAATGTTGTGTGTCAGTTTAGTGTTGATCAGAATAAGTAAAGAGAGAAATGTTTGAGTATGTTCAGTTCTGCCCAGCTGTTTGAAAATCAAATAACGTAAGAGGTTTTCCAGCACAATCATTCATAAATTTTTCGAAGGGGGGGACGTTTCAAGTTTATCCATAATTGATTAAACTTTACTTTATTTCTAGTTGTACTTTTATTAGGAAAGCAAACAGTGTATTCTGTAAGACCTGCTATTTATGTTAGTGGGGTACAAAAATAAAACCACTGAAATGCCAAAGTTTAGTCAAACCAGAGACTTTTGTGCGTGGGCCGAGGAACGTCTCGCATAAATCACTCAAAAATTGCTTCCGTCAGCTAATATCAAACTGCTTTTGATGAAGCACTTTGCAAGGGGTCCTGCACAATCTTTTTCGATATGTTACTCACATTGGTTGGTAATGTAAAAAAAAAAAAATGCATGAGATAACGTCATCGTTCACCGCTAAGAGCTGCTGACAAAAAAATTTTTGTTATTCAAACAGTTTCGGTTCCGGCCCATCATCAGGTATAGTAAAACGTTTACAACGGCTCCCGAGTTGATATAAAACGAGGAACTTCAAATAATACAAAATCCACAATTCCTCGAATATTTTTTACTTTACTGACTTTGTATCGCGTTGTAAGCTGTTGTAAATATTTTATCATACTTGGTGATCGTCTGCAGTGCAAAACTGCTTGTATAATAAAGGATGCCTCCGAATTTTTTTTATTAGGAAACTCTTCAAGCTTTTTAAATAGAAGAGACGTTATTAACTTCTATATTCTCGGTGTCTCCATATTTATTCCTCTACACAGTCAGCCTGACGACGGAAACTTTTCTCGCAACGAGAGAAAACTTTGTTGGTACCGTCACTGTAGGATGTTTCTGTGCCGACGGGCCCACAACGCAGTTTCTGCTTGCACCGCTTCATGACTATTAAATCGAATGCCTCGAAGGCGTTCTTCAAGTTTTGGACAATCGGATGCAGCCAAGTCGGGTCTGTATGGAGGATGATGGATGACAGTGGAGCCCGTGCGTCGTCATGTCGCAGCTCTCTTCTGTGTTCTGGCGCTGACGAACTCGACACTGGACCACAGCACGCTGTTCTCCTCACTCTCCGACACACACTGAAGAGCCGAAGAAAATGGTACACCTGCGTAATATCGTGTAGGGCCCGTGACAAGTGCCGCAAAACGACGTCGCATCGACTCGACTAATGTCACTGGCAGACTTCAGCTCAACAGCTTGTCTTCGAATTAGCATTACTCGAAAAGTGGTACCAGACTTTGAACCTTAAGTGAAAAGCAATTGTCTGTGTTTTTATGTTTAATATTTAAATAAAATGGTTCCGAAATATATATTTGTCAGTTTAAATTTCGTTCTAAAACGGCAGTAATCGTAAGGTTAAAACAGGCGTAAGAAATACCGTGTTTCTCACTTAGCTGCCCCCGGTTCTTTGCATTATCAAAATATTAAAAGAGATGTTGAATTTCATTGTCAGTATTAATTATGTTGAAGTTCTTTGCAACTACTCATTAATAGAACAGTCTTAAAAAAATAAATTTGCCACGAAGTGCGTTAACGAGTCGCCGTGAAGCGATACACGGTTGCTCACAGCTGTGCCGAACTGCCAGGCTTCTTACAAGGGAACCTCCCCATCGCAACCCCTTCAGTTTTTGTTATAAGTTGGCACAGTGGATAGGCCTTGAAAAACTGAACACAGATCATCGAGAAAACAGGAAGAATTTGTGTGGAACTATGAAAAAATAAGCAAAATATACAAACTGAGTAGTCCATGTGCAAGATAGGCAACATCAAGTATAGTATATGCTCTAGAGCGCCGTGGTCCCGTGGTTAGCGTGAGAGTCTTCCCTCGAGTGAAAATTTTACATTATTTATTTTCGCAAAGTTATGATCTGTCCGTTCGTTCATTGACGTCTCTGTTCACTGTAATAAGTTTAGTGTCTGTGCTTTGCGACCGCACCGCAAAACCGTGCGGTTAGTAGACGAAAGGAGATGCCTCTCCAATGGGAACCGAAAACATTTGATCGCAAGGTCATATGTCAACCGATTCCTCCACAGGAAAGCACGTCTGATACATTCTATACGACACTGGTGACGGCACGTGCGTCAGGTGACAGGAATATGTTGTCGACCCACCTAACTTGTACACTTGGCGAATGGGTAAAAAGATTCTTCTACCTTGCCCGATTTAGGTTTTCTTGTGGATGTGATAATCATTCCCAAAAAGTGATGAAAACAAAAGAGTTTGTCACATAAACTGAAAATGAAGATTTAAACTTTTCACTCGAGGGAAGACTTGAACCAAGGACCTCTCGTTCCGCAGCTGCTCACGCTAACCACGGGCCCACGGCACTCCTTCGCTCAGACTCTCCTTGATGTTGCCTATGTTGCACATGGACTACTCAGTTTGTATATTTTGCTTATTTTTTTCATAGTTCCACAAAACTTCTTCATGTTTTCTCGATTGATGTGTGTTCAGTTTTTCAAGGCCTATCCACTGTGCCAACTTATAACTAAATGTGAGGGGGGTGCGATGGGGAGGTTCCCTTGTTAGTGCGCCTGTACCTGCGAAAAGCCGGCTAGCCCGGCAACAGCCCCAGGCTCCGTGTACCTTCCACTCGTGTAAGTGTCACTATGTGCAAGTGTTCCAACCACATTTTCAAGAAACATACACAAAGCAACGCCGTGGAAGGCAGTTTAAACCCTCAGTACGCGGGGTTACGCCCATCGAGAACCGTAACACTGCATATGCAAAAAGACAACACACACACACACACACACACACACACACACACACACACACGTAGAAGGCTAGCACCACAACACAACCAAAGAACGACGAACATCTGGAATTATCGATAGTGAATATTAATTACCAGTGGGTGAGCAAACGGAATTAACCCTGTGCCGGCCGGAGTGACCGAGCGGTTCTAGGCGCTACAGCCTGGAACCGCGCGACCGCTACAGTCGCAGGTTCGAATCCTGCCTCGGGCATGGATGTGTGTGATGTCCTTAGGTTAGTTAGGTTTAATTAGTTCTAAATTCTAGGGGACTGATGACCCCAGAAGTTAAGTCCCATAGTGCTCAGAGCCATTTGAATTAACCCTGTCTATTGTTTGTAGGGAGAGAGCAGCATTCCAAGCACAATTTAAGTAAAAACCTACATCTCTGTTTATAAGGTCACTAGCTAATTTAATCTCAACTGCTTCCTTACCAATACTATCCCAGTAGGTGGAAGTGCATGCCAGAATCTTTGTGCTGTTACATACCTCAGGACAACCGGTCAGTGGTACTGTTCTACAAAAGCAAATTTGCTCGGTTAATATGAGCATATACGACGCATATGCCAAATACATCATCCCCCCGTGCACCTGATTCTCTGACCAATACACTGAAGGGCCAAAGAAACTGGTACAGCTGCCTAATATCGTGTAGGGCCCCTGCGAGCACTTACAAGGGACACAACACGACGTGGCACGGACTCGATTAATATCTGAAGTAGTGTTGGACGGAATTGACACCATAAATCCGTAAGAGTGCGAGGTGGTAGAGATCTATTCTGAATAGCAATAATGTTCATGTATGCTGAGCTTGGTGGCCAGCGGAAGTGTTTAAACTCAGAAAAGTGTTCCTGTAGCCACTCTGTAGCAATTCGGGACGTGTTGGGTGTCGCATTGTCCTGCTGGGATTGCCCATGTCTACCGGAATGCACAATGGACATGAATCGATTCAGGTGGTCAGACAGGATGCTTACGTACGTGTCACCTATCAGAGTCGCATCTGGACATATCAGTGGTAACATTACACCCCAACTGCACACGCCCACACCATTACAGAGCCTCCACCAGCTTGAACAGTCTCCCAGTCTCCTGCTCACATGCAGGGTACATGGATTCATGAGATTGTCTCCATATCAGTACACGTCCATCCACTCGATACAATTTGAAACGAGACTCGTCCGACCAGGCAATATGTTTCCAGTCATCAACAGTCCAGTCTCGCTACTGACGGACCCAGGCGAGGCGTTAAGTCTTGTGTCGTGCAGTCATCAAGGGTACACGGATGGGCTTTCGTGTCGGAAAGGCCATATCGATGATGTTTCGTCGATTGGTTCGCATGCTGATACCTTTTGATGGCCCAGAAATGAAATCTGCAGCAATCTGCGGAAGGGCTGTTCTGTCACGTTGAACGATTCTCTTCAGTCGTCGTTGCTCCCGTTCTCGCAGGATGTTTTTCCGGCCTCAGCGATGTCAGAGATTTGATGTTTTACCGGATTCCTGATACTAACGGTACACTCGTGAAATGGTCGTATAAAATTCCCACTTCACCGCTACCTCGGAGATGCTGTGTCCCATCTCTCGTGCACCGACTATAACGCCACGTTCAAAAAAATTTAAATCTTAATAACCTGCCACTCTAGCAGCAGTAACCGATCTAACAACTGCGCCAGACACTTGTCTTAGATTAGGAAATGAGACACTCCAAGTAGTAGATGAGTTTTGTTACCTGGGAAGCAAAATAAATGGTGATGGTCGAAGTAGAGAGGATATAATATGTAGACTGGCCATGGAAAGGAAAGTGTTTCTGAAGAGCAGAAATTTGTTAACATCGAGTATAGATTTGAATGTCAGGAGGTCTGTTGTGAAAGTGTTTGTATGGAGTGTAGTCATGTATGGAAGTGAAACATGGATGATAAATAGATTAGATAAGAAGAAAATAGATGCTTTGGAACTGCGGTGCAACAGAAGAATGCTGGGTAGATCACGTAATTAATGAGGAGGTACTGAAGAGAATTGGAGAAGAGAAATTTGTGGTACAACTTGACTAGAAGAAGGGACCGGTTGGTAGGACATATTCTGAGGCATAAAGGGATCACCAATTTAGTATAGGAGGGCAGCGTGGAGGGTAAAAATCGTAGAGGGAGACCAAGAGATGAATACACTAAGCAGATTGTAGTAGTTACTGGGAGATGAAGAAGCTTGCACAGGATAGAGTAGCATGGAGAGCTGCATCAAACCAGTTACTGGACAAGACCGCAACAACAACATCGTGATGTTCCATGGGCCACACGGTTACTCCGGTAATGTCACATTACTGCCAAGGATCATATGAAGATTTTGGCATGTCGGATGCATCCCGTGGTACAATATTTGTGTGACGATGCTGTAATCCGAGATGACAGGGTATCTGTCCACACAGCTGACGTTGCCCCCGACTGGTTTTGTGAGCACGAGGAT
The DNA here is from genome assembly GCF_021461395.2 of Schistocerca americana. Taxonomy (NCBI): domain Eukaryota; kingdom Metazoa; phylum Arthropoda; class Insecta; order Orthoptera; family Acrididae; genus Schistocerca; species Schistocerca americana. The sequence goes on from NC_060127.1 coordinate 137,324,362, forward strand.
AACTTTTGGCATCTGTCGTGTCAGCCACAGTCACCAAATCTCAGTATTATTGACCCTCTGTGGTGTACTTTGGAGAGAGGGGTCAGTGTTTTTTTTGCATGGCGTATGGTATCTCTTGAAAACTGTACAGCACCTACTTTTATCCATTGCGAGACGTCGAGAAGTTATTTCGAAAGCCAACGATTCTCCTACACCGTATTGGGCATGGTGATGTGTCGTGTTTTTGGTGTTTTCGTATTTTTGTCTACCCCGTGTATTTTTGTCAGCAGCTCAAATATTTACGAGCTATGGGTCACGATCTTCTAAAAGTAAACAAATGCAGTGGTTTCTTTCACAGTTGCCAGCGGGCTATTTTCCGCTGCAGCGTAGCACAGAACTGATAAGGAGCGTCCCAGCTGCTGACGCCGCTGACCTTGAGTCAGCAGTCACCGGGAGATGAGCGTTATCAGCCGCTGATTCATGAGCTGCGCGCACCGCTTATGGTCGGAAACTTGTGCCCTTCAGCCACCAAGGAGGCGCGTGTGGCCAGCAGCCAAACCCACGTTCTCTCTGCTCAACTGTCACCCACTGAACGTCACGAGATGATTCAAACTGAGAAGGGGAAAATATGCAGGCTGCTCTTCCGACTGCTATGGTCGCCAGCACTCCGCGCACCTTAACGTGCCAGGCGCTACTCTCCACTGTCTTGTCTCTTCCTCAGGGCTGCAAACTTCAGGCGTTGTTAAATATATTGCTGTTGTTGTTGTTGTGGTCTTCAGTCCTGAGACTGGTTTGATGCAGCTCTCCATGCTACTCTATCCTGTGCAAGCTTCTTCATCTCCCAGTACTTACTACTACCTACATCCTTCTGAATCTGTTTAGTGTATTCATCTCTTGGTCTCCCTCTACGATTTTTACCCTCCACGCTGCCGTCCACTGCTAAATCTGTGATCCCCTGATGCCTCACAACATGTCCTACCAACCGGTCCCTTCTTCTTGTCAAATTATGCTACAAACCCCTCTTCTCCTCAATTCTATTCTTCTACAGGGAGAAGAAATAAAAACCAAATGGTTCAAATGGCTCTGAGCACTATGGGACTCAACTGCTGTGGTCACAAGTCCCCTAGAACTTAGAACTACTTAAACCTAACTAACCTAAGGACAGCACACAACACCCAGCCATCACGAGGCAGAGAAAATCCCTGACCCCGCCGGGAATCGAACCCGGGAACCCGGGCGTGGGAAGCGAGAACGCTACCGCACGACCACGAGATGCGGGCAAATAAAAACCCTGAGGTTCGCCGATGACATTGTAATTCTGTCAGAGACAGCAAAGGACTTGGAAGAGCAGTTGAAAGGAGGAAATAAGATGAACATCAACAAAGTCGAATTAAGTCGGGTGATGCTGAGGGAATTAGATTAGGAAATGAGACACTTAAAGTAGTAAAGGAGTTTTGCTATTTATGGAGCAAAATAACTGATGATGGTCGAAGTAGAGAAGATATAAAATGTAGACTGGCAATGGCAAGGAAAGCGTTTCTGAAGAAGAGAAATTTGTTAACATCGAGTATAGAGTTAAGTATCAGGAAGTCATTTCTGAAAGTATTTGTATGGAGTGTAGCCATGAATGGAAGTGAAACATGGACTATAAATAGTTTGGACAAGAAGAGAATAGAAGCTTTCGAAATGTGGTGCTACAGTAGAATGTTGAAGATTAGGTGGGTAGACCACGTAACTAATGAGGAGGTATTGAATAGGATTGGGGAGAAGAGAAGTTTGTGGCACAACTTGACTAGAAGAAGGGATCGGTTGGTAGGACATGTCCAGAGGCATCAAGGGATCACAAATTTAGCATTGGAGGGCACCGTGGAGGGTAAAAATCGTAGAGGGAGACCAAGAGATGAATACACTAAGCAGATTCAGAGGGATGTAGGTTGCAGTAGGTACTGGGAGATGAAGGTGCTTGCACAGGATAGATTAGCATGGAGAGCTGCATCAAATGTCTCAGGACTGAAGACCACAACAACTACAAACCTCCTCATTAGTTATGTGATCTACCCGTTTAATATTCAGCATTCTTCTGTAGCACCACATTTCGAAAGCTTCTATTCTCTTCTTGTCCAAACTATTTATCGTCCATGTTTCACTTCCATACATGGCTACACTCCATACAAATACTTTCGGAAACGACTTCCTGACACTTAAATCTATACTCGACGTTAACAAATTTCTCTTCTTCACAAACGCTTTCCTTGCCATTGCCAGTCTACATTTTATATCCTCTCTACTTCGACCATCATCAGTTATTTTGCTCCCCAAATAGCAAAACTCTTTTACTACTTTGTCTCATTTCCTAATCTAATTCCCTCAGCATCACCCGACTTAATTCGACTCCATTCCATTATCCTCGTTTTGCTTTTGTTGATGTTCATTGCTACGGGAAATAAAATCTGTAAATAAAACTGTTATCCAGTGGGACTGTGACGGCTAAAAGATTCCAGAATTAACCGCTATTAGTTACCTTCTGTGATGGCAGAAATCTTTAATTTTAGCGCCACCGGTTTCTAATCTTCTAGCTGCTCAACATCAGACGGTCAACTTCTATCACCCGTTCACAACATTGTGGAGATCGGTGCGTGGCTATTGCAAGACGGAAAGGGATAGTTGGTTACGTGCTCCATAAATCATATTAACGATTTATTTATCGAAATGGTGTGGAACGAGCCAATGTGCAGGGCATGAACATATGCTTAATGTTAACATTTAATTAACACTTTGTTACTTTAGCTTTACTCATGCAATTACACTTAAATATTAATTTTTTTAGTTTTTAATGCCTACCAGTTTTCAAGTAGAAATTCATCACTGGAATAGAAGCAGTTATTTTAAATTAGATTTAAAACTTGCTTCGCAACCTGTCAGAAATTTTATGTTATTGGGCAAATGATCAAAAATTTTTGTTGCTGCATCCTTTCTGAGTCATTGACAGCTTTAAAAATGGGCTATAAAAGCTTTTTTTTTTTCCTTCCACTGTTGTAGGCACAGACATCGTGTTCTTCTCAAATTGTGGTGGATTAGTTATGACAAATTTCACTAGCGACATATGTAATGTGATGGGCGCAGTTAAAATCCATAGCTCCTTGAAGAGGAGCCTACACGTCGTCCGTGGGTGAACACCGCGTATTATTCTTACTGCTCACTTTTGTGCAATCGATGCTTTCTTTCCCAGTAATGAGTTACCGCAGAAAATTATTCGGTGCGGCATTACTGAGTGGAAAAACGCAGAATATGTCAGGAGGATGATACGTTTGTCTCCAAGGTTGGCAAGTATGCGAAACGCAAAAGTAGCTGAACTTAATTGTTCGACAATCTCAGTAATATAATACAGAAACAAGCACGCACTGGAAGCGGCGAAGAGCATTGTAACTGGAGATACTCCTCTAGCATTACTTTTCCTCAACAGTAGTTGTCGATACCAGTATTATTTTTCGAATTTTCGAGAGGTCAATATTATCTCAGGAACTTTTCTGACAACTTTAATATAATTTTACACACATTTCAAGCTAAAATTTATGAAAAGGAATTACTTTATTTTCTGTATTACAATCGATAAGTGTTAGCTCTGAATGTAGAGTTAAAATTATTTTTTTTAGAAACGTTTCAAATTACGAATTATTTGGCACACTTAATATTTCTATTATGAATTATGCGATCTAGTATTGTTCCCTAAATTTATTTCTGGATTCATTTATGAAATAATGATCAAAATTAATACAAAACTTGTAAACCCTTTGAAATATGGCTATTGCCGCAGAGTGAAGTAGCAGTAAGCATGCCTCTGAGATGCGACCGGAAGTAATTTGGGCGAACAATGTAAATTTAGGCTTTGTTAATGTGAAAATTGAAAAGACTATATGATGTATTAAAATATGACAGAATATACACTCCTGGAAATGGAAAAAAGAACACATTGACACCGGTGTGTCAGACCCACCATACTTGCTCCGGACACTGCGAGAGGGCTGTACAAGCAATGATCACACGCACGGCACAGCGGACACACCAGGAACCGCGGTGTTGGCCGTCGAATGGCGCTAGCTGCGCAGCATTTGTGCACCGCCGCCGTCAGTGTCAGCCAGTTTGCCGTGGCATACGGAGCTCCATCGCAGTCTTTAACACTGGTAGCATGCCGCGACAGCGTGGACGTGAACCGTATGTGCAGTTGACGGACTTTGAGCGAGGGCGTATAGTGGGCATGCGGGAGGCCGGGTGGACGTACCGCCTAATTGCTCAACACGTGGGGCGTGAGGTCCCCACAGTACATCGATGTTGTCGCCAGTGGTCGGCGGAAGGTGCACGTGCCCGTCGACCTGGGACCGGACCGCAGCGACGCACGGATGCACGCCAAGACCGTAGGATCCTACGCAGTGCCGTAGGGGACCGCACCGCCACTTCCCAGCAAATTAGGGACACTGTTGCTCCTGGGGTATCGGCGAGGACCATTCGCAACCGTCTCCATGAAGCTGGGCTACGGTCCCGCACACCGTTAGGCCGTCTTCCGCTCACGCCCCAACATCGTGCAGCCCGCCTCCAGTGGTGTCGCGACAGGCGTGAATGGAGGGACGAATGGAGACGTGTCGTCTTCAGCGATGAGAGTCGCTTCTGCCTTGGTGCCAATGATGGTCGTATGCGTGTTTGGCGCCGTGCAGGTGAGCGCCACAATCAGGACTGCATACGACCGAGGCACACAGGGCCAACACCCGGCATCATGGTGTGGGGAGCGATCTCCTACACTGGCCGTACACCACTGGTGATCGTCGAGGGGACACTGAATAGTGCACGGTACATCCAAACCGTCATCGAACCCATCGTTCTACCATTCCTAGACCGGCAAGGGAACTTGCTGTTCCAACAGGACAATGCACGTCCGCATGTATCCCGTGCCACCCAACGTGCTCTAGAAGGTGTAAGTCAACTACCCTGGCCAGCAAGATCTCCGGATCTGTCCCCCATTGAGCATGTTTGGGACTGGATGAAGCGTCGTCTCACGCGGTCTGCACGTCCAGCACGAACGCTGGTCCAACTGAGGCGCCAGGTGGAAATGGCATGGCAAGCCGTTCCACAGGACTACATCCAGCATCTCTACGATCGTCTCCATGGGAGAATAGCAGCCTGCATTGCTGCGAAAGGTGGATATACACTGTACTAGTGCCGACATTGTGCATGCTCTGTTGCCTGTGTCTATGTGCCTGTGGTTCTGTCAGTGTGATCATGTGATGTATCTGACCCCAGGAATGTGTCAATAAAGTTTCCCCTTCCTGGGACAATGAATTCACGGTGTTCTTATTTCAATTTCCAGGAGTGTATTAACGTAACAACAAAAATTCTGCAACAACAATATTCAAATTTATTTAGATCAAGTCAACCACGAGGACCTAAAATGCGAGAATTTCAGCTTCAAGAATGTGGTGTCACCGCCAGACACCACACTTGCTAGGTGGTAGCCTTTAAATTGGCCGCGGTCCATTAGTATACGTCGGACCCGCGTGTCGCCACTGTCAGTGATAGCAGACCGAGCGCCACCACACGGCAGGTCTAGAGAGACGTATTGGCACTCGCCCCAGTTGTACAGCCGACGTTGCTAGGAAAGGTTCACTGACAAATACGCTCTCATTTGCCGAGACGATAGTTAGCATAGCCTTCAGCTACATTTGCTACGACCTAGCAAGGCGCCGTATGCAATTGATATTTATTATGTGAAGCATGTATCATCAAGAGCGATGTTCTACAATTGTGGATTAAAGTTAAGTATTACATCATCTACGTACATTATTTGCAATTCTCAAGATATTGTCCTGTTCCAGACCTCACGCCAGTCAGCGTATAATTAAACGCGTGCATTTCGGCCTCCTCTAGAAACAGTGTTGGCTCTTCTGCCAACACTACAAAGAATATGACCCCTACAGAAGAAGAACTGGAGCCAACTCTACACGAAAAACTAAGTAAACTAGAAAGTTTATTGTAATGTTCGCTCCTCTCAACTTTTTCATAAAGGACTTTGCTTACGGTGGACTAGGAAGGAGGATGGAGATTACAATATGGGACTACTTCAATTGTAAGATCGACTTGATGGCATTGTTTACAGTTAGCTGCATCCACGATATTAATTCCGTTGCACAAATCACTTTTACATCTGTATGCGGATACCCGCGCGTATTGCGTAACTGACCGCTAGGCGTCACACCAGAGGCGTGCCAGCCAGTATGTACTCATAATAGCAGGCGGGGAGTCTCGTGTTGACAGCGAAGACGCGGTGACAGCAGGATGGGTCGCTCAGGCGAGCTCGGAGACTCGGAACGTGGACCAGTCACTGGATGTCACCTGACAAGGGAACCTCCTCATCGCACCCCCCTCAGATTTAGTTGTAAGTTGGCACAGTGGATAGGCCTTGAAAAACTGAACACAGATCAATCGAGAAAACAGGAAGAAGTTGTGTGGAACTATGAAAAAAATAAGCAAAATATACAAACTGAGTAGTCTATGCGCAAGATAGGCAACATAAAGAATACTGTGATCTCAGGAGCGCCGTGGTCCCGTGGTTAGCGTGAGCAGCTGCGGAACGTAAAGGTCCTTGGTTCAAGTCTTCCCTCGAGTGAAAAGTTTACTTTCTTTACTTTCGCAAAGTTATGATCTGTCCGTTCGTTCATTGACGTCTCTGTTCACTGTAATAACTTTAGTGTCTGTGTTTTGCCATCGCACCGCAAAACCGTGAGATTAGTAGACGAAAGGACATGCCTCTCCAGTGGGAACCGAAAACATTTGATCGCAAGGTCATTGGTCAACCGATTCCTCCACAGGAAAACACGTCTGATATATTCTATACGGCATGTGCGTCACGTGACACGAATATATTGTCGACCCAACTAACTTGTACACTTGGCGAATGGGTAAAAAGATTCTTCTACCTTGCCCGATTTAGGTTTTCTTGTGGATGTGATAATCATTCCCAAAAAGTGATGAAAAAATAAGAGTTTGTCACATAAACTGAAAATGAAGATTTAAACTTTTCACTCGAGGGAAGACTTGAACCAAGGACCTTTCGTTCCGCAGCTGCTCGCGCTAACCACGGGACCACGGCGCTCCTGGGCTCACACTATCCTTGGTGTTGCCTTTCTTGCGCATGGACTACTCAGTTTGTATATTTTGCTTATTTTTTTCATAGTTCCACACAACTTCTTCCTATTTTGTCGAGTGATCTGTGTTCAGTTTTTCAAGGCCTATCCACTGTGCCAACTTATAACTGAATCTGAGGGCGATGCGATTGGGAGGTTCCCTTGTGAGCAACAAAACCATCAGGGAGATTGCAGCCCTTCTAAAGCTGCCCACTTGACTGTCAAGTGGAAATGCGAAGTAAGAAGCACTGCTAAACCGAGAGAAGACAGACCTCACGTACTGACAGAGGAGGACCGTCCAGCTATGCGCAAGGTGGTTCTAAGAAACCGCATGAAATGAGAGGAGGGGATCACTGGTGAGCCCCACTGTGCTTGCAGCTGGGGAGGCAGCACAGTGGCTGTGCGTGGGGAGGTAAGAAGAATGGGGTACAGTTGTCGAGAAACTCATGAGACACACATTTCTGCACTCAGCGCTAAACGAGGCTTGAGTTGGTGTAAAGAGAAGACTGGGAACGAGCGATTTGGAGCGACGAAGCAAGCTGTATCCTGTGGGAAACTGATGGATGGCTTCGGGTTTGGCGAATGCCTGGGGAACGTCGCCCGCCATCAAGCGTAGTGGGTAGTGTAACAGTATGAGGGTCTTTTACGTGGATAGGACTTTTCCCCTTATTCCGCTAAACAAACGCTAAATGCGGAACGACAGGAGTACATCATTATGCACTGCGTGGAGTGGAGGAACAGCTTCACGACGATGACTGTTTGTATCAGCATGACAGTCATGAAGCAGCAACTGTGAGGCTGTTTGAGGACAAAACCGGTCCTGAAACGGAGTGGCCTGCCTGCAGTCCCGACTTCGACCCAATGGAACACCTTTGGGCAGAGTTAGAAGGTCGATTTCACTCCAAACCTCAGCGCCCAACGTCACTTCTTAGTCTGGTTTCGGCTTCGTCCTCCAGAAGGTTCAAGCCTTTATAAAGACGAAGAGTGGACACATTCTTTTGTAATAGCAGAAGAGCCAACACCGTGTTACGAGTGGAGGCCGAAATGCACGCGTTTTAGCTCACGCAGGCTGGCGTGAGGAGGGAAGAACTATACTGACAGGAGGTTTGAAACATGACAAGGAATGGGAATTCAGAAAGCGGACATAATTAGTTTGATACTTAACTTTAATCCATTAATAATGAACGTCGCTCTTGACGGTACATGATTCACAATATTATCTTTTCAGAATACATTCTTGAAGTAATTATAGTAACTGAATATGGCGCCTGGCTAGGTCGTAGCAAATGACGTAGCTGAAGGCTATGCTAAACTGTCGTCTCTGCAAATGAGAGCGTATGTAGACAGTGAACCATCGCTAGCAAAGTCGGCTGTACAACTGGGACGAGTGCTAGGGAGTCTCTCTAGACTAGACCTGCCGTGTGGCGGCGCTCGGTCTGCAATCACTGATAGTGCGACACGCGGGTCCGACGTATACTAACGGACCGCGGCCGATTTAAAGGCTACCACCTAGCAAATGTGATGTCTGGCGGTGACACCACACATTCCACATTGATGTCCACTCATAAATGTCCAGATACTTCTGATCACATAGATTTACATCTAAATAGACGCTCCGCAAGCCACCGTAGGGGGCGTGGCGGAGGGTATCCTGTAAAATTACTACTCATTTCCTTTCCCGTTCCACTCCCAAATATAACGACGCGAAAACGACTCTATATATGCCTCCATAGGAGCAATGACTTCTCTTATCTTATATTCGCTGTCCTTACGCGAAATGTCCACTGACTGCGTTGGAATCGTTCTGCAGTCAGCTTCAAATGCCAGCTCTCTAAATTTTCTCAATAGTGTTGCTCGAAAAGAATGCCGCCTTCCTCCAAGGACTTGACGGCCAGACTCCCGTACATATGACACACAAATAAGCAGCACTGCGATAGAGAAACAACTGAAAGACTTGAAACCACATAAATCACCAGGTCCGGATGGAATCCCATTTCAGTTTTGCAAATAATACTCTACGGCAGGGCTTCCCAACCTGTGGTCCGCGGACCCCTTAGGGGTCCGCTGGCTCCTTCTAGGGGGTCCGCAGCCACCTTTCACCAAATAGTGTAAAATAATGAGTAAAATTATTGAATAAAAATGTGAAAATCAAATTCATCACTATTTTTTTTCGTGTGAAAAACATGTGTACTTTTAGTTCAGGTCGTATCCCCAAGCAGCCTTTGCCGTTCCTAAGTGAGAACGTATACATAGTTTAGCGCCGGAGAATGCGGCTTCTCTGATTGACTGTTTCGCAACAATACGGGGTTCGTTTGTGCGCCGGCTCACGGCGCTAGATGCGCTGAAACCTTTTACGTATGCGCGGAGCGAGCTTTGTCGACCAATCACAGCGCTCGCTGGCACGTATGCGGCCCCAGGCATAATTAAATGTTAAACTTGCTTTGTCAACGCACTACCTGTTTCATAAGTCGATTTTTGACCAGTTTATTACTTCTAACATGGATCGGTGGCTGAAGACAGGATCATTGAATAAGGGTGCAATTTATCCATCGCCTTCACATCAAGGGAAGTTTCCAGTTGAAATGACTGAGAAGGGAGGACGACCAAAGGAAGACTTTACATACATTTGAACATTTTTCTTCGGATTTCACGACAAACCACACACACACACACACACACACACACACACACACACACACACACACGACTGTTACGAAATATGCATGCTCCTTAAACAACAGTAGCCAAATAGTGGAAGTGAACAGACCACAAGCGGCAGCTTGTCAACAGCGACCACTTTGAACGTGACGTTGATTGCTCTCGGAGGAAGAAAGCTCCATCGTGTGAAATTTCAATTACCAAGTAATTTTAATAAGGCTATAGTGTGTTGAACAAAGGGAGTAAATCCACTAGTAAGTGTCTGGATACAGTGGGAATTCAAATTGGATCGTTAATTTCAAGTTGTTTTCATTCATCTCTAAACCAAAGACTATTTATACTTCGGGGGGGGGGGGGGGGTGTCATTGAGAACATGACACCTGCATTAAGAAGCTTTCAGTTCCCATGGTTTTCGCTCTGAAATCTGAAGTTACTGTGCTCTTGACTGAATAGGGGTCCGCCATGGATTTTTGACTGAAAAAGGGGTCCGCCAGTTGAAAAGGTTGGGAAGCCCTACTCTATGGCATTGGCTCCTTACCTAGCTTGCATTCATCGTAAATGTCTCGCTCAGCACAAACACCAAGCGACTGGAAAAAAGCGCAGGTGAATCCAGAACATAAGAACAGCAAAAGAAAGGACCCGCAAAGTTACGGACCCATATCCCTAACTTCGATTTGCTGCAGAAGCCCTTAACGTATTCTCAGTTCGGATACAGCGTCTACGGCGCCGTTGAGCAGAACTATGTTCAAATTTGGTGTGAACTTGACGTCATTAACACATCTTACACCTCACATGAACTTCTCGCACGTCTCGACACTTTGCTGTTCGAAGACTAGCCGAACCCGAGGTTGCCTTCGCAGGGCGCCACGCTTTTACGCCACTATAGAGGACCTTTGAGTCGAATATCGAACTTCCCCGTCGCAGTGGGGAACAGTTATAGAGTCTCGATAAAGTGATCCTCTAATTGTCTCGCGTAGTGTAGACACTCGCCGTCTAGCAAAATGAATGGCGGCTTGACGACTTAAACTTATTATTCCCAGTCATGTATTTGGGGATTCGCTGGGTTAGCTGTATCCTCGGCGACTGGGAAGTGCGGTGTTGTTTAGTTAGGTGGCAGACGCGATGCGCGTCGTAAACCCGTTTGGCGGCGGCGCCTGAGCGCTAAGCGGGCAGAAAGAGCCGCGTCGTGTGGCGGCGTGGTTTGCTGGCGGGTCGGGTGTCGACACGGCGGGCGCCCAGTGCTTGGGAACCGAGCGCGCGGCGGTCGGGTTTCAAAACAGGCTCGTAACGACCGCGCCAGCAAGAATGCGACAGCCGAGACGCAGGTGCACTTGCCGAGAAAGGGAAGAAAAGGAAAAAAAGAAACCACAAAGAAAGACGAGCAGCCTGCACTGACGACACGTAAATCCGTGTGTGGAGGTGTGTTACGGCGAGCACAGGCAATACCGTCCGAGGCGAGGAGCGCTAAATCTGCCAGCAGCAGCTCAAGACACTGAAGAGGGGGGCAGGGGGAGGCCTTGTCTTATCCAGCCCGATGACACCACCAGGTCGCGTCCTGGCGGGGGCACAGCTGTGCGTTGCCAGTATGGGTTTCAATCGCTATACCTTGGGAACCATCTACCACTTTTTAGATTTCCGGTTCTCTGTTGCAAACTGTGATGGAATACGTGCTGGCGTAACCTGTCGCCAGCACACCGGTCTGCAAAGACTAAGCAAGAAGATCGATAGTAGGCTCTGGGTCAAATGCGCCTGTCGTGAGAGAGGCCAGAGACAGACTCGCGAGCAACGCGCCGCCAACGCCCTCTCGACCGCAAGTATTTAGATCGCCGCTGCAGACCGGACGGCTCAGTCTCAGCCAGTCATTAGTCTGAGTCACTAGCTCAGCTGCTCAGTCACTGGCACACTGGCACTGCAAGCTGGAGTCCGTCACTACACTTGTAACTCCGGAAATGCATATCCTCCTATTTCCATCTATTGTACTATAAATTTTTTCCTTACTTGTTACCTGAAGATATGACATTTCTGTGTCTTTATATATTGTAATTGTTTTACTATTTGTATATATATATATTTGTGCATTTATGTCGATGTATAGTTGGTTTTTTTTATAAATATTATTTCTATTTTTACGCTGGGTCTGGCCTAGGGAAAACTATGGTATCGAACGATTTCATCGATAGGTCGTGTGGAGAACCAAAGTGTTGTGACTTGGCAAGTCAGCCAAGCCACTAGGAGGTGAAGCCGAAAGGCACGCGTTTAAGCTCACGCAGGCTGGCGTGTGGTCTGGAACAGGTAAAGTAATTATACTATCAAGAAAAGTACGTAGCTTCAGGAATACTTAACTTTAATCCGTAAATGGTGAACATCGGTCTGACTGTACATGCATCACAAGACAAATAGGAATTGACAATGGCGCCTTGCTAGGTCGTAGCAAATGACGTAGCTGAAGGCTATGCTAACTATCGTCTCGGCAAATGAGAGCGTAATTTGTCAGTGAACCATCGCTAGCAAAGTTGGCTGTACAACTGGGGCGAGTGCTAGGACGTCTCTCTAGACCTGCCGTGTGGCGGCGCTCGGTCTGCAATCACTGACAGTGGCGACACGCGGGTCCGACGTATACTAGCGGACCGCGGCCGATTTAAAGGCTACCACCAAGCAAGTGTGGTGTCTGGCGGTGACACCACACAAAGTGTTTAGGATCTTTGGTAGTGTTAACTCTGCCGCATGGAGCGCGGGCAGAGAGAGTCTGGCTGGAGTACGGCAGTGGAGCAGGTGTGTTGTGTGACGCTCCCGCGAGTTGCCGCGCTTTCGGGGTTTGGCAGCATGTAATTGCGCTCGATTTCCTATGATAGTTTCTGACACGGTGTCGCGGACGAGAAGCATTAGCTGGCGCACATCAAGAGCCCGTTTCGCCTGGTGACCGTGTCGAGAAGAAGGCGCGCCAACATCCAGCTTCTGCAACAGCGACGGCCGACAATGAGTGACTGTCGCCACCTCCTCGATCGACGACTTCAAACCTTCAATCAACCAACAAGGAAGACTAAAAGCACGCAAAGTTTTAGAACTGTATGGCAGACCTCAGCTGTTCAAACTGTTGCATCACAAAAATACAGCAACTTAGCATGAACCTTTGTTGCTCATTGTCCCAATTGTATCACCAAGCAGGGTCCCTTCCTTTTCTGGAACGAACCCGAGTGTCGTTGAAATTCATACGCCAGCATTAAAGTAATATCATTCCATTTCACTGCTTTAATTTCAAAGTTCAGTTAAAGTATTCATAGCTGGCTACAATATTTAGATTACACAAGCAGAAATTAAGAGTGCGAGTTTTGTTACCATATTTTAGCTTACCTGGACTGCAGCTCAGGTTGGTACGTACTAAATTTTACTATTGTTAATTGTTCAGAGTCATTTAATTCAAGTGCTTCAAAGACAAAGTTCATTATTAATTTCAGTCAGAAAATTAACTTTCAGTTTTCCGGTTTTATTAATTCTTTTGATAAATTAAGACAGAGAGTAGCGTAATTTATTACTTCAGTTGCCACGCTTTTAGTGCTAATTATACACTCCTGGAAATTGAAATAAGAACACCGTGAATTCATTGTCCCAGGAAGGGGAAACTTTATTGACACATTCCTGGGGTCAGATACATCACATGATCACACTGACAGAACCACAGGCACATAGACACAGGCAACAGAGCATGCACAATGTCGGCACTAGTACAGTGTATATCCACCTTTCGCAGCAATGCAGGCTGCTATTCTCCCATGGAGACGATCGTAGAGATGATGGATGTAGTCCTGTGGAACGGCTTGCCATGCCATTTCCACCTGGCGCCTCAGTTGGACCAGCGTTCGTGCTGGACGTGCAGACCGCGTGAGACGACGCTTCATCCAGTCCCAAACATGCTCAATGGGGGACAGATCCGGAGATCTTGCTGGCCAGGGTAGTTGACTTACACCTTCTAGAGCACGTTGGGTGGCACGGGATACATGCGGACGTGCATTGTCCTGTTGGAACAGCAAGTTCCCTTGCCGGTGTAGGAATGGTAGAACGATGGGTTCGATGACGGTTTGGATGTACCGTGCACTATTCAGTGTCCCCTCGACGATCACCAGTGGTGTACGGCCAGTGTAGGAGATCGCTCCCCACACCATGATGCCAGGTGTTGGCCCTGTGTGCCTCGGTCGTATGCAGTCCTGATTGTGGCGCTCACCTGCACGGCGCCAAACACGCATACGACCATCATTGGCACCAAGGCAGAAGCGACTCTCATCGCTGAAGACGACACGTCTCCATTCGTCCCTCCATTCACGCCTGTCGCGACACCACTGGAGGCGGGCTGCACGATGTTGGGGCGTGAGCGGAAGACGGCCTAACGGTGTGCGGGACCGTAGCCCAGCTTCATGGAGACGGTTGCGAATGGTACTCGCCGATACCCCAGGAGAAACAGTGTCCCTAATTTGCTGGGAAGTGGCGGTGCGGTCCCCTACGGCACTGCGTAGGATCCTACGGTCTTGGCATGCATCCGTGCGTCGCTGCGGTCCGGTCCCAGGTCGACGGGCACGTGCACCTTCCGCCAACCACTGGCGACAACATCGATGTACTGTGGAGACCTCACGCCCCACGTGTTGAGCAATTCGGCGGTACGTCCACCCGGGCTCCCGCATGCCCACTATACGCCCTCGCTCAAAGTCCGACAACTGCACATACGGTTCACGTCCACGCTGTCGCGGCATGCTACCAGTGTTAAAGACTGCGATGGAGCTCCGTATGCCACGGCAAACTGGCTGACACTGACGGCGGCGGTGCACAAATGCTGTGCAGCTAGCGCCATTCGACGGCCAACACCGCGGTTCCTGGTGTGTCCTCTGCCGTGCGTGTGATCATTGCTTGTACAGCCCTCTCGCAGTGTCCGGAGCAAGTATGGTGGGTCTGACACACCGGTGTCAATGTGTTCCTTTTTCCATTTCCAGGAGTGTATGTGGATTAATCTTTCATTTTCAGTTATTATAGTAGTTGTCCATAGGACTGTTGACCGTAGTTTTCCCCAAATCTCAAATATCTAATTAACGCCAGTTAATTGTTAATGTAACGACCGCACATTTACTTTCTTTATTAATTTTATCCTTTTCTCAAAATTAATTTCCACCAATTTCACTTGCATTTTTCCTTTCATTTAGATGTAACCCTTTCCTCCCTCTTCACCGACAAATTAACTTCGGTGACGATTGCTCTTCCCAAATTTCCATTAGGTGCAAGCGGTTTAATTTTTCGCTGTCATTAAGGTCGATAAGTGAGGGGGAGGTTACACACTGTGACCAGATTAGTGCAGGTAGCAGGATTTGTACTTCATCAGCAGTGAGGCTAACGTAGACTATTACGGAAGAGCTTGTACCACAACTCTTGGACTTTTTTAAAGGTAAGTAGCTTCCTGTTAATACAAGTGTCCAGTTGTGTTGCAGACAGAGGATACTGGGCACCAAACAACATCCTCTCCCTTGATTCCTATGATTCAAGACTCAACATTGGCGGCTAAGACACTACAGAATATGTGTAGTACGTGACGCAAAATAGAATAAACTCCATTCCATAATGTACTGTTCTCTAGAAAAATCTGAAACAATCACCAGCTGCTGCATCCATGTGGCAGTGATTTGCAGTGCGGAAACAGATACGTGTAAGGGTGTTGAAGACTGCTCTACAGGAACATGTCTCCTTTAAAACGATTAGCCTAAAATTTCATTCGTTCTTACCGAATGAGAGCGACTTTGATGACAGAGAAAGTGAACTAAAAATTCCAACAAAGACTGTTTAGCCCAAGGAAATTACGTCATTGTCATGCAACGAGCCAGAAAAGAACACACCGTCAAATCCATAGAATGCCAAACGAAAACTTCTGGGATACTTCACCGTTAGAAAAGAAAAAAAAAACCGTAGTCAACAGAAAGTGTGACATACACAACGCCAAAGTTAATTCGCTGGAACTTCGTCAAATATCGAGGAGAAACCTTCTTCAGTATTCTTGAATAAGAACTTCGATCAGAATTTCGTTGAATATTTAGAGACGTACAGCAAGCTGCCCACCTTCGCCGTACTGACAGGATTCTTGGCGTTTGTGGTGTGGCCAAATGGTAAACCAATATCACTGCCAAAATTGCAGGACATAAAATGGATAATGCACCTCATTCCAGGGGATCCCAGAACCTCCCGCCACTGCTAGTGGTTCTACCTGCCGTCTGTGAGTGGTTATTAAGCGTTGAGATCCAACACAGTCCGTGGTAACATTATTGGGACCGGACCGTGCATTACTTCCTTCCCAGTGACACTTGTGTTCGCCTGTAAACAGGTAATTTATTTGAGACACCTGATACGTTTAGTGACAGGACGCTGACGCCCGCTAAGAAAAGCAGTGGGCCCAGAACGGAACCCTGTGGAGCACGAGATAATATTTCAAAACTGGTCTTGTGAATAAACAAACAAAGAATTCCTGACACTGGCAGAGGAAAGATTTATTCAATGTATTCCTGCTCGAGCGTAAACGGGCGAGACAAGTGTACAGTGGCGACACCTGCCGGATATTACCGCTGCGCCACGTTCGACGCCGTGCAGCTTTCCTCCCGCTGTCAGAGCGCGTGGTGGCGCACCTGTACAAACACGTGCCAGTGCTGTCCCCTAGGCAGCGAGGCGGCACACGTGTCTGTTATTGGCCGTGTAGGCGACGAGGCAGCCGGCCTGCGTAACGCGAGACGCTGGGCCTTTCCCAGAAGTCGCGCGGCCCACGCCCACCGTCCAGGACAGGCGCCAGAATCTCTTTATACGCCTTCTTCCGACAAATAGTTTTTTCGTTGAACTCGTGACGTTCCGTCTTGGTAGGTTCACTCACCTTCTCAAGTAATAAAATTACACTGACGGAAAAGAAACGTGTTCACATCACTGCCCGCTATTTATCCAATTTCGTGGTTATGTTCACCACATAATGGGTATTAAATGCTTGAATACTGACTCCATTTGGAAGTAATATTCATCATCGACATTAGAATGAGGTGTGATCACCACACACAAGCACGAACACTGTCGTATTCTTCTGTGTTACATTGAGCTGACAAATGCGACGAGATATACAGATGGCAGTGCATTGGTGGACCAGTCATTAGAAAAAAAAAAAAAAAAAAAGAATGGCTCTGAGCACTATGGGACTTAACTACTGAGGTCATCAGTCCCCTAGAACTTAGACCTACTTAAACCTAACTAACCTAAGGACATCACACACATCCATGCCCGAGGCAGGATTCGAACCTGCGACCGTAGAGGTCTCGCGGTTCCAGACTGTAGCGCCTAGAACCGCACGGCCACTCCGGCCGGCAGTCATTTGAACTCAGGTGACGTGATTACTGCAGCACGATGGGATTCAACAGACTTTCAAAACAGAATGGTAGTTGCAATTATACGCATATCTTTTTGGAAATCTTTAGGGAAAGCAGTATACCCAGATCCACAGTGTCAAAGGTGTGCCGATAATACCAAATTCACAGCATTACCTCTCACTACGGACAACGCAGCGGCCGACTGCCTTCACTTAACGACCGAGATCAGCGACGTTTGCGTAGCTGTCAGTGCTAACAGACAAGCAACACTGCGTGAAATATATACAGAAATCGATGTGGGAAGTATGACCATCGTATCCGTTAGGACAGTGCTGTGAAAAAATGGCTTATCTGGCTATGGCAGCAGACGACCGATGCGAGTGCCTTTGCTAACAGCGCTACATCTGCTGCGGCACCTCTCCAGGGCTCGTGACCATTTTTGGTGGACCCAAGACGACTGGAAAACAGTGTCCTGGTCAGATGAGTCTCTGTTTCTCGAGAATACTCAGTATTGTAGAACACTCAGTATAATGTCGTTTTTTGAAACTGAACTACACTTCTCGAACAATCACTATATACACACAAAAACAAATAACTTGTAGAAAACCATTCACCAAGAATGTCGGTGAGGTCCGTCGGAGCTGGTCCTAGCTCGGCGAGGAACTGGCTGTACTGCTGCTGCACTGGCCTTATAAAGCCTTTCCCTGTATCTGTGACGCGACCTCTGCAGAAAAAGGTTCGCATTAGTATCTAGGAAGTTCTGTTTGTTTTGAAGAATTGTTTTCCTCTTGGTTGCGCCTGCAAGTGCTTGTGTATGTTATATGGTACACAGGGGTGTCTTGAGTGTAGTCTGCCTGGCAGGGGCCGTCTGTGGCAGATGTAACAGTTTCAGTTTCTAAGATGGTAGTGTTCGAGTACGGCGCAGACCCCACGAACCTCTGGAACCAAGTTGTCAAGAACGGTCTGTGCAAGTTGTTGGCAGCTCCCTAATGGTGTGGACTGTATTTACACGGAATAGACTATGTCTTCGATCCAACTAAACCAAATATTGACTGGGAATGGTTACGTCCAGCTACTTGGGGAGCTTGTGCAGCTATTCGTGGACTTCATGTTCCCAAACAACGATGTAATTTTTATTGATAACAATGTGCCATGCCACAAGGGCACAACTGTTCGCAATTGGTTTGAAGAATATTCTGAAAAATTCGACCGAATGATTTTGTCACCCATATCGCCAGACATGAATCCAATCGATCATTTATGGGACATAACAGAGAAGTCAAATCGTGCACAAGATCCTGCACCGGCTACACTTTCGCAATTACGTAAGAATGTGGAGGTAGCATGGCCCCGTATTTCTGCAGGGGACTTTCAACGACTTTTTGTCTGCACGCCACGTTGAGTAGCCTCACTGCGCCGGGAAAAAGGAGGTCCGATACGATATTAGGAGGTACCCCACGACCTCTGTCACCTCGCTGTACTTCCTTCCTGGCGCGTTCACTCCCTTCTCAAGTAATAAAACTGCACTGACGAAAGTGGAACGTGTTAACACCATTATCACCTACCCATATTTATCTAACTTAGTGGAGATGTTCACCACATAAGTGGTATTACATGATTAAAGATTCACTCCATTCGGGACTGATGTCCAACACCAGCATTAGAATGAAGTGCGACCACCCTACACAGGGACAAAAACTCGAGTGTTCGTTGTGGCATGGAAGCAAACGATCTTCAAATACGACATGGAGGAAGTTCTTGCCATGTCTGAAAGAAATGCTGCTAGTTCTTGAAGACTGCTTGCTGGAGGTATCAGCCCGTCAAATCCGAGACATGGGTGGCAAATTGGGGGACGACGTAGGCCAGTCAAGGATCTGTACGTTGCCCAGGGCGTTTGCGGTGTGAACTGCAGCTGGGACCTTACATTATCCTGCTGGAATATGGCGTTTGTTACGATGGTCGAGAAGAGAATGACAACAGGGTTTACCGTTCTGGTATCTCACATGCTAATAACTCGACCTTTCTCTTTTTGTGGTATCACCTACCGATACCACTCCACAAGCGTCTTTTAAGTTGGCAATGGAATTACAAGTTTGTGTCAGACGCCGATAGCGATCGTGCGGGACCCGGCTGACCCAATGGTGCACGTCTGCTGAGCCACAGGTCTGGACTACGAGCGCCCTCTGCTGCCGCGATACAGGATGGCCGGCAGCGGCTTCTGACGCCACTCACACTTGGACGCTCTTTGTTATGAGACCATCATACGTGATTAGAGAGCCTCACTGCTGTTGCTGTTGTAGTAGCTTAACTTATTTCATGCTGCAACATGTATAATGAGTCTATGTTCAATTGGAGAAATAAAAGTTCAGTAAATCTTCTATTTACTGTGTTAACTCGTTAGGTAATCATTTCTGCTTTCCTATGACGACAGTTGCCCCACCACTCTATAGCCCATGTCTGCTTACCGTTGTCTATGTTGTTTTACACACAATTCTAAAATTCCGAAAGACGACAATAAGCTGCACGTGCATGTCCTTCGGTCATGCTGTGTTGCGATCTCCACCAACTTCCAGTAACGTTAGACACTCCAACAGTCATCATGTACTCACGCCGTTCTTCATCTGTAGGGGTGCCAACTTTTTTTACTGAAAATAAGCTCGCATAAGGATGAAACTTTAATGAAGATATGGCAATGGCATGGAAATGCTGGACTCTTACTTTGCTAGCGTTCAGTCAAGATTACTATGGTGTAAAACTTTCCATTTTACTCCAAATGGAATGAGACCTTAATCATTTACACTGGAGTCACAAAAGTCGTGGGCTACGTCCTTATATCGTGTCAGACATGCTTTCGCCCGGCGTAGTGGAGTAATTCGACGTGACATGGACTCAAGAACTCATTGGAAGTCCCCTGCAGAAACATTGAACAATGTTGCCTCTAAAGTCGTCCATAACTACGAAAATGTTGCCAGTGCAGAATTTTGTGCACGAACTGACCTCTCGATTATATTCTGTAAATGTTCGATTGGTTCCATGTCGGAGAACCTGGGTGGCCGAATCGGTTCGCTCCAGCTGTCCAGAAGAATTGTGGCCTAGGAGACGGCGCATTGTCACCCACAAACATTCCATCGTTGTTTGGGAACATCGAGTCCATGAATGGCCGAAAATGGTCTCCAAGCATCTAAACAACTATTTTCAGGCAATGACGCGTTCAGTTGGACCAGAGCATCCAGTCCACTCCATGTAAACACAGCCCACACCATGCTGGAGCCACCACCAGATTGCACGGTGCCTTTTTGAGAACTTAGGTCCATGGATTTATGGCGTCTGCGCCACACTCGAATCCTACCATCAGCTCTTAGCAACCGAAATCGTGACACATCTGACCACGGTTGTCCAGTCGTCTAGGGACCAACCGATGTGGTCACGAGCCCGGGAGAGACGCAGCAGCCGATGTCGTATGGTTAGCGTGTGTGAAATCTTATGGGACTTAACTGCTAAGGTCATCAGTCCCTAAGCTTACACACTACTTAACCTAAATTATCCTAAAGACAAACACACACACTCATTCCCGACGACTCGAACCTCCGTCGGGACCAGTCGCACTGTCCATGACTGTAGCGCCTGAGACCGCTCGGCTAATCCCGCGCGGCGTGCTGAGAACAGTTGTTACCTACTTTTCGTGGCTTTTGAGACTCATCTTCAGATGGGTCATACAGAAACTACATCTTTGTTTCCATACCGTGGTACTGGTTCCTGGCTCTGTGACAGCCGGTCGCTGTGGCCCAGCGGTTCTAGACGCTTCAGTCCGGAACCGCGCTGCTGCCACGGTCGCAGGTTCGAATCCCGCCTCGGGCATGGATGTGGGTGATGTCCTCAGGTTATTTGCGTTTAAGTATTTCTAAGTCTAGGGGACTGACAACCTCAGATGTTGAGTCCCATAGTGCTTACAGCCATTTCAACCATTTTTTGCTCTGTGACAAGAAGGTGCAAAATATAGTAGCCTATGAAACTCACTGTTCATACCTAAAAGTGCTCAAATATGTGGTTGACAGTAAGCAAACTGACAGATGGGTATTAAGCACCAATACCGCCCATACAGTCGCAGTAAGTGAAAGAATTTATTTTTCAATGAAACTTGTCACATAACTAATTCACAAGGCGACACATCAACGTGTGTCTCAGTTCTTGTCAGAGAGCCAGTGTCCAACATCTTGTCACAAACGTGGCTATGTCACTTACAAGGAATGAGGATTAAAAAAATTATCCTAAGGACAAACACACACACCCATGCCCGAGAGAGGACTCGAACCTCCGCCAGGATCAGCCGCACAGTCCATGACTGCAGCGCCTGAGACCGCTCGGCTAATCCCGCGCGACTCGTATGGTTAGCAAAGCACTCACGTCAATGATCTACTGCGATAGCCCGATGCGCCAAATTTCGCAGCACCGTACGTGCCACATTGATTTCTGCGGTTATTTCAGGAAGTGTTGCTTGTCTGTTAGCACTGACAACTCTACGCGAGCTCCTCTTCACTGGATCGCCAAGTGCAGCCCATCGGCTACTGCGTTGTCTGTGGTGAGAGGTAATGCCTGAAATGTAGTGTTCTCGGCAGACTGTGGAATATCCCGTGAGTCTAGCACAACTACCTCCCATCCCCGTCATGTGGCCATATACACACGTGAATCAACCGAGTACAAGTGGCAGCTCCACATGCGCACTGTCCTTGTACATCTCGTGTACACGATACTACCGCCGTCTGTATACAGGGTGTTACAAAAAGGTGCTTCCAAACTTTCAGGAAACATTCCTCACACACAAAGAAAGAAAATATGTTATGTGGACAAGTGTCCGGAAACGCTTACTTTCCATGTCAGAGGTCATTATATTACTTCTCTTCAAATCACATTAATCATGGAATGGAAACACACAGCAACAGAACCTACCAGCGTGACTTCACTTTGTTACAGGAAATGTTCAAAATGTCCTCCGTTAGCGAGGATACATGCATCCACCCTCCGTCGCATCGAATCCATGATGCGCTGATGCAGCCCTGCAGAATGGCGTATTGTATCACAGCCGTCCACAATACGAGCACGAGGAGTCTCTACATTTGGTACCGGGGTTGCGTAGACAAGAGCTTTCAAATGCTCCCATAAATGAAAGTCAAGAGGGTTGAGGTCGGGAGAGCGTGGTGGCCATGGAATTGGTCCGCCTCTACCAATCCATCGGTCACCGAATCTGTTGTTGAGAAGCGTACGAACACTTCGACTGAAATGTGCAAGAGCTCCATCGTGCATGAACCACATGTTGTGTCGTACTTGTAAAGGCACATGTTCTAGCAGCACAGGTAGAGTATCCCGTATGAAATCATGATAACGTGCTCCATTGAGCGTAGGTGGAAGAACATGGGGCCCAATCAAGACATCACCAACAGTGCCTGCCCAAACGTCCACAGAAAATCTGTGTTGATGACGTGATTGCACAATTGCGTGCGGATTCTCGTCAGCCCACACATGTTGATTGTGAAAATTTACAATTTGATCGCGTTGGAATGAAGCCTCATCCGTAAAGAGAACATTTGCACTGAAATGAGGATTGACACATTGTTGGATGAACCACTCGCAGAAGTGTACTCGTTTAGGCCAATCAGCTGCTGATAGTGCCTGCACACGCTGTACATGATACAGAAACAACTGGTTCTCCCGTAGCACTCTCCATACAGTGACGTGGTCAACGTTACCTTGTACAGCAGCAACTTCTCTGACGCTGACATTAGGGTTATCGTCAACTGCACGAAGAATTGCCTCGTCCATTGCAGGTGTCCTCGTCGTTTAGGCCTTCCCCAGTTGCGAGTCATAGGCTGGAATGTTCCGTGCTCCCTAAGACGCCGATCAGTTGCTTCGAACGTCTTCCTGTCGGGACACCTTCGTTCTGGAAATCTGTCTCGATACAAACGTACCGCGCCACGGCTGTTGCCCCGTGCTAAACCATACATCAAATGGGCATCTGCCAACTCCACATTTGTAAACACTGCACTGACTGCAAAAGCACGTTCGTGATGAACACTAACCTGTTGATGCTACGTACTGATGTGCTTGATGCTAGTACTGTAGAGCAATGAGTCGCATGTCAAGATGATGTGTCGACAGAAGTGCCGACACAGTGTGGTTTGAGGAGACCGAAATGCACGCTATAAGCTCACGCAGGATGGCGTGAGGTCTGAAACAGGAGACGTAATGAATGCTATAAAGAAAAGTACGTAGCTGCTGGAATACTTAACTTTAATCCATCTTTTGTATACATCGTTCTTGATGAGACATGCTTCATACGATAACTATCAATTGCTATGGCGCCTTGCTAGGTCGTAGCCATTGACTTAGCTGAAGGCTATTCTAACTATCTGCTCTGCAAATGAGCGAGGCTTCGTCAGTGTGCATCGCTAACTAAGTCGTCCGTACAACTGGGGCGAGTGCTAGTCCGTCTCTCGAGACCTGCCGTGTGGTGGCGCTCGGTCTGCGATCAGTGACAGTGGCGACACACGGGTCCGACATTTACTAATGGACCGCGGCCGATTTAAAGCTACCACCTAGGAAGTGTGGGTCTGGCTGTGACACCACACAAGACATGCACCGAAGTCAACATTACCTTCCTTCAATTGGGCCAACTGGCGGTGAATCGAGGAAGTACAGTACATACTGACGAAACTAAAATGAGGTCTAATATGGAAAGTAATCGTTTCCGGACACATGTCCACATAACGTATTTTCTTTATTTGTGTGTGAGGAATGTTTCCTGAAAGTTTGGCCGTACCTTTTTGTAACACCCTATATATGCAGATCGCTCTCATGACTTTTGCCTCCTCTGCAATACCCCTTATGTGAGCGACACTTGGACACTCGGACCGGTAGTTCACGGTGTAACACTTTTCAGAACCTAGAGTGTAGTGGCGGGCCGCTGTTCCCGGCAGACTTGCACACGCGAGGCGAGCGCTTTGCAGCTCCACGGCACACGGCGCCCGTGTGCTCCGCCTGGTGCAGGGACAAAGGCTCGGCTGTGCGTCGCTTAGCACCTCGGCCTGTGCGCTCCTTCCGGGACACGGAGGAGCAGTGCGACGATCTGCGACTTACGGTGTGCGGACATTCGCCACGCCGGACATTTGCCACGGTTTTACCTGCTCCGAAGGGTTGGGTCCCTTGTCTCCCCCTCCTCCTCCTCCTCCTCCTTATCATCACTTACTGAGCCTTTCCGCTGGTTTACTTAACATAGAACCAGAATCTCTTTGGATTTTGCGCCACATTTCTAGAGAGAGTTTCGTTGTGGAAACTATTAAATGCATCTCGCATTGAAATCCGTACCAAATTTCGAGCCTCAGTAAAACTTCGCCAGTCTTGGAGATTTTGCGTTCGTTTAAATTATACTTGCATTTTTCAGTGCTCCTGCAGCAGCTTTCTGTCGTGTTTTGCGTACCATGGGGGATCAGTTCCGTCTCTTATTAATTTATTTGGTATCAATCTCTCGAGTGCTGTTGATACTATTTCTTTGAACTTAAGCAACATATGGTCTTCACTTATATAGTTTGGAAGGATTGGAGACTGTCTCTTAGAAAGACAGCAACCGAATTTTTAGTTGCTTTTACAAACAGATATATTTCGCGTTTAGTTTTGGTGATACGGAATTGAGCCTCGCTACGACTGTGTGTTCACTAATCCCTGTATCCATCGTGATACTCAGGATTATTTGTGGCTGAGAGGTCAAGTGTGTTTTCGTAACCATTTACAATTTGAATGGCCTCATGAACTAATTGTTCAAAATAATTTAAAAAAAAAGCATTTAGAACAATTACGGAACTTGTTTTCTATCTACAATAGGGTCTAAAAATGTATTTTTGTCAACATTCGGAAAGTAGACTAAAGTCACTGCAAACTATAATTGTATGAGTAGGGTACCCATTTGTGATGAGACTCAAGTTTTCTTTGAACTGTTCAGCAACTGTTTCATCTGCGACCGGGGGTCGGTAAAAGGAGCCAGTTAATTTATTCCAGTTGTCGAATATAACCTCTGCCCATACTAAGTCACAGGAACTATGTGCTTCAATGTCGCTCGTGAGCTGAAACACACATTACATTATTTTTCCTTAAGTTGTGATTCTTATTTCTGTTGTAGTGCAGATCATTGCAATTACGGCTTTTCCCTCTAAAACCTATGATGCTTTCTCTGTGACCCTGTAAATACCAGAACTAAACAATGTAGAACAACAACGTACGTTACAAGCATAGCATTCTGTATTACTTCATTTCCTTATTTCTAACATTTTAAAAAAATGTCTCTGAGCACTATGGGACTTAACATCTATGGTCATCAGTCCTCTAGAACTTAGAACTACTTAAACCTAACTAACCTAAGGACATCACACAACACTCAGTCATCACGAGGCCTAACATTTTAAAATTGTACATCGACTTTGGATGACATGTCAATCATAAATGTTCTTATCTCTATTTAGTGAACGTATTTTCAGTCACGTTTTGAACATTGTCACGCTACTCTTTATTAACTAATGTTTTGCCGCCAGGGATTCGCATTTTAGAGAGTAAATTAATATGGAGTATGTCGTTCTTCTTTTCAAACATTCACATACCAATTTCTTCTTTCCTTGTTGTCTTTTGGGCATGCAGTTGTAGTAATTAAAGTAGGCACAAATGCAGTGATCAAAAAGAAATTAGCGTACATTGGCATTCTCTTTACCTCGTTCCTTTCTTGTTGCTCCCATGGCATGGACTGTTTCTATCGCAAAGGAAGGTACCGTACAGACAGAGAAATCTACATTTATGTTTGGCGGAAGTAATTACATACTGACATAATCGTCGGTATTGCTTTCTTTCCCAAAAGTTATAAATATTTCGATTTGGGAAAAGAAGCTCTGTATTTGGCCGAGATGTCGAAGAAGAAGGTCCCTTACGTAGTGGTTGTATCGAGTAAGATGTGGAGACGGCGGTCTGAAAGCGGACAGAAGAAGTACGAGGAAGGGCGTCCCTTACCTGAGGGATCGCTACTCAAGCTACCTGGCGAAGGAGCAAGTGTGGCAAATGTCTGGCGTGGCAAATGTCCGGCGTGGCAAACGTCCGGCATTCGCGACTTACCTTGCGTTTATTGCCAAGTATTTCTACGCCTCATCACTGTAAATACCGGGTGATCAAAAAGTCAGTATAAATTTGAAAACCGGATAAATCACGGAATAATGTAGAAATTGACACACATGCTTGGAATGACATGGGGTTTTATTCGAACAAAAAAAAAATAATCAAAAAATGTCCAACAGATGGTGCTTAATCTGATCACAGTCGCAATAATTAGCATAACAAAGTAAGACAAAGCAAAGATGATGTTCTTTACAGGAAATGCTCAATATGTGCACCATCATTCATTAACAATAGCTGTAGTCGACGAATAATGTTGTGAACAGCACTGTAAAGCATGTCCGGAGTTATGGTGAGGCAGTGGCGTTGGATGTTGTCTTTCAGCATCCCTAGATAATTCGGTCGATCACGATACACTTGCGACTTCCCAAAGCCAATAATCGCACGGACTGAGATCTGGGGACCTGGGAGGCCAAGCATGACGAAAGTGGCGGCTGGACACACGATTATCACCAAACGACGCGCGCAAGAGATCTTTCACGCGTCTAGCAATATGGGGTGTTTTTTTTCGGTTATAATAAAACCGCAGTCATTGCAAGCACATGTGTCAATTTTTACCTCTCTATCTACATTATTCCGTGGCTTATTAAATTTTCAAATTTATATTGCCTTTTTGATCACCCGGTATATAGGTATACAAATCGACGAGTTTTGTGGATCCCGCACTTATAATTATTCACGTATGGACCCAATACGACCACGCGAGGTACAATCAATCACTGCCGCTCTCGATGGTTGACCTTCCCTTGTCTACAAATTTGTTTCGTCCTTTCACAACGAAGTCTCTTTCTTTCATCAGGCCACGGTGTTCCAGTCCGTTTTCTGATTTCCCCCTGGCCAACTTTCCAAACAAAAATCTTCTGTCTGAATGTTTTTCTATCTGTAACGTCTGCCTGAGTAATACCGGTTGCTTCAAGATCCTCCTCAATCGGAGCGATCCGTTTATTTGGTTCAGTTTTGGCCTTACTTTTGTTTTCGTAGAATTCTACTATTTGCTTTGCTAACCTTTGTTCTCTGATGTCATCATGAATGTCTGTGTATTCTTCTATTTCCTTATTACTTCTCAGTCTATAAGTTTCTCCGTCAATAATTTTGGCGCCTAATATTTTCCTAATAATGCTTCTTTCTTTCTTTCGAATTTCTGCAATATTCCTCTTTCTATTTAAATTAAAGTTCCTGCTTCATAAAGACATTCAGGTTTGACTAATGTAATGCCTAAGTTTACTGAACGTGGAAAGTGAATTTTTATTATAAATATTTAGTGTTAATCTGAATGCAGTAGCCATTTTTTGACAGCTAACTTCGGTTGCACTTTTTTCCATACCGTATTCTTGTATGGTTTCTCCCAAGTATTTAAACTGAGAAATCTTTTATTTTTCCATATTTCGTGTCCAAGAATTTTGATGCTTGTTTGTAGTATGTCATATATTCCGTTTATTCGAATGAGATTTGTAGTCCTACTTTTTCCGCAAGTTCTTTAAGAATTTCAATTTGTTTTTGAGCCGTGGTAATATCCCTACTTAGAATTGTCAGACCATCTGCAAAGGTGAGGCAATCTGTTCTGCCAGCCGCTGTGGCCAAGCGGTTCTAGCCGCTTCAGTCTGTAAGTGCGCGGCCGCTGCGGTCGCAGTTTCGAATCCTGCCTCGGGCATGGACGTGTGTGATGTCGTTAGTTAGGTTTAAGTAGTTCTAAGTTCTAGGGGACTGGTGACCTCAAATGTTAAGTCCCATAGTGCTCAGAGCCATGTGAACCATTTTTGAAGCAATCTGTTCTAATATTACTTCTACCTAATTTGATTGATTGATCTGTATTTTGACTCGACTTTTGCTCTCGCCATTCTCCATTCTGTAATTACATTTTACAAAACACAGCTAAACAGTAATGGGGCGAGTCCATCTCCCTGTCTAACACTAATCTTTATATCAAATGAGTCAGAAATTTCTCCCCTGATTTAGCTCTAGAGCTACTGTCGGTTAACGTTTTCTTAATCAGTGTTAGAGTTTTATTATCTAGCCCTTGTTCTTTTAAAACCTTTTACATCGACGTATCTTCTACAGGCGCAGGTTTCGAGGTTTTTACACGTTGTCAACGAATAAATAGACTCTGCGCTATCTTCAGACGTAGAAAGTAACTGCGGGCGTACTTTAAGTATTGTATGACCATTACTTTTCAAAATATACCGGCTGTCTCCCCAAAGAATCGTCAGGTACATTTTCTCTGGTCTTTCGGTACATATTTGAAACTTCGCTTTTACAATGTTTACATGGACTTGACCCAAACAAATAGTGCTAAGCACATCGTCTATGCTAAGCGCAGTCTCAATGGCAAGCGTCGGTTTGTTTTTTGTTGGACACGAAATCCTTCTTAAAGTGGAATTTTACGTGCCCATTCGACAGAGTGGACTCACGTCAGTGTAGTGCGATAGTCGTGTTACCCATATTTATTAACAGGGACGATAAAAGAGTTCTTCAGCAGGCCCCAGCCCACACTAACTGCTACGGCCATGCAGCAGCGCTGCTCAGTCGCTTTTGGGGTCCTGCACATTATTATTGTTTTACTGCCCCTGTTAATGCATATCGGTAACACGTATACCGTACTACATCAACGTGAGTCAAACAGAGCTTGGATGGCGTGTACAGGTACAGCTGCCCATGCAGCTTCAACACGGTACCACAGTTCATCAAGAGTAGTGACTGGCGTATTGTGACGACCCAGTTGCTCGACCACCATTGACCAGACGTTTTCAGGTGGTGAGAGATCTGGAGAATGTGCTGTCCAGGGCAGCAGTCGAACATTTTCTGTATCCAGAAAGGCCCATACAGGACCTGCAACATGCGGTCGTGCATTATCCTGCTGAAATGTGGGGTTTCGCAGGGATCGAATGAATGATAGAGCCACGGGTCGTAACACATCTGAAATGTGGCACGTAAAATTCCACTTTAAAAAGCACTGTAATGGGAAATAGACCCACACTTTCCGTTGCATTTGGGCGTGGCACAAAACGTTTGATGAACAGTATTTGTTCGGCTCCAGCTACACATGGCGATAACGCTACTGCTAATGTCTGCCGAAACACCACAGAAAACGCTCTTGACCAATCTTATGATATGCGTCCTGTATATAAAGTTCCGTGAGACTTACCGCGGATGGTGCTGCTGTATACAGAGAAGTTGCAAAACTAGAAAATTGGAACGAAATGCAGGAATACTTGCAGAGTAAAGACGCTCGGTGCAGGGATTGGCAGTTGATGCTCAGCGTAAACAGATGTAACGTATCCCTCATAAATAGCTCGAAAGTTCCATTATTGTATGGCTACACGATTGCAGACCCATCACTAGAACCAGTCACATGAATTTCCATTTGTCGTAAGTTCCTGTGCGACCAAACTGCTGAGGTCATCGGTCCCTAGGCTTACACACTACTTAAGCTAACTTAAACTAACTTACGCTAAGGACAACACACACATCGACGCCCGAGGGAGGGCTCGAACCTCCGACGGGGGGCGCCGCGAGCGAGCCGTGGCAAGGCCCCCTAGACCGCGCGGCTATCCCGCGCCGCACCAGTCACATCCATTTAATATGTAGGCGTCCACGCAGAAAGGTAGTAACTTAAAATAACTCTCGTTCGATCAGTACTTGAATACTGCTCGTCAGTCAGGGGTCAGTACCACACAGGGTTGATACACGATCCAAAGAAGAGCAGCACTTTTCGTCACTCGTTCGTTTGCTGGGCGCAAAGTCGTCACGGAGAAGCTCAGCCAACAAAAGTGGCAGATGCTGCGAGAGAGGCGTCGTTCACCAGTGTCTGGGGGGGGGGGGGGGGGGGGTTCTTTGGGAGAAGAGACCAAACAGCGAGGTCATCGGTCTCATCGGTTTAGGGATGGACGAGGAAGGCAGTTGGCCGTGCCCTTTCAAAGGAACCATCCTGGCATTTACCTGGAGCGATTTAGGGAAATCACGGAAAACCTAAATCAGGATGGTCCGTAGCTCGTGGTCGTGCGGTAGTGTTCTCGCTTCCCGCGCCCGGGTTCCCGGGTTCGATTCCCGGCGGGGTCAGGGATTTTCTCCGCCTCGTGATGACTGGGTGTTGTGTGATGTCCTTAGGTTAGTTAGGTTTAAGTAGTTCTAAGTTCTAGGAGACTGATGACCATAGATGTTAAGTCCCATAGCGCTCAGAGCCATTTGAACCATTTGAACCTAAATCAGGATGGCCGGACGCGGGATTGAACCGTCGTCCTCCTGTATGCGAGTCGAGTGTGTTAACCACTGCGCCACCTCGTTCGGTCCAGTGTCTGGTTTATGGTTGAAATTTCCTCAGAGTACGCGTGTGTTTCACGACTTTATAGGTTGAAGTGGCACGTCGCAGGGCAAAATTACTCTAGAAAGCACTGAAAGACTTTTTACTCAAAAATCGTTTGGGGCCGAACTCTTCTATTTGCGTTGTAAAAGAAGATCGACAGAAAAACTGAAAACTTTTTTTTCAAGTAGAAATTTTGAAGTAAGATGTTTTGAAGCTAAACAAGATAGTTTCCATTACGTGGAACAAAGAAGAAAGGAATTGCTTTGAAGAATCAAAAGGCAGTGGGAGATAAGTGGTTTTCTGTGTTTATGAACAGGCATGCCCTGCTTTCTTTTCTTTTCTTTTTTGTTACAAAGCCATAGACTCTCACCTAGGCAAGGAGGTGCTACATTATGAAAACAAAAAGCTGTCGCACAGGAATTAATTCATTGCAGGGTGGCTCTGAAGTGTGCATCCGCCACTGAACAATTCGCCGTCAGCAACTCAACAACGTGAACTCAAAATTAGGGAAGGAAACGTATCCTTGCCAGATGAGATTCACGGAGGACATCGAGAAAGTTCAAAGAAGGGTTGCTCCTATTGAATTCTCCCGAAATAGGCGAGAAAGTGTTACGGACATGATACGCGAGTTGTGGTACCAATTCATTTAAAGAAAATCGTTTTCCGTTGCGGCGAGATTTTTCCACGAAATTTCAATTACCAACTTTCTCCACCGAGTTCCAAAATATTTTGTTGACTCCCACCTCCATACACAGAAGTGACTGGCGTGATAAAATAAGAGACACCAGAGCTCGCATGGAAAGATTTACATGTTCATTTCGCCCATGTGCGATATGAGAGTGAAACGATGGAGAAATAGTCAAATTGGTTCTATGAACCTTCGAGTAACCGCGTGGATGTCGACTGGATGATACTTAACCACTGGGTCACACAAGTAATACGAAAAACAGGGGAAAAAACCACGCACACAATGGACGCGTCGCTCTCTCTGCCTTGCCAAATTGGACGAAACGGGTTAGTTGAGATCTTTACGTCAATCAGTCTCAGCAAGCGCAATGCGCCATATTCTGTTGTCGACTTGGCCACTGTTTCTATGTTTCGATACAGTGTATCGATACGTGGAACTGTTTCAGTGTTTCGGAACGGCTGTGGTTCACTATTTCGAAACAGCGGTGTTTCATTCCGCCCCTGTCTCGGATAACCGGACCAGATTCGATTTCGAGCCAGACACAGAAACTGTACCGTTGTTTCAAAATAAGGCTGTTTCAGTCCACCTGTGCTTAGAACGGATTAATTGTATCGAAACAGTGATGTTTCATTCCGCTCTGTGTCAAACGAGGTTCGGGCTTGGCACAGGTACTGAAACACAACACAACACTTCGTGAAACACTTTCAAGAGTGTCGAAATCTTTTTGACAAGCAATAGCATGAAGCTTAAGATATCCGAAAATAAAGCTTCGTTTCTAGCTGACTCTCCTATTCCGAAATGGCGTAACATCTGCTTTATAAACACTAACCAAACAATAAAACAACGCATATTATTCACATTCGAAATAATAAATATGTGAAAATCATTCAGTTAAATTACACTTTTTTTATAACATACGCTTCTCTGTTCATGTACAGTATTCATATTAAGAAACGCAAGTAAGCCTACACATTTTGAATAAAAACGGCGTAGAGAAAAAGTTATTAGACACATACATAAATT
Source organism: Schistocerca americana (assembly GCF_021461395.2). Taxonomy (NCBI): domain Eukaryota; kingdom Metazoa; phylum Arthropoda; class Insecta; order Orthoptera; family Acrididae; genus Schistocerca; species Schistocerca americana. Next base: position 137,356,753 of record NC_060127.1, read on the forward strand.
TGATGTAGATATAATTGCAAGCAGTCTGTTTGACATATCACTGATAGTGTAATGGTGAACGGGAAGGGCTGGGAAGCATGGTGAATTTATAGTAACGGTTCGAAACACCTTGCAAGACAAAATTTTTTCTATTGTTTTTTGTTATTTATTCGAATTATTTGGCGTTATTTGTGAGTCTGTAGTCACTGTGCCTCTGATCCACAATGATTCCCTTTGTGTGCATGGAAATTAGAAGGATGGGTATATTATCCATACTAACGGAATGTGGGAATCCCAGTAGCAAATCCGCTGTTCCTGCAGTTTGCTCCCATCGCCAGTTCCGTTCGTGGTGGTTCTTCTGTCTTCAGCTATGCCTGTCCTCAGCCAATTGAAAAGTATGAAAGTCACACGACACAAAAGCAGCGCATTTGCTGCAGGAAATACGAAACTGCCAAGACGCCTAAGTGATAGTTTATGTTTATATGGACATACTTATACAGTAAACATTCAAGATGATAAAATGTGTAGGTTTATTAGATTACAAAACAAAACTGTTTCACTGTTTCGAAACAGCGTATCGAAACATTACATTGTAGTGTTTCATTTGTTTCGAAACAGTTACGTGTTTCAGTTTATGAAGGCGTCCACATTTCCGTCGCGTGCTCTTGCCTTCGCACAGAAGCTCGTGAGTTTCGGCGTGACGTCACTGGCGCTGTTCCCCCTCGATTCCCGGAGGCAGGGTTTTCCCCGCTCGAGGTCGATAACTCGAAAGCGCAGTCGCCATAGCAACAGGGCGGCCAGACGTGGGGGTAGTTTTGAGTGCGCGGAAAGGGCCCTCGAAGCGTGCGTAACGTGCGCACCAGGCCGGCAGAACAAGTGCCTGGCGGTGTGTGGGGGTGTGAGCGGAGTCTGCGGTGCGTTTCTCTCCATCTCGTCGTCCAGATAAACAAACTGTACTGAAGTTACATCTACCGAGTCTCAGCAGACAATAAGAGCGCGGTTGGATATATTTGTGTGAATAGATCTACATCTACATCCCTTCGTGCATGATGCTCCTAAGGAAATGCAATCCGAAAACAAAGGAAGTAGATTACAGTACGCTTGTTCGGCCACTGCTCGAATACTGCTCAGCAGTGTGGGATCCGTACCAGATAGGGTTGATACAAGAGATAGAGAAGATCCAACGGAGAGCAGCGCGCTTCGTTACACCATCATTTAGTATTCGCGAAAGCGTTACGGAGATGATAGATAAACTCCAGTGGAAGACTCTGCAGGAGAGACGCTAAGTAGCTCGGTACGGGCTTTTGTTAAAGTTTCGAGAACATACCTTCACCGAAGAGTCAAGCAGTATATTGCTCCCTCCTACGTACATCTCGCGAAGAGACCATGAGGATAAAATCAGAGAGATTAGAGCCCACACAGAAGCATACCGACAATCCTTCTTTCCACGAACAATACCAGACTGGAATAGAAAGAACGGATAGAGGTTGCAGTAATAGACGGCAAATCATCGAGTAAAACTGAAGTGATATCAGGTGTTCCCCAGGGAAGCGTCCTGGGACCTCTGCTGTTCCTGATCTATATAAATGACCTGGGTGACAATCTGAGCAGTTCCCTTAGGTTTTTCGCAGATGATGCTGTAATTTACCGTCTAGTAAGGTCATCCGAAGACCAGTATCAGTTGCAAAGTGATTTAGAAAAGATTGCTGTATGGTGTGGCAGGTGGCAGTTGACGCTAAATAACGAAAAGTGTGAGGTGATCCACATGAGTTCCAAAAGAAATCCGTTGGAATTCGATTACTCGATAAATAGTACAATTCTCAAGGCTGTCAATTCAACTAAGTACCTGAGTGTTAAAATTACGAACAACTTCAGTTGGAAAGACCACATAGATAATATTGTGGGGAAGGCGAGCCAAAGGTTGCGTTTCATTGGCAGGACACTTAGAAGATGCAACAAGTCCACTAAAGAGACAGCTTACACTACACTCATTCATCCTCTGTTAGAATATTGCTGTGCGGTGTGGGATCCTTACCAGGTGGGACTGACGGAGGACATCGAAAGGGTGCAAAAAAAGGGCAGCTCGTTTTGTATTATCACGTAATAGGGGAGAGAGTGTGGCAGATATGATACCCGAGTTGGGATGGAAGTCGTTACAGCAAAGACGTTTTTCGTCGCGGCGAGATCTATTTAATAAATTTCAGTCGCCAACTTTCTTTTGCGAATGGGAAAATATTTTGTTGAGCCCAACCTACATAGGTAGGAATGATCATCTAAATAAAATAAGAGAAATCAGAGCTCGAACAGAAAGGTTTAGGTGATCGTTTTTCCCGCGCGCTGTTCGGCTGTGGAATGGTAGAGAGATAGTATGATTGTGGTTCGATGAACCCTCTGCCAAGCACTTAAATTTGAATTGCAGAGTAGTCATTTAGATGTAGATACTCAAGGTACCCTCCGCCACACACCGTCAGGTGGCTTGCGGAGTATGGATGTAGATGTAGAATCTGGTAGGGGAGAGAGGAACGTGAGCTCACTATCATGTTCCTCAGACGACTGTAGCGCGATTCTGGCACAGAGTGTTATCCTGTTGGAAGATACCACCGTCGTCGCCGGAGGCATCATGCACGAAGGGATGCGGGACGTCCGCAGTACGTGTATTCGACAGCTGCCACGGTGCCTTCGACTGCCGTCACAGGTGAGTGTTCCAGCAGCCAGTTCCGTGGTCGAGTGAACGTTTCGAGTCCCCTGGATGACGGCGTAGTTGCACACGATCACTCACCTTGTGTATCTACATCTACATGGATACTCTGCAAATCACATTTAAGTGCGTGGCAGAGGGTTTATCGAACCACCTTCACAACTATTATTCCAAACCCGTACAGCGGGAGGAAAAAACGAACACCTATATTTTTTCTCCCTGTTTCGGTCGGCATCACAAAAACATTTTCGCATTGGGAGGAGAAAGTCCGTGATTGAAATTTCGTGAGAAGATTCCGGCGCATCTGTTTTGATGATGTCCATAATTATGACCATCCCAAACCCTGCATCATTTCAGAGACAATCGATGCCTTATTTGGCGATAATACAAAACTTGCTACCTTTCTTTGAACCTTCTCGATGTATTCCGCCATCTACCTGGTAAGTGTGGTGTGCGTACTGTAAGAACTTCAGTACACACACCATCAGATTATTTGACTTGTCGTTCTAACGAAGTAGGCGAGTGTCAGCAATATGTCTCGTGGTCTTATCGTGGCGTGTTTATCTTCTGCCGTTAGGTCAGACGATAGAAATGCCACTTGCACGCTTAGAGTAGCAGATTGACGGTGACCAACTTTAAACAGAACTTGATTAATTTTCACACACATTTATTAAAAGAATAAAAATCATAGACATTATGTAACTTGATTCTGGATGCTGTTTACAATTGACAATCTGAAGTTCCTTTGGTCTTGGTACGTTAATCTTATTCTCACATATCTCTGATACTTGACAAAGTGTCGATACATTTATCTTTATGGCTACGTATAGGAATATGGTAATCTTATTAGGCGCAGACTGGTACTTGACTACAGACTAATGCAGACAAATGCAGACTGACTAATCGGAGGTCTGTACACTCGTTATAATACCTCGAGCGTTCAGGTATCACTGCGCGAGTGTGATCCGCGAGGAGAAAAGGTTCTACGTTAGCAGCAATCTCATTAGCTGCGTTACATATTAATACGCGGATCGGCGGAAGCAGAATTTGGCCCGTCTGTAAGACAGCGCCATCTCGTAGTGCGGAGACGGACGAGCGCTGCGCCTGCGCTGTTGTGCTTAGCGGGGCGGGCTATAGTGGGAAAGTTGTGTACGCGCTGACTACGCGGAACTATGTACACAACAGTAAGGATCCCAAACCGCGCAGCAGTATTTTAAAAAAAGGACGAACTAGTGTAGTGTTGGCAGTCTCTGTGCTGTACCGCCGCAAGCAGACCGTAGACGCAGAAGACAGGAGGCATCGAGGGGTACGGTAGGCAGTCCACGAGTGTGGGAAGACTGGTCGGGGTGCGGGCTGCTGCTGCCAGCGAGGCACACTCTGCGGTCGCGGTGGGGGCGGAGGTGGGGGTGGAGGTGGGGGCGGTGGTGACCGGTACAGAGGCACAAAGACCTCGACTGCCTGCGCTGCGGCCGACCACACAAAGGCGGCTTCGTGAGGAACGAAACTCGCCCCCGCCCCTCGACCACCCCACACACGTGGGTCACAGACAAGCCTGCCACAGCTGCGCCTGGCTGTCCGATTGGGAGGGAGGGATGCCAGTCGCGGTGTTCTGAACCGGGTGAACGGTTCCATGTTTTTGGTGCGCGGCAGCTCGGTCTTTATATCGTGTGCTATTCACACTACATGTATACTCTGCAAACTTACTGACCAAAGTGACAACTGCAAAGCTCGAATGGCTGCAAGAGAAACACAAGCACTATGGGAAATGCACGACTATGGGAAAGATAGATGCGGCTGCAAAATACTAACGCGAATTCTTTACAGACGAATGGATAAACTAGTAGAAACCGACCTCGGGGAAGATCAGTTTGGATTCCGTAGAAATGTTGGAACACGTGAGGCAATACTGGCCTTTCGACTTACCTTAGAAGAAAGATTAAGCAAAAGCAAACCTACATTTCTAGCATTTGTAGACTTAGAGAAAGCTCTTGACAATGTTGACTGGAATACTCTCTTTCAATTTCTAAAGGTGGCAGGGGTAAAATACGGGGAGCGAAAAGCTATTTACAATTTGTACAGAAACCAGATGGCAGTTATAAGAGTCGAGGGGCATGAAATTGGAGCAGTGGTTGGGAAGGGAGTGAGACAGGGTTGTAGCCTCTACCCGATGTTATTCAATCTGTATATTGAGCAAGCAGTGAAAGAAACAAAAGAAGCATTCGGAGTAGGTATTAAAATCCATGGAGAAAAAATAAAAACTTTGAGGTTTGCCGATGACATTGTAATTCTGTCAGAGACACCAAAGGACTTGGAAGAGCAGTTGAACGGAATGGATAGTGTCTTGAAAGGAGGATATAAGATGAACATCAACAAAAGCAAAATGAGGATAATGGATTGTTGTCGAATTAAGTCGGGTGATGCTGAGTGAATTAGATTAGGAAATGAGACACTTAAAGTAGTAAAGGAGTTTTGGTTTTTGGTGAGCAAAATAACTGATAATGGTCGAAGTAGAGATGATATAAAATGTAGACTGGCAATGACAAGGAAAGCGTTTCTGAAGAAGAGAAATTTGTTAACGTCGAGTATAGATGTAAGTGTCAGGAAATCGTCTCTGAAAGTATTTGTATGGAGTGTAGCCATGTATGGAAGAGAAACATGGACGATAAATAGTTTGGACAGGAAGAGGATAGAAGCTTTTGAAATGTGGTGCTACAGAAGAATGCTGAAGATTAGATGGGTAGATCACATAACTAATGAGGAGGTATTTGAATAGGATTGGGGAGAAGAGAAATTTGTGGGACAACTTGACTAGAAGAAGGGATCGGTTGGTAGGACATGTTCTGAGGCATCAAAGGATCACCAATTTAGTGTTGGAGGGCAGCGTGGAGGGTAAATATCGTAGAGGGAGACCAAGAGATGAATACACTAAGCAGATTCAGAAGGATGTAGGTTGCAGTAGGTACTGGGAGATGAAGAAGCTTGCGCAGGATAGAGTAGCGTGGAGAGCTGCATCAAACCAGTCTCAGGACTGAAGACCGCAACAAGAACAGATGCAGCATATAGAAAATTAAACGTGCTTTTAGAGACAAGAGAAGCAGTCCAAAAGATTGGAAAACTGCACAGGTGACACCAGCACTCAACAAAGCAAATAGGATTAACCCACTGGATTACAGACGCAGATCTCTAACGTCGAATTGTAACAGGATTTTGGTACACACACTGAGGTGATGAAAGTAGTTGGGATAGTTCCTCATGTCACGTCTTTCACGTGATGTTGCTTGTCTGTTAGCACTAACAACGCTACGCGAACGCCGCTGCTCTCGATGGTTAAGTGAAGGTCGTGGCCATGGTGAGAGGTAATGCCTGAAATTTGGTATTTTCGGCACACTCTTTACACTGTGGACCTCGGAACATCAGATTCCCTAATGATTTCCGAAACGGAATGTCCCATGCTTCCAGCTCCAATTACCAACCCGAGTTCAATGTCTGTTATGTCCCGTCGTGTGGCCATAATCGCGTCGCAAACCTTTTCACGCGATTCACCTGAGTGCAAAAGGCCGCTCCGCCAATACACGCCCTTTTATATGTGTACGCGATACTACCGCCATCTTCAAATGTGCGCCGGCCGGAGTGGCCGAGAGGTTCTAGGCGCTACAGTGTGGAACCGCGCGACCGCTATGGTCGCAGGTTCGAATCCTGCCTGGGGCATGGATGTGTGTGATGTCCTTAGGTTAGTTAGGTTTCAGTAGTTCTCAGTTCTAGGGGACTGATGACCTCAGATGTTAAGTCCCATAGTGCTCAGAGCGATTTGAACCATTTTTTTGCAAATGTGCATATCGCTATACCATCACCGTTGTCGCCGCCGTGTATACTGTATTCGAAGATTATGAATTACCTCGATGGTCTACTGCCAGAGAGGCAGCACGGAATCAGGAGGTATCACTCTTGTCAGATACAGCTGGATCTTTATTGGCAGATAGTAAAGATTGCTATCAACAGGACATACAAAACTGATTCCATAGTTCTAGGTGTCCAGAAGGCTTTGACACCGTTCCTCACAAGAGACTTCTAATCAAATTCCTTGTCTATGGACTATCTACATCTACATGTACATCCATACTCCGCAAGCCACCTGATGGTGTGTGGCGGAGGGTACCCTGAGTATCTCTATCGGTTCTCCCTTCTATTCCAGTCTCGTATTGTTCGTGGAAAGAAGGATTGTCGGTATGCTTCTGTGTGGGCTCTAATCTCTCTGATTTTATCCTCATGGTCTCTTCGCGAGATATACGTAGGAGGAAGCAATATACTGCTTGATTCTTCGGTGAAGGTATGTTCTCGAAACTTCAACCAAAGCCCGTACCGAGCTACTGAGCGTCTCTCCCGCAGAGTCTTACACTGGAGTTTATCTCTCATCTCCGTAACGCTTTCGCGATTACTAAATGATCCTGTAACGAAGCGCGCTGCTCTCCGTTGGATCTTCACTATCTCTTCTATCAACCCTATGTGGTACGGATCCCACACTGCTGAGCAGTATTCGAGCAGTGGGCGAACAAGCGTACTGTAACCTACTTCCTTTGTGCGACTGGGTCCCAGATTTCCTCTCAGTAGGGTCGCAGTACGTAGTAAGCGACGAAAAATCATCGAATAAAACGGAAGTGATATCCCGTGTTCCGCAAACAAGTGTTACAGGACCACCAGTATTCCTGATCTATATAGACGCTTTGGAAAGCAATCTGATTGATCATTTGCGCATCGTGCTGTCATTTGCCACCTAGTAAAGTCATCACAGGGGCAAAACCAATTGCAAAATGACTTACGAGTCTTGTCCCTGAATAAGCAAAAATGTGACGTCATCCACTTCTACGAAAAGAAATCCGTTGAGTTTCTGTTGCACGATAAATCACAGAAATTTAAAGGCTGTCAGTTCAACTAAATACCTAGCAATTACAGTTGCGGACAACTTAAATTGGAACGATCACATGGACAATGTTGCCGGGAGGGAAAACCAGAGACTGTGTTCTGTTAGCAGAACACTTAGAAGATGCAACATGTCTCCTAAACAACAGTGCCTACATTACACTTTGTTCGTTCTCTGCTAAAGTGTTCCTTTGCTGTGTGGGACACTTACCAGGTGTTTGACGGAGAACATCGAAAAAGCTTAAACAAGGGCAGTTCGTTTTGTATTATCGCGAAACAGTGGAGAGAATTCCACGGATATGATAAGCGAGTTGGGATTGCAATCATTAAAAGAAGGGCGTTTTTCGTTGCGGTTGAAGAACTTTGTTTTCGGTGTAATTTCTACTTCTTCTAGGGCTACAAGCAGATAAAGACATGTTATGTAGACACTGGCAGCAGATACACTACTTTCTGTTTTTATTGTACGAGTCGTGTAGCTTAAGCGAGGACACACAGCAACAGAGAATTATTGAGTCAGCAAAACTGTGCAAGTTCTTTTGCAGTGTGTTTGTTCCTCGTTTCTGCCGGCATCGCAAGTAAATTGGTACTGATCGTTTTTCCCATTTTCTGTAATAACGCAGTATTTGGAACCATTGAAAATTTTACGAATAGAAATGACTCCAAAAAGGTTTCTTTAAAAACGAAAAGTTTTAGCACTGTTGCTGCGGTTAATTGATATTTCCTTTTTTTGCCCAGTCATTAGTAAAAAACACCCATTATAACTGAGACCAAATACCAAAAAATACAGATTATTCAGAATTAAAATACCGGTATCGGGTTAGCCGATCAGTTTTCCCCGTCGCTAGTACTTAGTTCACAGGGATGTGCAAACTACAGATTCAGACGTGCTCGCTCCGACACGCGTATCGTCCCGTTTGCGCATCTCCTGCGCTTCTGCATTGACCCGCCGGGTTTGCCTTAGCGCGCATGCGCAATGGCCAGTCAGCTCGGCGTCCCCTGAGGGCACTACTTTCGCTATCGACCTCGGCGAGATGCGATGCGATACGATACTCTCGCCGCCCACTCGAGACGACTCTTCGCTGCACTGGAGATAGGCGAGCAAGTCGCTGGCTGTGCATTTCCCTGACCCAAAACCAGGAGCCGAGACAGCTCACTGGGGATCAAATCACGAAGGACGTTTAGCAAATGTTCTGCATTTTGAGGACAAAAGGCAGGGATGCAAGCTTTCTCCACTACTGTTCGATGTGAACATGGAAAAACAAATGATAGAAACAGAAGACACAGGAGTGGCATTAAAATTCAGGGTGAATGAGTATCAGTGATAAGATTCGCTGTCGACATTGCTGTCTGCAAAATGAGGAAGAACAGCAGGAAATTCTGAACTGAATGGACAGCCTACTGATCACAAATCTGGACTGAGAGTAAACTGAAGAAAGAGGATAGCAATGACGAGCAACAGAAATAAAATTGGTAACTGAAGAAACTTTACAAGCCAAGATCGCTAGAAAAGCATTTCATTCGATTACCGGTTTCGACGTATCCCAGATCCCTGGTTACAGCATAGCTCTGTCGAATCCAGTAAAATGCTTTCTTAGCGGTCTTGGCTTGTGAAGTTTCCTTGTTTCCATACAACGCATATCGCCCACATACTGACGATGTGAAGTATATGTAAGAAACCAGCAAACCAGGCAGTGCTTCGTGTTGACGTATACGTGTGGGACTTGCACATACATTCTAATCTCCTTCCCCCAGTCTGTCTGCACATCTCCTCCTCTTCCCTCACTCTTTGCCCTCTTATCTTTCCCTCAGACCTTGAAGCCTTATTTATTGCGATTGCAAACGAAACCTTGATCAGGAACTGAAGTCGCTTTAAATTACTGGGTAAAGCGGTTGGGATCATTGGTATGGGGTGCGACAAACACCTCTCCATTGCTACATGTGGAGGATAGAAGCTGCAATAGCAGTCCTTCGTGTAGTTTTAACCTGCGAATGGAAAACAATAGCCGTCTATAATGGGACGAAAGGCATTACCATTGAGACGTTTACAAAATCGCGTTGCAGACAACGCGAAGCTGCTGCGGCCAGCGTACTAGAAATGTTCTTCGTTATCAAGTTCTGAGTTAAATAAACGTTACAGAGAATTTGTATTTTGCATACTATGTTTCGTAGCTTGGATACTGTACTTGTACATTATGCATATTTCTAACTAGGACTATTTCATAATTTCAAGGGTATTTTGACGAATACATGTAAATGAAATTTTTTCGATATTACACTACAAACAAATTTCATTTTTTGTTTTAGTTTCTGTAGAAAATTGGCGAAATGAGTTTCTGGGTAATGCCAGGCTTGCCAACTAGTAGAATTATAAGGACATATGTAAAGAACATTATAATGCACTGAAGATGTACCAGAATATTGTAGTTAATACGTTACGTGATGATTGCGTTTTAAAATGCCGAACGAGTAAATAAATAAGAGGCACTTAAGCAGTTGTTGTTCCCACGCTCCTGGCGCGAGTTGGGGGAAGAAGCCGTCATACCGTATGTGGTACAATGCCAAATAAAAAGAGAAAACGCTTCTAAATTGTTAGCATGTGGTTATATGTGTGATGGAAATGTAAAATGAAGTTTTCACGTCATTACGATTTATACTGCAAACGATCCGTGGAACACGAAAAACCAACAAACGTGCTTGCTTGTGCGCCCGAATTTCGTCTCTCAATTAACTAAATCAGTACCGTAAAAAGGCCATACTTTGATCGCCGTGGTTACCACTCATACACCAAAAGTTCTACAGCTCTCTGCCGTCTCCCAGTTTGGTGTCATACATTGTTTGGTGGTAAAGTTACATCAATATGCCCGACCCGTTGGCCGTGCGGTCTAACGCACGTCCGGTGAACCGGCCAGTCTGTGGATGGTTTTCCATCTGCCTTGGCGAATGCGGGCTGGTTCCCCTTATTCCGGCTCCGCTACACTATGTCGGCGATTGCTGCGCAAACAAGTTTCCACGTACGCGTACACCACCATTACTCTACCTCGCAAACATAGGGGTTACACCCGTCTGGTATGAGACGTTCCCTGGGGGTTCCACCGGGGGCCGAACCGCACAATAACCCTGGGTTCGGTGTGGGGCGGCGGAGGGGTGAAGTGGACTGCGGTAGCCGTCGTGGGGTTGTGGACCACTGCGGCTGCGGCGGGGACGGAGCCTATCCGTCGTTTCTAGGTCCCTGGTTACCGTAACATAACGTAACATACATCAATATGCTCTAGATGGCACCGTGTAGTGCCGATTTTCTTGTGCAACAGTTGGCGAAACTGTTGCGACTTACAACTGCACACGGAAAAGTGTGCTGAAATCAGGTTGTTCAAAGTCTGCCTATACCATTTAATTGCAAAGTGGTCGGTGTTTTCGAGTATATCGTGTATGTCACTCGATTAATCCTCAAAACAGACCCCTCATTGGTGTTTTGTGGTTCAAATGGCTCTGAGCACTATGGGACTTAACATCTTAGGTCATCAGTCCCCTAGAACTTAGAACTAATTAAACCTAACTAACCTAAGGACATCACACAACACCCAGCCATCACGAGGCAGAGATAACCCCTGACCCCGCCGGGAATCGAACCCGGGAACCCGGGCGTGGGAAGCGAGAACGCTACCGCACGACCACGAGATGCGGGCGGTGTTTTGTGCATTTGCACATGTCTGCTACTATGATTTCTCTCATTCGGGACTACTTCGACCACCGGTGATTATTACCCCAGCACTACAGATACACAATTTATTAAAAAATGTTGATGCCAATGGTAGTGTGAAAGTAGGGAATACATCAGTCAACCATCGGTATACAGACGGAGCCTCATTTGTAATTGTTAATGTGCGAACGGCTGAAAGCAAGGGGAAACTACAGCCGTAATTTTTCCCGAGGACATGCAGCTTTACTGTATGATTAAATGATTCTGAGTCGAAACAAGGCCCCGGGAGTAGACAACATTCCATTAGAACTACTGATGGCCTCGGGAGAGCCAGTCCTGACAAAACTCTACCATCTGGTGAGCACGATGTATGAGACAGGCGAAATATCCTCAGACTTCAAGAAAAATATAACAATTCCAATCCCAAAGAAAGCAGGTGTTGACAGATGTGAAAATTACCGAGATATCAGTTTAATAAGTCACAGCTGCAAAATACTAACGCGAATTCTTTACAGACGAATGGAAAAACTGGTAGAAGCCGACCTCGGGGAAGATCAGTTTGGATTCCGTAGAAATGTTGGAACACGTGAGGCAATACTGAGCTTACGACTTATCTTAGAAGAAAGATTAAGAAAAGGCAAACCTACGTTTCTAGCATTTGTAGACTTAGAGAAAGCTTTTGACAATGTTAACTGGAATACTCTCTTTCAAATTCTGAAGGTGGCAGGGGTAAAATACAGGGAGCGAAAGGCTATTTACAATTTGTACAGAAAGCAGATGGCAGTTATAAGAGTCGAGGGCCATGAAAGGGAAGCAATGGTTGGGAAAGGAGTGAGACAGGGTTGTAGCCTCTCCCCGATGTTATTCAATCTGTATATTGAGCAAGCAGTAAAGGAAACAAAAGAAAAATTCGGAGTAGGTATTAAAATTCATGGACAAGAAGTAAAAACTTTGAGGTTCGCTGATGACATTGTAATTCTGTCAGAGACAGCAAAGGACTTGGAAGAGCAGTTGAACGGAATGGACAGTGTCTTGAAAGGAGGATATAAGATGAACATCATCAAAAGCAAAACGATGATAATGGAATGTAGTCAAATTAAATCGGGTGTTGCTGAGGGGATTAGATTAGGAAATGAGACACTTAAAGTAGTAAAGGAGTTTTGCTATTTAGGGAGTAAAATAACTGATGATGGTCGAAGTAGAGAGGATATAAAATGTAGAAATTTGTTAACATCGAGTATAGATTTAAGTGTCAGGAAGTCGTTTGTGAAAGTATTTGTATGGAGTGTAGCCATGTATGGAAGCGAAACATGGACGATAACTAGTTTGGACAAGAAGAGAATAGAAGCTTTCGAAATGTGGTGCTACAGAAGAATGCTGAAGATAAGGTGGGTAGATCACGTAACTAATGAGGAGGTATTGAATAGGATTGGGGAGAAGAGAAGTTTGTGGCACAACTTGACTAGAAGAAGGGATCGGTTGGTAGGACATGTTTTGAGGCATCAAGGGATCACAAATTTAGCATTGGAGGGCACCGTGGAGGGTAAAAATCGTAGAGGGAGACCAAGAGATGAATACACTAAGCAGATTCAGAAGGATGTAGGTTGCAGTAGTTACTGGGAGATGAAGAATCTTGCACAGGATAGAGTAGCATGGAGAGCTGCATCAAACCAGTCTCAGGACTGAAGAGCACAACAACAATGTGCCTGTAACTAAGAAAGACAGATGTTAGTCATATTTGGTAAAATTGCGATTTTGTGGGTCAGGCGGTGATCCAAATGCGACATACAATGCAAAATGTCTCCGGAAAGAAGGAATGACGTTTGTTTTGGCCATAAGTGTAAGATAATCTTAAACCTAGCTGCAATGGTTGTTTTGAAAGGGGCATTTGGGTCTAAAATGGATGAAACTGAAGGTACTGTGGCCAGGTAAATTTGGAGTTACTCCATCTTAGTACCTTTCATTATATTTCTGATTTTGATGATCGATGTCATTGATGTATGTACGGTTCTAGGTTCGTTTATGAAGCTTGATAAAGCACCCAGAAAACTTTAGATGAATGCATTTATTTATGCATGGTCAAAGTTTCATTGTGTTTTTGAAATATTGACCACTAACGGAATGGAAGATGACAGTTGTGGTGGAAGTACAGGTCAGTCAGGTGTGTCGCCAAATCAATGTTATCTTCACTGGCCACGTACATTTTTTTCCATTACTTTCTCTGCATTTTAGGAAACGTATTGTGCTAACTGGCATGTAATCCTTTGATCCAAGTCCCAATGTTTATTAACATAAAAATAGCAGAGCTTAAAAAACAGTCACGATAATCACTTTTCAATGTGAATATCTGTCGAAGTAGACCCCGTTTACTTTTTTGTGGAAGTATGACTGTGGTGTCACCGCCACACACCACACTTGCTAGGTGGTAGCCTTTAAATCGGCCGCGGTCCGTTAGTATACGTCGGACCCGCGTGTCGCCACTATCAGTGATTGCAGACCGAGCGCCGCCACACAGCAGGTCTAGAGAGACTTCCTAGCACTCGCCCCAGTTGTACAGCTGACTTTGCTAGCGATAGTTCACTGTCTACATACGCTCTCATTTGCCGAGACGATAGTTAGCATAGCCTTCAGCTACGTCATTTGCTACGACCTAGCATGGCGCCATTACCAGTTACTATTGATGCTGTAAAACATGTACCGTCAAGAGCGATGTTCACTAATTATGGATTAAAGTTAAGTATTCCAGCAGCTACGTACGTATTTTGTTAGCCTCATTTCCTTGACCTGTTCCAGACCTCACGCCAGCCTGCGTGAGCTAAAACGCGTGCCTTTCGGCTTCCTCTCATAGTGGGTTGGCTGTCTTGCCAATCCACAACAATTGCAGTAAGTATCGGAAATGGGAATACAGGAATGGAAACGATGCGACGTGAATCGGGCACCACGCGACTGTGGGTTAGTCGCGTCCGCTACACGGCCGTGTAATGGCAATTTTACATGATGAACGAACTTGTAATCGATTGACAACCAGCTGCGTTAATAGCGGTCGTCTATCGTGTGAACGGGCACACTATGATGATCGCGATAGTAGCGACGCGCGCGGGGTAGCCGCGCGGTCTGTGGCGTCTTGTCACGGTCCGCGCGTCTCCCACCCGTCAGGGGTTCGAGTCCTCCCTCAGGCATGGATGGGTGTGTCGTCCTTAGCACAAGTTAGTTAGATTAAGTAGTGTGTAAGCTTAGGGACCGATGACCTCAGCAATTTGGTCCCGTAAGACCTCACCACAAATTATCAAATTTCCAGCAGCGACGGGCGATAGTTTTAGGGATAAAGGAGTAGGGCCAGTTTTAAATTCGGTACTAATGGCCTCCCTGTGCATGCTGCCTGCTATGGTCACATCTCAGCTGCTTGCCGGCTCTGCCATATTGCTTACCGTATGTTAAATTCTCTTTCTGTTTATGGCCATTTCTCTCAGCAAGCGAGTACAGTGCACTTTTCGTAAACATTTTCACGAAAGTTTTTAAATCTTCGTAAATTTCATAAATAATTAATGGTACGCTACTGCGAAATTACGCCACGCTTGTTTACGTTTTGTCATTTACACACGCTGTGACAAGGTCTTGTACAAGTTTATAGTTCGGTCCTAGTACGCTTGGAGCCCTTCAGTCGACTATAATCTTTCTTGAACACTTTCATTCATCGTGCGAAAAGGGCTTAAGGGGGGTAAGACGTGAAACGGGCCGACTTGGAGCAGGAGAGGCACCACAGGACATTTTAATTTGCACTGTCTATACTTTTACAAATAAATTCATAAAACTTTGTCAGCATGACCAGGAAGAATTCAGGATTCACACTCATAGCAGAGGAAGTTCAAAAACATAACAAAACAAAATTTTTTTTTACATGTGAAATTTCATCATTTTTTCACTTGGTATTGGCTGCATTTGTTGCTGTAGGTACACTTTTCTTCATAAGTAAGAGAGATTCTTCGATGAATTTTGGACAGCATACAAACCATATTTACAGGTGTATGAAACTCTAGAATTTTCCAAATCTGTTAAAAAATTGAGATAAATAACTATAAAATTGGAGTTTTCTCTTAACACGAAGTTTAAAACGTAACAGCCCATTCATTTTTCCATAGATTGAATAAATTTTAGAGTTTCATACACCTGCAAGTATGGTTTGTAACCTGTGCAAAATTCATCGAAGAATCTCTTTTACTTATGAAGAAAAGTGTACCTATAGCAACAAATGAAGCCAACAGTAAGTGAAAAAAATCATGAAATTTCACATTTAAAAAATATTATTTTGTTATGTTTGTGAACTTCCTCTGCTATGAGTGTGAATCCTGAATCCTTCCTGGTCATGCTGACAAAGTTTTATGAATTTATTTGTAAAAGTATGTTGTTGTGGTCTTCAGTCCTGAGACTGGTTTGATGCAGCTCTCCATGCTACTCTATCCTGTGCAAGCTTCTTCATCTCCCAGTACTTACTGCAACCTACATCCTTCTGAATCTGCTTAACGTATTCATCTCTTGGTCTCCCTATACGATTTTTACCCTCCACGCTACCCTCCAATGCTAAATTTTTTGATCCCTTGAGGCCTCAGAACATGCCCTACCAACCGGTCCCTTCTTCTTGTCAAGTTGTACCACAAACTCCCCTTCTCCCCTATTCTATTCGATATCTCCTCATTAGTTACGTGATCTACCCATCTAATCTTCAGCATTCATCTGTAGCACCACATTTCGAAAGCTTGTACTCTCTTCGTGTCCAAACTATTTATCGTCCACGTTTCACTTCCATACATGGCTACACTCCATACAAATACTTTCAGAAATGGCTTCCTGACACTTAAATCTATACTCGATGTTAGCAAATTTCTCTTCTTCAGAAACGCTTTCCTTGCCATTGCCAGTCTACATTTTATATCATCTCTACTTCGACCATCATCAGTTATTTTGCTCCCCAAATAGCAAAACTCCTTTACCACTTTGTCTCATTTCCTAATCTAATTCCCTGACTTAATTCGACTACATTCCATTATCCTCGTTTTGCTTTTGTTTATGTTCATCTTATACCCTCCTTTCAAGACACTGTCCATTCCGTTCAACTGCTCTTCCAAGTCCCTTGCTATCTCTGACAGAATTACAACGTCATCGGCGAACCTCAAAGTTTGCATTTCTTCTTCATGGATTGAATACCTACTCCGAATTTTTCTTTTGTTTCCTTTACTGCCTGCTCAATATAGAGATTGAATAACATCGGGGACAGGCTACAAACCTGTCTCACTCCCTTCCCAACCACTGCTTCCCTTTCATGCCCCTCGACTCTTATAACGGCCATCTGGTTTAGGTACAAATTGTAAATAGCCTTTCGCTCCCTGTATTTTACCCCTGCCACCTTCAGAATTTGAAAGAGAGTATTCCAGTCAACATCGTAAAAGTATAGACAGTGCAAATTAAAATGTCCTGTGGTGCCTCCCCTTCTCGAAGTCGGCGTGTTTGACGTTCTGCCCCCCTTAAGAGCGGCAAGTTTTGGCCAGCGGCGCGGTCTCGCACGGGTGAGCTTTTTGTGAAAACGACTGCCGAGACGACGCCGTCGCCTGGGCGTCTCGCGGGCGCCGGCCGCCGTCTTGTCTGGCAGGCGTCGCCTCACGGGCGCCGGATCAGCGCTGTGACGTCACCGGTCCCGCCGCGCAGTCGCCGTTCGTTCGACCTGCGAGCTATCGATCCCGACGGTACCACCCTCGCCTCACATCACCGAGCAGGGGCGGAGGCGCGTTTATCCACGAAAAGGCCGCAGCGATCCACCGAAACAACAACGCCGAGCTGCCTTCAAAATTTCGAAGAGTGTATTATACTCAGCGTAGTGGAAAGCTTTCTCTGCATCTACAAAAATTTTCTAAAGGAAAGTTTACGTCTCATGAACCTGTTTTTTAAGATATACCATACGTTTAGTATTCCATTGCGCACTCGTAAATTTCTCCAATGATATTCGCCGAGCTTGACCCCCTATAACTTTCTTCCATTTTTGCGGGTCGAATGGTTCAAATGGCTCTGACAAGGGAACATCCCCATCACACCCCCCTCAGATTTAGTTATAAGTTGGCACAGTGGATAGGCCTTGAAAAACTGAACACAGATCAATCGAGAAAACAGGAAGAAGTTGTGTGGAACTATGAAAAAATAAGCAAAATATACAAACTGGATCGTCCATGCGTAAGATAGGCAATATTAAGGGCAATGTAAGCGAGGAGCGCCGTGGTCCCGTGGTTAGCGTGGACAGCTGCGGAACGAGAGGTCCTTGGTTCAAATCCGCCCTCGACTGAAAATTTTGCTTTCTTTATTTTCGCAAAGTTATGATCTGTCCGTTCGTTCATTGACGTCTCTGTTCACTGTAATAAGTTTAGTGTCTGTGTTTTGCGACCGCACCGCAAAACCATGTGATTAGTTGACGAAAGGACGTGCCTCTCCAATGGTAACCGAAAACATTTGATCGCAAGGTCATAGGTCAACCGATTCCTCCACAGGAAAACACGTCTGATATTTTGTATACGACACTGGTGACAGCATGTGCGTCACATGACAGGAATATGTTGACCCACCTAACTAGTACACTTGGCGAATGGGTGAAAAGATTCTTCTACCTTGCCCGATTTAGGTTTTCTTGTGGATGTAATAATCACTCCAAAAAAAGAGATGAAAACATAAGCGTTTTTCACATAAACTGAAAATAAAAGGTTAAAATTTTCGGTCGAGGGAAGATTTGAACTGAAGACCTCTCGTTCTGCACTTGTTCATACTAACCACGGGACCACGGCGCTCCTAGTCTCATACTGCCCTTAATAGTGCCTATATTACACATGGACGGCCCAGTTTGTATATTTTGCTTATTTTTTCATAGTTCCACACAACTTCTTCCTGTTTTCTCGATTGATCTGTGTTCAGTTTTTCAAGGCCTATCCACTGCGCCAACTTATAACTAAATCTGAGGGAGGTGCGATGGGGATGTTCCCTTGTGAGCACTATGGGACATAACATCGATGGTCATCAGTCCCCTAGAACTTAGAACTACTTAAACCTAACTAACCTAAGGACATCACCGAGTCATCACGAGGCAGAGAAAATCCCTGTCCCCGCCGGGAATCGAACCCGGGCGCGGGAAGCGGGAACGCTACCGCACGACCACGAGCTGCGGACTTTGCAGGTCGCACCAGTGTTTAAGAAGGGTAGTAGGAGTAATCCATCGAACTACAGACCTATATCATTGACGTCGGTTTGCAGTAGGGTTTTGGAGCATGTACTGTATTCAAACATTATGAATCACCTCGAAGGGAACGATCTATTGATACGTAATCAGCATGGTTTCAGAAAACATCGTTCTTGTGTCACCAGCTCTTTATTCGCACGAAGTAATGGCCGCTATCGACAGGAGATCTCAAGTTGATTCCGTATTTCTAGATTTCCGGAAAGCTTTTGACACAGTTCCTCACAAGCGATTTCTAATCAAGCTGGGGGCCTACGGGGTTTCGTCTCAGTTGTGCAACTGGATTCGTGATTTCCTGTCAGGAAGTTCGCAGTTCGTAGTAATACACGGCAAATCATCGAGTAAAACTGAAGTGATATCAGGTGTTCCCCAGGGAAGCGTCCTGGGACCTCTGCTGTTCCTGATCTATATAAATGACCTGGGTGACAATCTGAGCAGTTCTCTTAGGTTGTTCGCAGATGATGCTGTAATTTACCGTCTAGTAAGGACATCTGAAGACCAGTATCAGTTGCAAAGCGATTTAGATGAGATTGCTGTATGGTGTGGCAGGTGGCAGTTGACGCTAAATAACAAAAAGTGTGAGGTGATCCACATGAGTTCCAAAAGAGATCCGTTGGAATTCGATTACTCGATAAATAGTACAATTCTCAAGGCTGTCAATTCAACTAAGTACCTGGGCGATAAAATTACGAACAACTTCAGTTGGAAAGACCACATAGATAATATTGTGGGGAAGGCGAGCCAAAGGTTGCATTTCATTGGCAGGACACTTAGAAGATTCAACAAGTCCACCAAAGAGACAGCTTACACTACACTCGTTCGTCCTCTGTTAGAATATTGCTGTGCGGTGTGGGATCTTTACCAGGTGGGATTGACGGAGGACATCGAAAGGGTGCAAAAAAGGGCAGCTCGTTTTGTATTATCACGCAATAGGGGAGAGAGTGTGGCGGATATGATACGCGAGTTGGGATGGAAGTCATTAAAGCATAGGCGTTTTTATCGCGGCGAGATCTATTTACGAAATTTCAGTCACCAACTTTCTCTTCCGAATGCGAAAATATTTTGTTGAGCCCAACCTACATAAGTAGGAATGATCATCAAAGTAAAATAAGAGAAATCAGAGCTCGAACAGAAAGGTTTAGGTGTTCGTCTTTCCCGCGCGTTGTTGGGGAGTGGAATGGTAGAGAGATAGTATGATTGCGGTTCGATGAACCCTCTGCCAAGCACTTAAATGTGAATTGCAGAGTAATCATGTAGATGTAGATGTATAAATGTCAGTATGTTCCAACTTGTTAAACTGACGGTTCTGTAATATTCATACCTGTCAGCACCTGACGTATTTCGAACTGGGACCACTGTATTCTTGTTACGGTACGACGCTCTTTCGCCTGTCGCATGTGCAGTGCCTTACACACGAGGTGGGATAGTTTTCTCATGGGGTATTCTCCTGACTAACTCAGAATTATGAGGGAATGTTTTCTATTCCAGGGGCGTTTTTTTCGATTTGAGGCTTTCAGTGCTCTGTCAAAATCTTCTTTTGCTGAAATTTTTCCCATCTGATCTTCATCGAATTTCTCTTTTCTCTCTACACATTGAGCGAGGTGACGCAGTGGTTAGCACACTGGACTCGCATTCGGAAGCACGACGGTTCAAACCCACGTCCGGCCATCCTGATTTAGGTTTTCGTGATTTCTCTAAATCGCTCCACGCAAACTCCAGGATGGTTCCTCTAAAATGGCACGGCCGACTTCCTTTCCCATCCTACCCTAATCCGAAGCCGGCCGATGCGGCCGAGCGGTTCTAGGCGCTTCAGTCTGGAGCCGCGCGACCGCTACGTTCGCAGGTTCGAATCCTGCCTCGGGCATGGATGTGTGTGTTGTCCTTATGTTTAAGTGGTTCTAAGTTCTAGGGGACTGATGACCTCAGATGTTAAGTCCCATAGAGCCATTTGAGCGGACCAACGCCTTATTGACTTGCTCAACTTCTGAAGATCTTTGTCGTGAATAAATCATCCAATTTTCCTGTGTAATCATTTCTTTGTCTGTGCTTTTAGCCTACACGACATCTACCGATTTGCGTACCATTCAGATAATTCCTTTTGGTATGTCGCCATTTTTTTTTTATCTTAGAGTGTATTTAGAAGTAAGTGGTATGTTTCATGTCTCGCATTGAAACATCGGCGCTACCAATTTCGGGTCTAGTGAACAATGCAAAATGACACGTCATATTTTACAATTTTATGTAGATGGCGCCCGGAATGGTTTTGTGTCTACGTTTGAATTGAGCATGTTACTCGTATGTTTTGCTTATACCATGTCGTTTATTTATTCTTGATGATGGATTACACCGCATTGTTAACTACGTCTAGTCAGAGGTAGCAAAGCGTGTTAAGACGGATACAGCATATACAGTTAGGGGCAAATTTGCGTATCAGGTGTAGGAATATTGGAGGTTTAAAGCTGAATGCGGATGTTTCGTAGATCGAGTTCAGATGGTGATCCATTGAGGGGAGCGATGATTTGGACTGTATTCGAAACTATTGTGTGTGTGTGTGTGTGTGTGTGTTTGTGTGTGTGTGTGTGTGTGTGTGTGTGTGCTTTTGTTTTCAGTTCTGTGACATTGCGCTGACAGATTTAACTGTAGCGTAGACGGAGGTGTATATTATGTACCCATAATATACTGAAATTTTTAACGAAAATCTAATATTATTCTGTACTCTTTTGTAATTTTATGCATGTTCTAGCAAGACTTCCGAATTTAAATTAAGATCACCAAGAAATTCGCAAAGATGTACGTTTCTGGCGTGAAGGCGTCGTAGTCAGTATCTTTCGATACCAATTGAAGCCTTGATGATGGAGCTGCAACTTGAAACGTACATTGCCGAAGTAAAATTGCTAATGAAAATAGTAGGCGAAATTGGTTAGTGAGGACTCAAGGAGATAATAAAGTGCAGTTAAACAGGATCGCTTGCATGGATTTCGTATTTCAAATTTTACGTGTTTGTAATGCGGCGTCGAACAAATACCCGCAAGCACCCGGCTCCAGTGGCACAGGCTGCACTGGCGAACAACGCATGCGCCGTGTCCTCAGGGTGACGTCACCGACAGCAGCAGTGCGAAGGAGCTGTCGCGCGCCTGTTCAGGAAGTGTGCGTGTGCGTGTGCGTGTGTGTGTGTGTGTAGGCGGGCGACGAGGCGACATATCCGGAGGGCGTGGCGGGCGTCGGAAGTCGGGATAAAGCCTACCGCGTCAATGACTCGCCAATGTCCTCCGCGTTTTCTCGAGGCAAGTGCCAAACTCAATGATACTGGCTGGTTACACGATCTGTTTACCGAAGTAATCCTAGTGCTAATGGAACGTGACAATACACTGAGGTAACGGAAACCGTGGGATGCATCTTAATAGGGGGTCGGACCTCCAATGTCCCGCGTAATGTAGCAACACGCCATGGCTTGGACTCAACAGAAATGTTGAACCACGCTGCCTTTCGTCATGGATCGCGCGGCTCAAAAATGGTTCAAATGGCTCTGAGCACTAAACTAACATCTGAGGTCATGAGTCCACTAGAACTTAAAACTACTTAAACCTAACTAACCTGAGGACATCACACACATCCATGCCCGACGCAGGATTCGAACCTGGCGTTCCAGACTGAAGCGCCTGGAACCGCTCGGCCACAACGGCCGGCTCGCGCGGCTCCCCCCGTCGAACGTTCCTCCCTCGAGCATGTGTGTGTGTGTGTGTGTGTGTGTGTGTGTGTGTGTGTGTGTTGGTGTTGTCCTTAGCGTAAGTTAGTGTAAGTTAGATTAACTAGTGCGTAAGCCGAGGGACCGATGACCTCTGCAGTTTGGTCCCGTAGTCCTTACCACAAATTTCCAAATTTCCATGCTGCCTGTATAACCATCCATAATTGCATTAAATGTAGGATATGCAGGATTTTGTACACAAACTGACGTCTTGGTTATACAGGGTGTTACGAAAAGGTACGGCCAAACTTTCAGGAAACATTCCTCACACACAAAGAAAGAAAATATGTTATGTGGACATGTGTCCGGAAACGCTTACTTTCCATGTTAGAGCTCATTTCATTACTTCTCTTCAAATCACATTAATCATTGAATGGAAACACACAGCAACAGAACGTACCAGCGTGACTTCAAACACTTTGTTACAGGAAATGTTCAAAATGTCCTCCGTTAGCGAGGATACATGCATCCACCCTCCGTCGTATGGAATCCCTGATGCACTGATGCAGCCCTGGAGAGTGGCGTATTGTATCACAGCCGTCCACAATACGAGCACGAAGAGTCTCTACATTTAGTACCGGGGTTGCGTAGACAAGAGCTTTCAAATGCCCCCATAAATGAAAGTCAAGAGGGTTGAGGTCAGGAGAGCGTGGAGGCCATGGAATTGGTCCGCCTCTACCAATCCATCGGTCACCGAATCTGTTGTTGAGAAGCGTACGAACACTTCGACTGAAATGTGCAAGAGCTCCATCGTGCATGAACCACATGTTGTGTCGTACTTGTAAAGGCACATGTTCTAGCAGCACAGGTAGAGTATCCCGTATGAAATCATAATAACGTGCCCCATTGAGCGTAGGTGGAAGAACATGGGGCCCAATCAAGACATCACTAACAATGCCTGCCCTAACGTTCACAGAAAATCTGTGCTGATGACGTGATTGCACAATTACGTGCGGATTCTCGTCAGCCCACACACGTTGATTGTGAAAATTTACAATTTGATCACGTTGGAATGATGCCTCGTCCGTAAAGAGAACGTTTGCACTGAAATGAGGATTGACACATTGTTGGATGAACCATTCGCAGAAGTGTACCCGTGGAGGCCAATCAGCTGCTGATAGTGCCTGCACACGCTGCACATGGTACGGAAACAATTGGTTCTCCCGTAGCACTCTCCATACAGTGACGTGGTCAACGTTATCTTGTACAGCAGCAACTTCTCTGACGCTGACATTAGGGTTATCGTCAACTGCACGAAGAATTGCCTCGTCCATTGCAGGTGTCCTCGTCGTTCTAGGTCTTGCCCAGTCGCGAGTCATAGGCTGGAATGTTCCGTGCTCCCTAAGAAGCGGATCAATTGCTTCGAACGTCTTCCTGTCGGGACACCTTCGTTCTGGAAATCTGTCTCGATACAAACGTACCGCGCCATGGCTATTACCCCGTGCTAATCCATACATCAAATGGGCATCTCTCAACTCCGCATTTGTAAACATTGCACTGACTGCAAAAGCACGTTCGTGATGAACACTAACCTGTTGATGCTACGTACTGATGTGCTTGATGCTAGTACTGTAGAGCAATGAGTCGCATGTGAACACAAGCACCGAAGTCAACATTACCTTCCTTCAATTGTGCCAACTGGCTGTGAATCGAGGAAGTACAGTACATACTGACGAAACTAAAATGAGCTCTAACATGGAAATTAAGCGTTTCTGGACACATGTCCACATAACATCTTTTCTTTATTTGTGTGTGAGGAATGTTTCCTGAAAGTTTGGCCGTACCTTTTTGTAACACCCTGTATGTGTGATGAAACATGTTTGGGTGTTGAAACAGAACAATAATTCGTGAACTTGGAAAATTCCATAATTAATTAGTATTTTCAGCAAGCGCTAAACTGACCTCAAAACTCCAATACGACATATTGAGGATTTCTTGGCAGGAAGCACGCAGCACGTCATCTGACGAACGTCACCGCTTAGCGCCTTACGAAGGATCTTCGTGACTGCTTTCCGAACTGTGTGTGTGTAGAACCGAGTATTCAGGAAAACGTGTCTGTCGAGAGGACGTTAAGTTCTAGTTGATAATTTATCACAAACTGTGAACTGATTACTGATGAGAAAAAGTCTGCTGAGGCTTGCGTAACAATGCTAAATTTTGTTTTTCCTATGCCGAAACTGCGCAGTTTTTTCCACAATGAAACTTCCTGGCAGATTAAAGCTTTGTACCGGACCGAGACAGTAGTGGTCACGCGGCTCCAGATTGAAGCGCCTAGAACCGCTCGGCCACTGCGGCCGGCCGTTGGTCCGCGTCTGGACCTTATGCGAGTAGTTATTTGGCTTGCCGCTGGTTGATACAACTTTTGGATGTCCTGAGGGTTATCGTGCCGAATTCCGTCCAGCTGGAATGTTAGATCGTAAATATCCCGAATTAGCTGCACGGCCCTGCCCGTAATACTCCAAACGTTCTCAACTTGGTAGAGATTCGGGACCTTTCTGGCGAACTTAGGATTTGGCAGGCACGAAGACAAGCGGTAGAAACTTCCGCTTTGTGCGTGCGTCTATTATCTTACCGAAATGTAGGCCCGGTATGGTCTGCCATGTAGGACAGCAAAACGGGGCGTAGAATATCCTCGATGTTGGGGTGTTGCCCGATGGGTCCTGCTACAGAAAGAAAATGGCACGCCAGAGAGTCACACCTTTTTATAGGGACGTAAGGCGGCATAATTCACGCTGGTATCCCGCCGCTGTCAGCCTTCAATCTCATTCACTGGGATAGTTCTGCCCTCGGTGACGAGTCCGGCTTCGAACTGCGCCCCTACAACCAGCGGTGGGACACCAACCCATCTGTCGCCCTCCATACAGCAGGAGAACCAGGAGTGACGGATGGTCTTGAGCGTCATATCTTTTCATTGCACCACCTCTTTGGTAGCACCATCTTAAAGCACAGTGGTACATAGACGATATTCTACGGCCATTTTTGTTGCTCTTCGTGGCAGGCTATGCTGGCCTTACATTTCAGCACTTAGGAAGCTCTTTCTCTTGAATAACTAATCCAATTTTCCTGAAACTGAAATCATTTGTTTGCTGTACATATACTGGGTGATCAAAAAGTCAGTATAAATTTGAAAACTTAATAAACCACGGAATAATGTAGATAGAGAGGTAAAAATTGACACACATTCTTGGAATGACATGGGGTTTTATTATAACAAAAAAAACAACAAAGTTCACAAAATGTCCGACAGATGGCGCTGGACAGCAAAACATCAGTGACTGCGCATGACAATCGTGTATAAAAGGAACTGTAGTGAGATAAAGAATCAGATGCGCCAGCAGTCGCAGCATGTTGACGTTACCTGAAAAGGCGCTTTTAGTGACGCTGTATTATTAGAATTGGGAATGTGCTAGTTCAGCGTTACGATCCTATCGCCATAGGAAGGGGATTCGAGCGGGTAAAGGTCCGTTGACAAATGCAGCTGTGACGAGAATGATTTCGAAGTACGAAACCCCGGGTTGTTTAGACGATAGACCCCGTAGTGGCCGGCCGAGCACAAGGTGTAATGCTGCTGAGACAGTTCAGCAAGAAATGGAGACTGTAGGGGGTTTGTCTATGCACGGGGAAGTCAGCGCTCATGCAGTCGCACGTCGCAACGGCATTCCATACACTACTGTTTGGTTGGAACTTAGGCGCACCCTCGGATGCTATCTGTGGTGTCACCGCCAGACACCACACTTGATAGGTGGTAGCCTTTAAATCGGCCGCGGTCCGTTAATATACGTCGGACCCGCGTGTCGCCACTATCAGTGATTGCAGACCGAGCGCCGCCACAAGGCAGGTCTAGAAAGACTTCCTAGCACTCGCCCTAGTTGTACGGCCGACTTTGCTAGCGATGGTTCACTGACAAATTACGCTCTCATTTGCCGAGACGATAGTTAGCATAGCCTTCAGCTACGTCATTTGCTACGACCTAGCAAGGCGCCATTATCATTTGCTATTTATCTTGTGATGCATGTACCATCAGACCGATGTTCACCAATTATGGATTAAAGTTAAGTATTCCAGAAGCTACGTACTTTTTTTACTAGACTCAACTCCTTTAACTGTTCCAGACCTCACGCCAGCCTGCGTGAGCTTAAACGCGTGCCTTTCGGCCTCCTCTCACAGTGGCTTGGCTGTCTTGCCAAGTCACAACACTATCTGTTCAAAATCCATCGGCATCATGAACTGTTACCTGGCGATTTAGTGAAGCGGAGGGCATTTGAGGTGCGCCCTTTCAAAAGATGGCGGAACATGACGATTGGTTGAGTAACGTGTTGTGGACCGACGAAGCTCATTTCACGCTCCGAGGGTCTGTCAACGCCCACAACTGCAGAATTTGGGCTACCGAAAATCCTAGAACTGCCCTGGAAACTCCATTGCACGACGAGAAAGTCACGGTGTGGGTTGGATTTACCACATCTACCGTTATCGGGCCTTTTTTCTTCGAGGAAATGCGTGATTCTGGTTTTGTAACTGCTACCGTGATGGGTGAGAGGTACGCCGACATGTTGCAGAATCGCATCATCCCCAGCCTGGCTGATAAACACCTGCTGGAGCGTACGATGCTTATGCAGGATGCCGCTCCACCCCATATTGCTAAACGCGTGAAAAGTCTCTTGCGCGCGTCGTTTGGTGATGATCGTGTGCTCAGCCGCCACTTTCCTCATGCTTGGCCTCCCAGCCACCCAGTCCGTGCGATTATTGGCTTTGGGGTTACCTGAAGTCGCAAGTGTATCGTGATCGACCGACATATCTAGGGATGCTGAAAGACAAGATCCGACGCCAATGCCTCACCATAACTCCGCACATGCTTTACAGTGCTGTTCTCAACATTATTCCTCGACTACAGCTATTGTTGATGAATGACGGTAGACATATTGAGCATTTCCTGTAAAGAACATCATCTTTGCTTTGTCTTACATTGTTATGCTAATTCTACATCTGCAGCTACATGAATACTTTGCAATTCACATTTAAGTGCTTGGAAGAGGGTTCATCGAACAACAATCATACTATATCTCTACCATTCAACTCTCGAACAGCGCGCGTGAAAAACGAACACCTAAACATTTCTGTTCGAGCTCTGATTTCTCTTATTTTATTTTGATGATCATTCCTACCTACGTAGGTTGGGCTCAACAAAATATTTTCGCATTCGGAAGAGAAAGCTGGTGACTGAAATTTTGTAAATAGATCTCGCCGCGACGAAAAACGTCTTTGCTTTAATGACTTCCATCCCAACTCGCGTATCATATCTGCCACTCTCTCCCCTATTACGTGATAATACAAAACGAGCTGCCCTTTTTTGCACCCTTTCGATGTCCTCCGTCAATCCCACCTGGTAAGGATCCCACACCGCGCAGCAATTTTCTAACAGAGGACGAACGAGTGTAGTGTTAGCTGTGTCTTTAGTGGACTTGTTGCATCTTCTGAGTGTCCTGCCAATAATACGCAACCTTTGGGTCGCCTTCCCCACTATATTATCTATGTGGTCTCACCAACTGAAGCTGTTCGTAATTTTAATACCCAGGTACTTAGTTGAATTGACAGCCTTGAGAATTGCACTATTTATCGAGTAATCGAATTCCAACGGATTTCTTTTGGAACTCATGTGGATCACCTCACACTTTTCGTTATTTAGCGTCAACTACCACCTGCCACACCATACAGCAATCTTTTCTAAATCGCTTTGCAACTGATACTGGTCTTCGGATGACCTTACTAGACGGTAAATTACAGCATCATCTGCGAACGACCTAAGAAAACTGCTCAGATTGTCACTCAGGTCATTTATATAGATCAGGAACAGCAGAGGTCCCAGGACGCTTCCCTGGGGAACACCTGATATCACTTCAGTTTCACTCGATGATTTGCCGTGTATTACTACGAACTGCGACCTTCCTGACAGGAAATCACGAATCCAGTCGCACAAGTGAAACGATACCCAATAGGTCCGCAGCTTGATTAGATGTCGCTTGTGAGGAACGATGTCAAAAGCTTTCCGGAAATCTAGAAATACGGAATCAACTTGAGATCTCCTGTCGATAGCGGCCATTACTTCGTGCGAATAAAGAGCTAGCTGCGTTGCAGAAGAACTATGTTTTCTGAAACCATGCTGATTACGTATCAATAGATGGTTCCCTTCGAGGTGATTCATAATGTTTGAATACAGTATATGCTCCAAAACCCTACTGCATACCGACGTCAATGATATAGGTCTGTAGTTCGGTGGATTACTCCTACTACCCTTCTTAAACACTGCTATTCTGATCAGATGAAGCGCCATCTGTTGGATATTTTTTGAACTTTTGTATTTTTTTGGTTCTCATAAAACCCCATGTCATTCGAAGCATGTGTGTCATTTGTACCTCTGTATCTACATTATTCCGTGATTTATTCAGTTTTCAAATTTATACTGACCTTTTGATGACCCGGTACATCACGTCTACACATTTCCGTCCCATTCTTTCCATTCCTTCCTGGTGCGGGTTTCCTTGTCTTATAGAGTAGGGTGTCGAGACTGTAAGCAATAATAATCAGATAAATGAGCCCAAGTGTAGAAGCGGCGAGGGAGTCTGCCGTTTCAGATACGGAGCTGAGGTGACGTGAGAGCAGCGGTCCAGGAGGGATTGAGCGCACGCCACGTGGGCGACTAAAGACGGAGCAGAGCAAAGGGCAGGAGGCGTGTGTACTGCGCAGTCGCCGCTTTTCCTTAACGAGCCCTTCCGGCGCGGCCTGGCAGCCAGAGCGGCGTCTCCTGGTCGGAAGAGATCAGCGGTCAACTCTAGCTGCGTCACACTTGCCCAGGCACGACTCCATACGGCACAGGCTGCTAGTCGGGTCCATCCGACGGCCGTGGCTTCTGCCTCACGCCTCACGCAGCGAACGGCTGCCTGACACTGAAATAGCAGCTCCCCGTACCCACTAATGCGGTCGTTGTTCTCTTCAGTAGCCTAAATGATTCCTGTCACAGTCTTTTCCCCATAAAAAGGGGACAAGTACACTACTGGCCATTAAAATTGCTGCACCACGAAGATGACGTGCTACAAACGCGAAATATAACCGGCAGGAAGAAGATGCTGTGATATGCAAATGATTGGCTTTTCAGAGCATTCACACTAGGTTGGCGCCGGTGGCGACACCTCCAACGCGCTGACATGAGGAAAGTTCCCAACCGATTTCTCATACACAAACAGCAGTTGACCGGCGTTGCCTGGTGAAACGTTGTTGTGATGCCTCGTGTAAGGAGGAGAAATGCGTCCCATCACGTTTCCGACTTTGATAAAGGTCGTATTGTAGCCTATATCGATTGCGGTTTATCGTATCGCGACATTGCTGCTCGCGTTGGTCGAGATCCAATGACTGTTAGCAGAATATGGAATCGGTGGGTTCAGGAGGGTAATACGGAACGCCGTGCTGGATGCCAACGGCCTCGTATCATTAGCAGTCGAGATGACAGGTATCTTATCCGCATGGCTGTAACGGATCGTGCAGCCGCGTCTCGATCCCTGAGTCAACAGATGGGGACGTTTGCAAGACAACAACCATCTGCACCAACAGTTCGAAGACGTTTGCAGCAGCTTGGACTATCAGCTCGGAGACCATGGCTTTGGTTCCCCTCGACGCTACATCACAGACAGGAGCGCCTGCGATGGTGTACTCAACGACGAACCTGGGTGCATGAATGGCAAAGCGTCATTCTTTCGGATGAATCCAGGTTCTGTTTACAGCATCAAGATGGTCGCATCCGTGTTTGGCGACATCGCGGTGAACGCACATTGGAAGCGTGTATTCGTCATCGCCATACTGGCGTACCACCCGGCGTGATGGAATGGGGTGCCATTGGTTACACGTCTCGGTCATCTCTTGTTCGCATTGACGCCACTTTGAACAGTGGACGTTACATTTCACATGTGTTACGACCCGTGGCTCCACCCTTCATTCAGTCCCCTAGAACTTAGAAATGCTTAAACCTAACTAACCTAAGGAGATCACACACATCCATACCCGAGGTAGGATTCGAACCTGCGAAAGTAGCCGTCGCGCAACTCCCGACTGTAGCGCCTAGAACCGCGCGGCCACTCCGGCCGGCAGCAATTTTAATGGCCAGTAGTGTACATACTATTTCGATAAGCTTCAAGGAACATCGTCTAGCAAAAAAAAGCAGCAATGTTCATAATTCGACTTTCGCCAATCATTTATTAATCACAAGTCATAATCATAAAGATGTAAAAGACGTCTTGTTCTTGCACGCAGAGAAAAAAGGCTTTAGGCTGAACATCTTAGAAGAGCTAGAAATTTTTAAACATCTCTAAAGGACGGTCTTATTCTTAACGAACAGTTGCAATTACGCTACAAAAATTTTTTCAACGTATATAGCCGCTAATTAAAATTGTTTGAATGGCGACACTTTCCTCACTGTAGTTTCCCAAGCATCGTTTTCCCTTGCAATCTTATGTTCTGTCTGTATATTACCTCAACTGTATTTTCTTTTGTAAAAAAGACTGTTACAGTATGTTGTGTTGTAACTTTCGTACAGTACTTCCTATTTCTTACCAGTAACGTTTAAAATTGTCCTTGCAGTGCCTCATTTGCTGTTGTCTGTATTTCGATAGCTTCCTGCTAGATGGCAGGAAGCTGTTTTCGCGTCCACCTCGTGGCTGCCTCGGCGTGTTCGCCGTTTAGTCTGACGATAGCGGCTGTGTTATGTCGCTCTAGGTCCTAAGCGATCTTGCGGCTGTCATTCTGTTCCATGGACTATTCTATCTGCTTGACAATCATGTTATACAGGGTTATTACAAATGATTGAAGCGATATATGCCTGATATAAAAATTCTGTTTGTAATATTCTTACGTACGTAGTTACGTGGCATGCATTAAACGCTTCACGCTGGCTCATAAATAATAACAAAAGATATATTGATAGTGAAGAGAATCTAAAAGCATCCAGTTCACGTTATTCCATTTACTGATGTATAGATACGATCACTATATAAAAAAAAATATATAAAACGCCCTAAAGTACTTTTACGTTTGAAGACTGTTTTCCGTTTACAATCACATGCTGTGTTCTGTTTGTTAAAAACTGTTCAATTCAGTCACACAGATGGTACGATATTCCATACGCTCGTATTTTATTCATTAGACTGGAGTGCAAAAATGGTTGAAATGGCTCTGAGCACTATGGGACTTAACATCTCTGGTCATCAGTCCACTAGAACAGAACTACGTAAACCTAACTAACCTAAGGACATCACACACATACATGCCCGAGGCAGGATTCGAACCTGCGACCGTAGCGGTCGCGCGGTCCCAGACTGAAGCGCCTAGAACCGCTCGGCCACACTGGCCGGCTGAGTCCAAAACTGTATCGAAAGTCAAGGACCACACCGTCTACCTATTTATCACGTTATATTTCCTGAACTATGTGTCGTACGATGATGTAATGGTGCAGTTACTTTGAGGGGCGTATTTTGATACTGTCTGCAGAATGTGTAAATAAGTATTAATTTAAAATGCTATGCCTGATGCTGGATTTATACTGCTCGGATAAGGAAGACTCGGTGGATAAACCGTTTTTTTCTTTTGTCATTTTTCGAGGTGTTGAAAAGGCTTGAAAGTATGAGCAGCGTTTGTTGGAGGTCGGAAAGTGCTCTCATTTTCAAATACTGAATGGACGTGGTATGCGTAGCTTTCGCGCCGCGAGCTATGCTCCCTCATGACACACAAAAACACAGTTTCTAGCTTGTCGTACTGCGTTAAACCTTTTTTACACAAGGTTACAGTTCTTAAGGAGTGAATTGTGACAGCACTGTAAGGGCCAGAGGTTCACGAAGCCGTCTCATGCGTGAGAGCTGGCGCTGTCTCGGAATGCTGACGAACTACGGTGTCAGGACACGGCTATCGCAGAGCGCCCACACACACACGCACACACACACACACACACACACACACACACGCCTCAGTCGAGTCGCTGGCCACCGCACGCAGTAACAGTTGTGTTAACCAGCGCGAATCGGACGCGGAATAAATGCGAATCTCGGATCTCAACTGAGTCTCGATACGTCTATTTACGCGATGCTGGGGCGACACACGCAGTTGCCGACCGGTGTGGCCGTGCGGTCTAGGCGCTTCAGTCTAGAACCGCGTGACCGCTCCGGCCGCAGGTTCGAATCCTGCCTCGGACATGGATGTGTGGGATGTCCTTAGGTTAGTTAGGTTTAAGTAGTTCTAAGTTCTAGGGCACTGATGACCACAGATGTTAAGTCCCATAGCGCTCAGAGCCATTTGAACCATTTGAATCACACGCAGTTACAACGTTCGGCGCAGCGCGCAGTTTACTGTAACTGTTTTTGTGGGAATAAAGTGTGAGGGCCACTTACTCTGTGTGCGCCTATTTCTGTACCTCACGGACCCAGAGCTTACACATCTCGACGAGCACGGGAGATCTTCAGCCGAGGATACAAACCCACTGCCCCATTGTAGCGTTTTACATTTTTGTAATTCGGTCCGTATCTGTATGAAGAATGAAATTTCTTTTGTTGCCCCTAAATAAACGATCTGCAAGTGTGAAGGTGCCTTGGCTTTAGGCGTTTAGTGAAACAGGAAGTCCTGTAAATCGTATGGATGTTTTTGAAATACTCTACAGCTGCCATATGGTGCCTCACGTTCCCCAGAAGTCGAACATACACATTGTCAACGTGGTGTCACCGCCAGACACCACACATGCTAGGTGGTAGCCTTTAAATCGGCCGCGGTCCGTTAGTATACGTCGGACCCGCGTGTCGCCACTATCAGTGATTGCAGACCGAGCGCCGCCACACGGCAGGTCTAGTCTAGAGAGACTCCCTAGCACTCGCCCCAGTTGTACACCCGACTTTGCTAGCGATGGTTCACTGTCTACATACGCTCTCATTTGCAGAGACGACACTTTAGCATAGCCTTCAGCTACGTCATTTGCTACGACCTAGCAAGGCGCCATATTCAGTTACTATAAGTAATATCTTCAAGAATGTATTCTGAACAGATAATATTGTGAATCATGTACCGTCAAGAGCGACGTTCATCATTAATAGATTAAAGTTAAGTATCAAACTAATTACGTCCGCTTTCTGAATTCTCATTCCTTGTCATGTTCCAGACCTCACGTCAGTATAGTTCTTCCCTCCTCACGCCAGCCTGCGTGAGCTAAAACGCGTCCATTTCGGCCTCCACTCGTAACACGCTGTTGGCTCTTCTGCTAACACAGAAGTCAATGTGTGGACTTCGAAGAACCGAGAACTGAGCCCACCTGGAGTCCGAAAAAGTCTTTCGCCACATAAAACGCACGGAGCCCAGGTACGGCACGGCCCCTGTTGTACAGGTATCGACGAATCTCATTGTTTATACACGGTGCGCGTAGCGGCCTGGTGACGGTGTTAATGAGATGCCGAAACTGTCGCTTAAGTAAAGTAACACCTTCTGAAAATACACGGCTGTTTGGTGACTTTTTTTTGGTAAACATGTGACGGGCCGCTGTACAATACCAACTTTGGATCAACGGAGAGTGTGCTGAACGCCTGCGAACTGTGCGAGTGTGAGAGGAGCTGGGCAGCAGCTAGTGGGGCGACAGGCTGGACCAGTGCCGGCACGCTCCACCCTCGCTGCTAACCCGCTGGGCGCATCTCGCAGTACCGTAAGCGGCGCTCTATCACACGCGCCTATCCGTGGGGGTACAGGCAATGTGGGACTCATTATTAATAAGCTGAGCTGCCATCTCGGAAAGGAGAAAAATAAGAAGGTATTGTATTCGTGCAACTTTTTCGTCTCGATAAAACTCTACCATCTGGTGAGCAAGATGTATGAGACAAGCGAAATACCCTCAGACTTCAAGAGGAATATAATAATTCCAATCCCAAAGAAAGCAGGTGTTGACAGATGTGAAAATTACCGAACTATCAGTTTAATAAGTCACAGCTGCAAAATATTAACGCCAATTCTTTACAGACCAATGGAAAAACTGGTAGCAGCCGACCTCGGGGAAGATCAGTTTGGATTCCTTAGAAATGTTGGAACACGTGAGGCAATACTGACCTTACGACTTATCTTAGAAGAAAGATTAAGAAAAGGCAAACCTACGTTTCTAGCATTTGTAGACTTACAGAAAGCTTTTGACAGTGTTGACTCGAATTCTCTCTTTCAAATTCTGAAGGTGGCAGGGGTACAATACCGGGAGCAAAAGGCTATTTACAATTTGTACAGAAATCGGATGGCAGTTATAAGAGTCGAGGGACATGAAAAGGAAGCAGTAGTTGGGAAGGGAATGAGACAGTGTTGTAGCCTCCCCCCGATGTTATTCAATCTGTATGTTGAGCAAGCAGTAAAGGAAACAAAAGAAAAATTCGGTGTAAATATTAAAATGCATGCAGAAGAAATAAAGACTTTGAGGTTCGCCGATGACATTTTAATTCTGTCAGAGAGAGCAAAGGATTTGGAAGAGCAGCTGAACGGAATGGACGCTGTCATGAAAGGAGGATATAAGATGAACATCAACAAAAGCTAAACGAGGATAATGGAATGTAGTCGAGTTTACTCGGGTGATGCTGAGGGAAATAGATTAGGAAATGAGACACTTAAAGTGGTAATGGAGCTTTGCTATTTGGGAAGCAAGTCCAAGTAGAGAGGATATAAAATGTAGACTGGCAATGGCAAGGATAGCGTTTCTGAAGAGGAGAAATTTGTTAACATCGAGCATAGATTTCAGTGTCAGGAAGTCGTTTCTGGGAGTGTTTGTATGGAGTGTAGCCATGTCTGGAAGTGAAACATGGACAATAAGTAGTTTGGACAAGAAGAGGATAGAAGCTTTCGAATTGTGGTGCTACAGAAGAATGGTGAAGGTTAGATGGGTAGATCACATAACTAATGATGAGGTATTGAATAGAATTGGGGACAAGAGGAGTTTGTGGCACAACTTGACTCGAAGAAGAGACCGGTTGGTATGACATGTTCTGAGGCATCAGGGGATCACCAATTTAGCATTGGAGGGCAGTGTGGAGGGTAAAAATCGTAGAGGGAGGCCAAGAGATGAATACACTAAGTAGATTGAGAAGGATGTAGGCTGCAGTAAGTACTGGGAGATCAAGATGCTTGCACAGGATAGAGTAGCATGGAGAGCTGCATCAAACCAGTCTCTGGACTGAAGACCACAACAACAACGTACGCTTTTATAGTAGCTATTTGTAAAAGCTTTTTTTTATTCTATAAGTGGAATGGAGGCAAGAGGCGTTAAGCGTCGTAATTCAGGCATAGAGCGAGGAATGGTGCAGGTATGACCTGTACGACCCGCTGCACCATGATAAGGTACGTCGCCAATAGTTTACTTGTGAGTCATGACGTTAGACGGTGGTTTTCGGTTTGTATTGTATTGCCTTAGATTACGAACGTTCATCTAGGCTGCTGGACTGGCCGTGCCAGACGAGACGTGAGGGGCAGCCAGGGGCCGGCAGCCGGCAGCCGGCGCAACTGCGGTTCGCTGACCGGCGGCCCGACGCGTCCAACTGGGTCGGGCGCCTAGCCGCTGGCACAGTCGCACACAGCTGGCGCCGCACGCCTCGCCATTCGCCAGCCACACGCACTTTCTCCGCACCGCGACCATCTGGCCATTCGTTGGCAGGAATTACACTAGCAAAGATTTAATAAAACGTCAAACAGTAACTCGGCGCTTGAGATAATGTTAGCCATAGATAAGATGGTGTGCGTATCGCTACGTACCTGATTATTGCGTAAATTCAACGTGGAGATAGGAGGGGGGAGAAATGAAAGAAGAGGGAAGGAGCTGCTGTTATCAGGTGCATCGCAACTGCATGCAGAGTCGACGGCGACGAGTGAAATTGTATGCCGGACCAAGACTCGAACCCGGGATCTACAGCTTTTTATTTTTTTTTTTTACCTTATTTTGTTCGTCATTGTTCGTTGCATTTATTCGGGGCGGACGTCCCACGACACCCGTTCAAGTTCATCGATGATCTATTCCCTCAGTTTTTTTATTACAGAAGGCAACAATCCGAACCCGCTGCGCTACCGTGCCGGCGCTCATTAGTCACTTGCGTCCCCCACTGCGCCATCCGACCACACTGTTCACCGTACATGCGACCTCGGCCCGCTTGCTCGCAACCAGCACTCCCGCTTACTGCCACTTATCCGCAATTCCGGACCGTGTCCTCCACGCTCACTACTTTGACATTGCCCCTGAAGGTCGAACGCAAATGTGCATCCTATCTGAAGGTTTTGGACTCATTGCCTGTTGTTGTTGTTGTGGTCCTCAGTCCTGAGACTGATTTCATGCAGCTCTCCATGCTACTCTATCCTGTGCAAGCATCTTGATCTCCCACTACCTACTGCAACCTACATCCTTCTGAATATGCTTAGTGTATTCATCTCTTGGTCTCCCTCTACGATTTTTACCCTCCACGCTACCCTCCAATACTTAACAGATGATCCCTTGATGCCTCAGAACATGTCCTACCAACCGGTCCCTTCTTCTTGTCAAGTTGGGCCACAAACTCCTCCCCAATTCTATTCAGTACCTCCTCATTAGTTATGTGATCGACCCATCTAATCTTCAGCATTTTTCTGTAGCACCACATTTCGAAAGCTTCTATTCTCTTCTTGTCCAAACTATTTACCGTCCATATTTCACTACCATACATGGCTACACTGCACACAAATACTTTCAGAGACGTTTTCCTGACACTTAAATCTATACTCGATGTTAACAAATTTCTCTTCTTCAGAAACGCTTTCCTTGCCATTGCCAGTCTACATTTTATATCCTCTCTACTTCGGCCATCATCAGTTATTTTGCTCCCCAAATAGCAAAACTCCTTTACCACTTAAAGTGTCTCATTTCCTAATATAACTCCCTCAGCATCACCCGATTTAATTCGACTACATTCCATTATCCTCGTTTTGCTTTTCTTGATGTTTATCTTTCACCCTCCTTTCAAGACACTGTCCATTCCGTTCAACTGCTGTTCCAAGTCCTTTGCTGTCTCTGACAGAATTACAATGTCATCTGCGAACCTCAAAGTTTTTATTTCTTCTCCATGGATTTTGATACCTACTCTGAATTTTCCTCTTGTTTTCCTTACTGCTTGCTCAATATACAGATTGAATAACATCGGGTAGAGGCTACAACCCTGTCTCACTGCCTTCCCAACCACTGCTTCCCTTTCATGTCCCTCGACTCTTATAACTGCCATCCGGTTTCTGTACAAATTGTAAATAGCATTTCGCTCCCCGTATTTTATCCCTGCCACCTTCAGAATTTGAAAGAGAGTATTCCAGTCAACATTGTCAAAAGCTTTCTCTAAGTCTAAAAATGCTAGAAGCGTAGGTTTGCCTTTCGTTACTCTTTCTTCTAAGATAAGTCGTAAGGTCAGTATTGCCTCACGTGTTCCAACATTCCTACGGAATCCAAACTGATCTTCCCCGAGGTCGGCTTCTACCAGTTTTTCCATTCGTCTGTAAAGAATTCGCCTTAGTATTTTGCAGCTGTACTCGCAAAAAAAAAAAAAAAATGTTTTTTCTGAATTTATGAAAACCTGCTTACTGAAAAAAATGCGGAAAATCGGCAACACGAAAGTAACAATAAGCGAATAAAAAGCAGAAAGCATTGCAGTACTCCCTTCTGCCCATGCGCGAGTTGTCAGCCTATTGTGCATGCGCGGATTGACTTCTAACGCGCGGATCATGTGTTGGCTAATTTTCGTACTGTCACCCGTTCTCCGCTGGATGGCTGTCGCGCTGGACCAGCACTAGAGAGCCTGTATACAGAGAGAGTGGCCATAGGTGAAGTTGCCCGTGATTGGTTGATTAGCTTTGGCGCCATTTTTCTGCCAAAGATCTCTCGTGCTTTTGAGATGAATTGAAGTTCAGAGGACTTTTGGAAACTATTAAAAGGTATTTTAATAATTGAGAGACTGTTATACGTTGTGCATGCACGTTCGATTTAGTTGTATACCGTTTTTTAAGCTCTTATTTCTTTAACAGTCCGTGTATACTAGTAGCATCACAAGCTTTTCCGAAGCCAGTATCTGACAGTCGTTGCTGGAAACGGGAAGTCCCTGTAATTGTTGTGCCATGCTCATTCGACTTAACAGCGTCAAACTTTATTCCGTTCGGGATCAGAACACTGGGCATTATTTTGGTTTCATTATTATTGCCTGACAGTTGACGCAGGCAAGTTGTAAGCACGTTTCCCGCAGTTGTCGTGGTTGCTGAAACATTACTCGTAGTAAATAATTGTAGGTACTCTTGAAGACACATTTTAATAGGCCTACTTACTGTGGGGTAGAAGGGATACGGTAGTTTTCTTGTTTTATTTGGTCGTTATTACAGTAGCCTACATTTAACAAATGGTTCAAATGGATCTGAGCACTGTGGGTGTTAACTGCTGAGGTCATCAGTCCCCTAGAACTTAGATCTACTTAAACCTAACTAACCTAAGGACATCACACACATCCATGCCCGAGGAAGGATTCGAACCTGCGACCGTAGTGGTCGCGCGGTTCCAGACTGTAGCGCCTAGAACCGCTCGGCCACTCTGGCCGGCTACATTTAACATTACCTGATTTTTGTAATCTTTTTCGTTTGTTTTATATATATATATATATATATATATATATATATATATATATATATATATATATATGTGTGTGTGTGTGTGTGTGTGTGTGTGTGTGAAAGAAAGTCGTAAGCAGTTGTTTACTTGTGACATGCAAAAAGTTTGAAGACGTGACGAGAAGTACTAATACGTCTCAAACATTTTGCATGTCACAAGTAAACAACTGCTTACGACTATCATTCATCTGATGTAATGCAGGTACATTAAATCTTTAGCTTTTTGCACGTACGATACAAAACAAATGCTACACACTATATTTTTTTATTTACGTTACTTTCATTGCAATATGTCTAGTAAACGAACTTTAAAGGAGATAAATGCAAGTAACGAATAATTTTTACAGCCATTGTATCAAATTTTCCTGTGCTGTACGTAGTAGGCTAATATGAGTATATTATAGCAGTAAAGAAAGGCATTTAACGAATGATTTCGCCATATTGTCTTGTGCTTTTGATTCGGTGAGTGTGTACTCCACTACTGGCCATTCAAAAGTCCCGCCCGCAGTTTGGCAGAAAAATGGCCGCCGTATCGTCTGGCTGGCCACTCTCTCCCTATACAGGCTCTCTAACCAGCACCTTTCGAGGCGGATCGTCTCCAGCCTCACGGATTAGTGCGTAGGTGTCGTTCCCACCGAGGGGCTGTGGTGTACCGAATGCCGGACATTTGCCACACTTGCCACTTCGCCAGGTAGCGATCCCTCAGGTAGGGGACGCCCATCCTCGTACTGCTTCTATCCGCTCCACATCTTACTCGATACAACCAGTACGTAAGGGACCTTCTTCTTTGACATCTTGGCCAAATACAGAGCTTCTTTTCCCAAATCGAAATATTTATATCTTTTAGGAAACGAAAGCAATTCCGACGATTATGTCAGTGTGTGATTATTTCTGCCAAGTATAAACTTAGATCCCTCTGTCTGTACGGTAGCTTCCTTTCACGCTTACCGATTGCGATAGAAACAGTCCATCGCCATGGGAGCAACAAGAAAGGAGCGATGTAAAGAGAATGCGAATGTGCGCTAATCATTTCTTTTTGATCGCTGCATTTGTTCCTACTTTAATTACTACACCTGAATGCCCAAAAGAGAATAAGGAAAGAAGAAATGTGTATGTGAGTGTTTGAAACGAAGAACGACATACTCCATATTAATTTACTCTCTAAAATGCGATATCCCTTGCGGCGAAACATTAGTTAATAAAGTGTAGCGGGACATTGTTCAAAACATGACTGAAAGTACGTTCACAAACAGAGATAAGAACATCTGTGATTGACATGTCATCTAAAGTCGACGTACAACTTTAAAATGTTAGAAATAAGGAAATGAAGTAATACAGAATGCTATGCTTGTAACGTACGTTGTTGTTCTACGTTGTTTAGCTCTGGTATTTACGGGGACACAGAGAAAGCATCCTAGGTTGTGGAGGGAAAAGCCGTAATTGTAATGATCTCCACTACAACAGAAACAAGAAGCACAACTTAAGGAAAAATAATGTAATGTGTGTTCCAGCTCACAAGCGACATTGAAGCATGTAGCTCCTGTGACTTAATATAGACAGAGGTTATATTCGACAAGTGGAATAAATTAACTGGCTCCTTTTACCGAACCCCGGTCTGAGATGACACAGTTGCCGAACATTTCAAAGAAAACCCGAGTCTCATCGCAAATAGGTACCCTGCTCACACAATTATAGTTGGTTGTGCCTTCAGTCTATCTTCCGTATGTTGACAAAAATACATTTTCATACCCTACTGTAGATACAAAACAACTTCCATAATTGTTCTAACGACGGGTACAGCAATTAGTGAACACACAGTCGTAGCGAGGCTCAATTCCGTAACAAAGAAATTCATCAAAACTAAACGCGAAATATACGTATTTATAAAAGCAACTAAAAATTCGGTTGAAGTCTTTCTAAGGGACAGTCTCCAATCCTTCCAAACTGAGTGAAGACCATATGTGGCTTAAGTTCAAAGAAATAGTATCAACAGCACTCGAGAAATTCATACCAAATAAATTTATATCAGACGGAACTAATCCCCCACGGTACACAAAACACGACAGAAAGCTGCTGCAGGAGCGCCGAAAAGGGCACGTATAATTTAGACGAGCGCAAAATCTCCAAGATTGGCGAAGTTTTAGTGTGACTCGAAATTTTGGTGCGGATTTCAATTCGAGATGCATTTAATAGTCTCCACAAAGAAACTCTCTCTAGAAATGTGGCGAAAAATCCATAGAGATTCTGGTCCGATGTTAGGAAAACCAGCGGAAAGGCTCAGTAAGCGATGAGGAGGGGGAGGGGGAGGAGGAGGGGGAGACAAGGGACCCAACCCTTCGGAGCAGGTAAAACCGTGGCAGGTGTCCGGCGTGGCAAATGTCCGCACAGCGGTGTACCGCGTTATGCGGGCGCCCAGTCTGGGGACGGTGAAGGTCGCCGTGGAGGCGTGCTGGCGCGCTGACGTCTGCCGACAGAAGGTGCCGATTCGCCACAGCTGCCGGGGCGGAAGGCGCGGAAGGCTGGCTCCGTGCTTTTTCCTCGTCCGTCGCGAGACTTGAAGGTCGCACCGGCCGAGGCGTCGACAACAGTTTCTGTCCTGCTCCTCCTGAGCGATCAGCACTCGCCGTTTCTTCACCGAGCCTACACATAACATCACTCGTAACACACGAACTTCTCTATTGCGTGCGGTGTGTGGCAGAGGGTACTTTGTTTGTTTGTGCTCTTTTCGCTCCTTGTTCCACTCGCGGAAGCTATGTGACAAGAAAAGTATCAATAACCCCACTACCGTTATGAGCGACGGCTGTTTGGTAAGTCTGGTAATACAGCAACAAAAAAGTTTTGTTTCGCAAACAACTTACCTTCCGTCTCGACATAGTCTTCGTTGAGCAATAAACACTCGCCCAGCGATCCTCCAGCTGTTTCATCCCACAGGAAAAATGGGTACTGTCAAACTCTGCAAAATACTTGTTGATTGCAAATATCACCTCCTCATCTGAAGAAAATTTCTTCATCCACATCTACATGATTACTCTGCAATTCACTTTTAAGTGCTTGGAAGAGGGTTCATCGAACCACAATCATACTATCTCCCTACCATTCCACTCCCGAACAGCGCGCGGGAAAAACGAACACCTAAACATTTCTGTTCCAGCTCTGATTTCTCTTATTTTATTTTGATGATCATTCCCACCTATGTAGGTTGGGCTCAACAAAATATTTTCCCATTCGGAAGAGAAAGATGGTGGCTGAAATTTCGTAAATAGATCTCGCCGCGACGAAAAACGTCTTTGCTTTAATGACTTCCATCCCAACTCGCGTATCATATCTGCCACGCTCTCTCCCCTATTACGTGATAATACAAAACGAGCTGCCCTTTTTACACCCTTCCGATGTCCTCCGTCAATCCCACCTGGTAAGGATCCCACACCGCGCAGCAATATTCTAACAGAGGACGAACGAGTGTAGTGTAAGCTGTCTCTTTAGTGGACTTGTTGCATCTTCTAAGTGTCCTGCCAATGAAACGCAACCTTTGGCTCGCCTTCCCCACAATATTACCTACGTGGTCTTTCCAACTGAAGTTGTTCGTAATTTTAACACCCAGGTACTTACTTGAATTGACAGCTTTGAGAATTGTACTATTTATCGAGTAATCGAATTCCAACGGATTTCTTTTGGAACTCATGTGGATCACCTCACACTTTTCGTTATTTAGCGTCAACTGCCACCTGCCACACCATACAGCAATCTTTTCTAAATCGCTTTGCAAATGATACTAGTCTTCGGATGACCTTACTAGACGGTAAATTACAGCATCATCTGCGAACGACCTAAGAAAACTGCTCAGATTGTCACCCAGGTCATTTATATACACTCCTGGAAATGGAAAAAAGAACACATTGACACAGGTGTGTCAGACCCACCATACTTGCTCCTGACACTGCGAGAGGGCTGTACAAGCAATGATAACACGCACGGCACAGCGGACACACCAGGAACCGCGGTGTTGGCCGTCGAATGGCGCTAGCTGCGCAGCATTTGTGCACCGCCGCCGTCAGTGTCAGCCAGTTTGCCGTGGCATACGGAGCTCCATCGCAGTCTTTAACACTGGTAGCATGCCGCGACAGCGTGGACGTGAACCGTATGTGCAGTTGACGGACTTTGAGCGAGGGCGTATAGTGGGCATGCGGGAGGCCGGGTGGACGTACCGCCGAATTGCTCAACACGTGGGGCGTGAGGTCTCCACAGTACATCGATGTTGTCGCCAGTGGTCGGCGGAAGGTGCACGTGCCCGTCGACCTGGGACCGGACCGCAGCGACGCACGGATGCACGCCAAGACCGTAG
The DNA here is from genome assembly GCF_021461395.2 of Schistocerca americana. Taxonomy (NCBI): domain Eukaryota; kingdom Metazoa; phylum Arthropoda; class Insecta; order Orthoptera; family Acrididae; genus Schistocerca; species Schistocerca americana. The sequence goes on from NC_060127.1 coordinate 137,400,099, forward strand.
GATCCTACGCAGTGCCGTAGGGGACCGCACCGCCACTTCCCAGCAAATTAGGGACACTGTTGCTCCTGGGGTATCGGCGAGGACCATTCGCAACCGTCTCCATGAAGCTGGGCTACGGTCCCGCACACCGTTAGGCCGTCTTCCGCTCACGCCCCAACATCGTGCAGCCCGCCTCCAGTGGTGTCGCGACAGGCGTGAATGGAGGGACGAATGGAGACGTGTCGTCTTCAGCGATGAGAGTCGCTTCTGCCTTGGTGCCAATGATGGTCGTATGCGTGTTTGGCGCCGTGCAGGTGAGCGCCACAATCAGGACTGCATACGACCGAGGCACACAGGGCCAACACCCGGCATCATGGTGTGGGGAGCGATCTCCACACTGGCCGTACACCACTGGTGATCGTCGAGGGGACACTGAATAGTGCACGGTACATCCAAACCGTCATCGAACCCATCGTTCTACCGTTCCTAGACCGGCAAGGGAACTTGCTGTTCCAACAGGACAATGCACGTCCGCATGTATCCCGTGCCACCCAACGTGCTCTAGTGGTGTAAGTCAACTACCCTGGCCAGCAAGATCTCCGGATCTGTCCCCCATTGAGCATGTTTGGGACTGGATGAAGCGTCGTCTCACGCGGTCTGCACGTCCAGCACGAACGCTGGTCCAACTGAGGCGCCAGGTGGAAATGGCATGGCAAGCCGTTCCACAGGACTACATCCAGCATCTCTACGATCGTCTCCATGGGAGAATAGCAGCCTGCATTGCTGCGAAAGGTGGATATACACTGTACTAGTGCCGACATTGTGCATGCTCTGTTGCCTGTGTCTATGTGCCTGTGGTTCTGTCAGTGTGATCATGTGTTGTATCTGACCCCAGGAATGTGTCAATAAAGTTTCCCCTTCCTGGGACAATGAATTCACGGTGTTCTTATTTCAATTTCCAGGAGTGTAGATCAGGAACAGCAGAGGTCCCAGGACGCTACCCTGGGGAACACCTGCTATCACTTCAGTTTCACTCGATGATTTGCCGTCTATTACTACGAACTACGACCTTCCTGACAGGAAATTACGAATCCTGTCGCACAACTGAGACGATACCCCATAGGCCCGCAGCTTGATCAGAAGTCGCTTGTGAGGAACGGTGTCAAAAGCTTTCCGGAAATCCAGAAATACGGAATCAACTTGAGATCCCCTGTCCATAGCGGCCATTACTTCGTGCGAATAAAGACCTAGCTGCGTTGCACAAGAACGATGTTTCCTGAAACCACGCTGATTGCGTATCAATAGATCGTTCCCTTCGAGGTGATTCATAATGTTTGAATACAGTACATGCTCCAAACCCCTACTGCAAACCGACGTCAATGATATAGGTCTGTAGTTCGATGGATTACTCCTACTCGTCGTTTCTTCACCGAGCCTACGCATAACATCACTCGTAACACACGAACGTCTGTATTCCGTACGGCGCGTGGCAAAGGGTGCTTTGTTTACTTGTGCCCTTTTCGCTCCTTGTTCCACTCGCGGTAGCTATGTGACAAGGAAAGTATCAATAACGGTACTACCGTTATGAGCGACGGCTGTTTGGTAAATCTGGTAACAGAGCAAGAAAAATCTTTTGTTTCGCAAACAACTTAACTTACGCCTCGACATAGTTGAGAAATAAACACTAGCGATCCTCCAGCAGTTTCATCCTATCGGTAAAATGGGTACTGTCAAACTCTGCAAAATACTTGTTGATTACAAATATCACCTCCTCATCTGAAGAAAATTTCTCGCCAGCAAGCCAAAAGTTGAAGTTAGGGAACAGGAATAAGTCAATTAGGGCTAGCCGGCCGGTGTGGCCGAGCAGTTCAATGCGCAACAGTCTGGAACCGCGCGACCGCTACGGTCGTAGGTTCGAATCCTGTCTCGGGCATGGCTGTGTGTGATGTCCTTAGGTTAGTTAGGTTTAAGTTGTTCTAAGTTCTAGGGGACTGATGACCTCAGAAGTTAAGTCCCATAGTGCTTAGAGCCATTTGAACCATTTTTGAACTTAGGGCTACGTCTGATGAATACGGTGTGTGAGCCCAATTCGTGCACTTTGAGCACTGTTATTGCTGATGCCTAGGATGGTGCATTATCCTAGTGAGAGAGCACTTTTTTTCCTTCCAACCTTGATCTTCCTTCAGCCAATGCAAGTTTCACACGATCTAACAATCAAGCATAATAGTATCCTGTTATGATTTTGCCTTTTAACAAGTAATCTATGAGGATTATTCCTTTGGAATCCCAAAAAAACAGCGGCCATCGCCTTACCAGCTGAAAAAATGGCCTTTGACTTGTTCGGTGCACTTTCACCAACCTCTGTCCACGGTTTTGACTACTGTTCTGACTCTGTTGTGTAATGATGGATCCATGTTTGATCAACAGTTAAACAGTGCTGCAGAAAGTCTTGAAGGTTGCGATTAAACATCGCCAGACATTGTGCTCAAATGTTTTTCCGGATTCACTTTTGGTCGAGTCTTGAACAATCGCGGCAGCCACCTCACACACAGCTTCTCCGTAGCCAATTCTCCGTGCAGTTGAGACGCCTGGAATTTTACAATCTCACGAATTTTTATCCGTTGTCGGAGATTTGATGTTTTACCGGATTCCTGATACTCACGGCACACTCGTGAAACTGTAAAATCCTCACTTCATCTCCATCTCGGAGATGCTGTGTCCCGTCGCTCGTGCGCCGACTGTGTAACACCACGTTAAAACTCACTTAAATTTTGAAAACCTGCCGTTTTAGCAGCAATGACCAATCTAACAACTGCGCCAGACACTTGTTGTCTTATGTCGGCGTTGCCGACCGCACCGCTCTACTCTGCCTGTTACATATCTCTGTTTTTGAATATGCATACGTATACCAGTTTCTTTGGCAAATCGGCGACATTATTCAATAATACAGTGAGTTACCAGTTTCTAGAATATGAGGCTAATGTACAATTAATCATCGGATGAGCTTTCGACATTACAAGTCGCAGGATGATTTTTCTCATATAGACACGGAAAACATGAATTAAATGGTTCAAATGGCTCTGAGCACTATGGGACTCAACTGCTGAGGTCATTAGTCCCCTAGAACGTAGAACTAGTTAAACCTAACTAACCTAAGGACATCACACACATCCATGCCCGAGGCAGGATTCGAACCTACGACCGTAGCGGTCTCGCAGTTCCAGACAGCAGCGCCAGAACCGCGCGGCCACTTCGGCCGGCCCATGAATTAAAACATCTGTTTCATCGAATGAATGAAATTTTCCCAAATGCACTAGGAATCTTGAGTTTCTAAGTAAAAACGAAGGTAGTTCACATTTTTAAAAAATTTCCTCTCTTCCGAAAATTTGGATGCAAACTACGCGTATCGGTACTGAAAATTGACGATGTACGATAGAATGTATTTTAGTAACATCTCCACGAAAAGCAATTTCTCGTTGGTTGTCAATCAGATATGAACAAGACTGAAGGGGCTTCATGAAGTTTTTAACTAGTCTATAGAAATTAAAGTTGTATGATATTTCTTGCAATAACAAAAATTAATAAACCGTCTGATAACATTGGAAATTCCATAGAAGTTCGTGCAAATACACGTCTTTTTATTATATACCTTGTAACCTCTCAACAGAAAAGTTTAATTATTTATAATTCACATTCAGCGTAACCTTCCAATAGATATACTCCAAAACATCCCAACAGTAAAATTTCGTAACCTACCAATAATACAATGTGACTAATCTCTCAATAAAATTGTCGCTCACTTATAACCCTTCAATAATGACTGTGAATTTAAAGTGGTGAATTTTGGACGTCAGCAGCGCTGCGTCATGACTCTGAAAGGTCATTCTGAATTGAAAATTCTTACCTCAATAAGGTCGCCGGATAACGCGTATATATCTGCTCCTATAAGAAATTTTTCTGGCACAGCCCTGTGCAATGCTGGCCGATAGATTTGTCATACATAAAAAGAAACAACTGATTTTTCTTTACAATAATCGGGATGACCATGGATTGGAGAAATTAGTAAGTTCTTTAAATTGAGTTGAATGATTATCAAAAGTTAATTTTTTATAAGAAGGATTATTATAAATAGATTTTTTAAAAACATTTACATGGGGCTTGACATAACAATAGTACATATGCGCGAGGCTGCTTTTACCTTATATTATATCGCTCAGGCACCGCCATCGCTCCCACGACCGCCCCAGCCAACTCCACACACACGACTGATAGCTCGCAACTACAAACTCCTACTGCTACACAGTTCCTACTGCATACAACACCGCTCTCTGGTCTGAGATTCTCTTACAGCTTACATATCACAGGCAGCGCGTGAGCGATCCATCGAAATACATCTGCTCGAGGGCGCTAGCAACAAATTCCTTAATCATGGACCTCTTACAACCTTTCAAACTTAATAAATGTGAAATGATATGACTAGTGTTGGAAAAGACACATTACTTGCACATAATTTTGTCCAAATGGAGTATTAAAAGTATACGAAGTCTGAAGTAAATCCGTCATCCGTACGTTGTGCTCACCCCTTGTGAGTAACCATCTACACTATTGGTTTCAGGAATTATGAAACCCAAACCCAAAACCCAGGCGATCATTGTAGGCAAAACCACCCCTTCCTTCCGCCTCCTTGATTTCTATCTCACCATCTATAGCCGTCCTATTGCCCTCACTCCCACCCTCAAGTACCTTGGCGTCATCCTCGACCGTCGCCTCTCCTGAACTCCCCATCTCCGGACAATCCAATCCAAGGCACGCTCCCGACTCCGTCTCCTCAAGCTCCTTTCCGGTCGTACGTGGGGTCTGGACCCCTCCACCATCCTCCACACCTATAAATCCCTCATCCGCCCTATCCTTTGTTACGCCCATCCGGCCTGGATCTCCGCCCCCCTACCATTTATAAATCCCTTCAAATCCTTGAACGCCATGCTCTCCGCCTCGCCTATCGCATCCGTCTCCCCTCCCCCACGCGGATCCTGTACGATCTCATCCCCTTCCCCCACCTCCTCCTTTTCCTTGAACAGATACGTATCCTGTACACCTCCCGCAAACTCGATCCTCCTCATCCGCTTGTCTCACCCATCCTCCCACCCCCGCCCGCTGCCGCGCCTGTATTCCCACGTCCCACCCGGTCTCGATCTCTCCACCCTCCTTATCCTCTCCCAAGGTGGCTTCCAACAGCTCCCTCTCCCTGATCATGTCCTCCTTCCCTCCATCTACCCTCCTACCAACTTTGATCCTCCCTCCCTCTTCCTGTGTCTGTTCCTTTGGGCACCCTCCCTCCCTCCTCCCTTTCTCCCCACTCCTCCCCTAGGCCTCCCCTCCGCTGTCCCTCTCCTCCTCCTCCCATCTCCTCAGCCATTGGCATCTTTGTTCTCCCCTCTCCACCCCCCCCCCCCCCCTCACCCTTCTTCCTCTCTTGGCAGGTCCCTGGACTCGCACACGCTACGTGGACTTTCGCGCGCCGGAGATCATCGCCATCAGTGTCTCGTCTCGTGTGTGTGACGTCGTTTTGTGTTTTTAGTGTCCGCCGTCCCACTTCTACGTTCACTTGTGCCGTCGAATTCATCAGTGTTATGTGCGCCGTGTCAACGTGTTTTCAGTGTCGTTATCGTCGAGTGTGAACGGCCCCGTTGTTTTTTGTGTATCTGTGACCACTATTTTTTGCCGTCACTATGTTCTTTCCAATTCTCCATTCTGTGTACTGTTATTGTTACCACTATGGCTGAAGAGCGGCGTAGCATGCCGCTGACAGCCTATCTGCTTGTTCAGGTATTAAAATGACAATAAAGGAAAAAAAAAACCAAAACATGGATTCCCCAGAGGACGCAAGCGTAGTCGACAAGGTTGACGACACAGGCTGGGTATATTAAGGGTTAAGCGGACGTGGCGGATGTCAGCGGGTGTCAGCCCTGGCGCCGAGCTGAGACGCGACATGTGTATGAAGACGTTGCGCTGGTATTGCGGTGGCGCGCCGTCTGCAGACTCTGCCTCACACACTCACACACACGCACTGGGCCGCTCCCCCGCATACATCAGCGAGCGCGGGCGCGCCATTACGTAAGGCCTACCTGCCTAGCTGCCTAGTCGCCCGCTAACTGCAGGCGAACCTCCAATTTGGCTGCGAAGGCAGCGCAAACAAAGGCAGGGCGGGGGAGGAGCCGTTTGCACACAGCGCCGAGGCGCGCTAACAAGTGCGGGCCGCGTTGCCGCAATAGGCAAGCTGTCCAAACACAGCAGGCGCTCGCCTACCTGCCCTTATATGAGACGGCGCCAGTACCCTACGTCTACGTAGACTCATGCTCACAGACTGCACACGGCGGAGGTGCCCTGTGTCACTACCAGTCATTTCCTTTCCTATTCCACTCCCAAATGTAGCCAGGGATAAAAGACCGTATATAAGCCTCCGTCCAACTCATAATTTCTCTTGTCTCCGCAGTTGTCACACGATTGTACATGAGCGTTGTGCAGTAAACAACAAATGCCAGTTCTCAAAATTTTCGTAATAGCGTTTCCGAAAAAAAAAAACGTCGTCTTCCCTCCCGGGATTCCCAACAGATTATTTGACACTACAATAGTGAAGACATAGTCCCAGTACATAATTTTTTTTCTTTAGAAGAAGGGTTTACATTGCCAGTTTCAACGAACTACGTCGTCATTTTCAAATGTAAAACATCAGTTGTAGGATGTATACAATGGGCATTATGACCATAGGTCTTACAAAAATTACGAGAATTAATGAGACCAGGCAACTGAGGCAATGGTGGCACAACCAAGTCATTACATATTATGCCCGTGCTTGCCCAAACATTCACTGCATGTCCTAATGTAGAATGAACGTTTGAGCAAGCATGGGCATGAAGTGTCAGGCTGATCTGCCATGGAGACTCACCGAAATCGAGTACTCCGGTGTTGAAATGCAAACGGACGGGGGACGGTTAGGAAGTGGCCAGCTGTAGCACAGACAGGTGTCCCCTTTACTGATATTAACTTTTCACGTAGAACGTACACAGAAGCGCAAAAGAAACTGGTATAGGTATGCATATACAGAGATGTGTAGAATACGGCGCTGAGATTGGCAACTCCTATATAAGACAACAACTAGCAGTCGAGATGAGAGGCATCTTATCCGCACGGCTGTAACGAATCAAGAATGGCGATGAAAAGAAAAAAGTATCACATCCACGTCGGTGCACCTGGATCGCACAAAAGGGAGTTTCTAACCAGATATTGAAACAGCTAACCGTGTTGTACTGTACAATCGAATTTGCAACACTAAATTGCCAACATAAATATAAATCGTTAGAACACAAAGATTTACATTCACATCGTAAATGAAATGTAGAATCAGATGCGACGGTTCTTAATTCCAAAAACAGGCACACTTGACACTTGTCGGTTACAGCGGCATTTACCAGGAATGGGAAACTACAGGTTGAGCACACCATACGTATGTTTTTGAGATAGAAACCGAATATGCAATAAAAATGGAAGGGGTTTCGATTTAAAAAGACGAAGTCGACGCCGCCCACGGAAGGGGGACGGTTAGGAAGTGGCCAGCTGTAGCACAGACAGGTGTCCCCTTTACTGATATTAACTTTTCACGTAGAACGTACACAGAAGCGCAAAAGAAACTGGTATATGTATGCATATACAGAGATGTGTAGAATGCGGCGCTGATGTTGGCAACTCCTATATAAGACAACAACTAGCAGTCGAGATGAGAGGCATCTTACCCGCACGGCTGTAACGAATCGTACAGCCACGTCTCGATCGCTAAGTCAACAGATGGGGACGTTTGCAAGACAACAACCATCTGCACGAACAGTTCGACGACGTTTGCAGCAGCGTGGACTATCAGCTCGGAGACCTTGGCTGCGGTTACTCTTGACGCTCCATCACAGACAGGAGCGCCTGCGATGGTGTACTCAACGGCGACCCTGGGTGCACGAATGGCAAAACGTCACTTTTTCGCATGAATCCAGGTTCTATTTACACCATCATGATGGTCGCATCCCTGTTTGGCGACATCGCGGTGAACGCACATTGGAAGCGTGTATTCGTCATCGCCATACTGACGTGTCACCCGGCGTGATGGTATGGGGTGCCATTGGTTACACGTCGCGGTCACCTCTTGTTCGCATTGACGGCACTTTGAACAGCGGACGTTACATTTCAGATGTGTTACGACCCGTGACTCTACCCTTCGTTCGATCCCTGCGAAACCCTACATTTCAGCAGGATAATGCAAGACCGAATGTTGGAGCTCCTCTACTGACCTTTCTGGATACAGAAAATGTTCGACTGCAGCCCTGGCCAGCACATTCTCCACATCTCTCACCAATTGAAAACGTCTGGTCAATGGTGGCCGAGCAACTGGCTCGTCACAATACTCCAGTCACTACTCTTTATGAACTGTGGTATCGTGTTGAGGCTGCATGGGCAGCTGTACCTGTACACGCCATCCAAGCTCTGTTTGACTCTGTGCCCAGGCGTATTAAGGCCGTTATTACGGCCAGAGGTGGTTGTTCTGGGTACTTGATTTCTCAGGATGTATGCACCCAAATTGCGTGAAAATGTAATCAAAAAAATGGTTCAAATGGCTCTGAGCACTATGGGACTTAACATCTATGGTCATCAGTCCCCTAGAACTTAGAACTACTTAAACCTAACTAACCTAGGGACAGCACACAACACCCAGTCATCACGAGGCAGAGAAAATCCCTGACCCCGCCGGGAATCGAACCCGGGAACCCGGGCGCGGGAAGCGAGAACGCTACCGCACGACCACAAGCTGCGGACTAAATGTAATCACATGTCAGTTCTAGTATAATATATTTGTGGAATGTATACCCGTTTATCATCTGCATTTCTTCTTGGTGCAGCAATTTTAATGGCCAGTAGCGTATCTTTCTTTATCTGTACTGTGACACCCTGCTTATCGCTAAACTTCGTGATTCTAGGCCAACGAGAACTGAGCCCGTAACTTTTTATGAGTGAGTTTGCGAGTATCAAAGTATGTTACATAAATGATTGCACTGACTTAGAAGCATAAATTTTCTACACAGACAATGGAACGTAGAGGTTAGTATTTGACATAAATTGGATAAGTCTAGACGTTTCAGAGAGAAAGGGGTATTAAGTGTCGGACAGACAGACAGACGGATAATATAGTCATCCCATAGGGGTTCCGTTTGTAGCGTCCCTAAAAAATAAATAAAGATGCAGTCTAGTAGCTAGCGTTGCTGCCTCTAGATCGCGAGGTCCTGAGATCGTTTCTCGGCAGCATCGGAGATTTTATTCACTCGGTGACTGAGTGTTTGTGTTTTGCTAACAATTTCATGCCATTTTCGCCTGTGCGTAAGACGATGAAACGGCATCGAATAGAAAGGCGTGCAGCCCAGACGGTGCCCCCGGCCAATAGTGCCACACGATTGTTTCATTTCGTTTTGTCAGAGTAGCGGCGGTTAGGTGGGAGCGGAGCGTCAGGTCACGTGGTCGAGAAAAGTGACATGTTTACGGCGCGGGATGAGGCGGCAGCTGGATCCACGTGTACGGCACGTGTGGCCGAGGCGTGACCGGACTGCGGAAGCCTAACTGTACCCGTAGTGGCCGGCCGGCCTGTACCCGCTTTGTGTAGCGAGCGCCGGTGCGTCCTCGGCTGCCGACCGCCCGCCAATGCACGACCTCACGTGCCGGCAGGCAAACGTCAAACGTCAGCGCTCCCAACAACTGCACTTTGTTCTTCGCAAGTTGCTGACAAGGATAATACAGGGTGTCCGAAAAGACTTTCCCTGATTACATAAATTGTTAACTCAGGCTACAAGTAAGATACAAATATAAAAACTTGTGTCGAATTGTTTACAACTATCAAAGTTTTTTTCTGTTTTGGGTTCGCAGTACGTAAGTAGTGGATGAGGTGCAGTGCCCAAGAAGCCATGTTAACCAATCAGAAGGCACAGTGTGTCCTGTGGTACCATGAGGGACGATCACCAACCACAGTGCAGAGACACTTCCAGACAAAATTTGGAAGGAATCCACCTGATGTCAAGAGCATTAAAACCTGGTATGAGAAGTTCAAGAACACAGGATCGGTTGCTGACCTTCCGAGGTCTGGTCGACCAAGAACCTCAGCAGACTGGGTGGACGCTGTAAGGCAGTCTTTTCTGCCAAGTCCGAAGAAATCGGTCCGCAGGGCCTCACGTGAGTTACAAACGCCAAAAAGCTCTCTCCATGACATTTTACACAAACGTTTATTATTTCGTGTATACAAAGTGCAAATCGTTCAGGCCTTGTTGCCCAATGACACGTCGATATAACTTTGCGGTCGAAATGCTATCACGTATTGAGGACGATGATGGTTATCTCAGACGAATCGTCTTTTCCGACGAAGCGATCTTTTTTGTCAGTGGAGTAGTAAATCGCCATAATGTGCGCATTTGGGGTTCACAACCCCCTGGCGAGGTCTTGGCGTGCACCAGAGACAGTCGAAAGGTGAATGTTTGGTGCGCGCTATTGCACGATCGAATTATCGGGCCATTCTTCTTCGCTGAGGCTACCATCACATCTGCAGTGTATCTGGACATGTTGCAACTGTATGCTGTTCCTCAGCTGGTTCAGTATCACCCCGATGTCTTGTTTCCGCAAGACGGTGCACCGCCTCGTTGGGGTTTGGACGTCCGTGCCTATCTCGATATGACCTTTCCTGGGCGATGGATTGGTCGTGATGGGCCAGCGGTTTGGCCTCCACGCTCTCCTGACATAACCCCATTAGACTTCTTTTTACGGGGTTATGTCAAGGACGAGGTCTACCGAACACGTGTACCAGATCTTGAAACGCTGTGGCAACGGATAACCACAGTCGTTGAATCGATCCCTCCAGTGATGTTGGCTAATGTGTGAACGGAAACTGAATATCGCCTAGATGTGCTACGTGCTACCAAGGGTGCTCATGTGGAAGTTTACTGATGTATGAAAAAACTTTGATAGTTTGTAAACAATTAGACACCAGTTTCATATTTGTATCTTACTTCCAGCCTCAGTTATCAATTTATGTAATCAGGGAAAGACTTTTCGGACACCCTGTATGTCTGCACAGAAGAATGGCAAAGAGAACTGAGGATCTATTAGATGACGATCAGTTTAGCTTCCGGAAGGGTGGGAGGCACTTGTGACGTTTAGATTGACAGCGAAAGCAAGGATGACTAAAAATCGAGACGCCTTCACACGATTTGTTCGACAGTGTAAAATGGTGCAAGATGTTCAAAATTCTAACGGAAATAGGAGTAAGCAATAGGGGAAGACGGGGAATTTATGTTTATACTATTACATAAAGACAAGATATTGTTTTACGTTGTTTCCAAAAATCTGGGAAAGTTCTTGACCGGTTTACTTCAAATTTTTACACGATGCTTCAATGAACATTCAGACGGGCATATATGGATAGGTATCTCTTCTAAGAATTGTCAGATGCATTTCCTCTGGTATTTCAGCAGACGTTTGTAATTTCAGGATTCCAAACTTATTTTATTTGACTACCAGTTTCGGCGATCTACTACGCCGTCTTCAGGCCCCTCGACGACGTGTAGGAAGTTCTGGTCAAAACAGGGGCCAGCATTCGAATACTGGATTTCTGCTTGCTGTATCAGTCATCATCTGCCGACTTTATGATAGATATAGCAAGCAAAAATCTCCAGATACCAGTGTTCGAATGCTGGGCCCTGTTTTGACCAGAACCGAGGTGAAATCTTCCTACATGTCGCCTAGGGGCCTGAAGATGGCGTAGTAATTCGCCGAAACTGGCAGCCAAATTAAATAAGTTTGGAATCTAGACGAGTGAAAGGTGTTCGATATGGCTCGATATGGACTAGTCTACCTCAGAGGCAGAGAGAGAGAGAGAGAGAGAGAGAGAGAGTTGTTGGGTTGTTTGGGGAATATGACCAGACAGCGAGGTAATCGGTCTCATCGGATTTGGGAAGGACTGGGAAGGAATTCGGCCGTGCCCTTTCAAAGGAACCATCCCGGCATTTGCCTGGAGCGATTTAGGGAAATCACGGAAAACCTAAATCAGGATGGCCGGACGCGGGACTGAACCGTCGTCCTCCCGATTGCGAGTCCAGTGTGCTAGCCACTGCGCCACCTCGCTCGGTGTGTGTGTGTGTGTGTGTGTGTGTGTGTGTGTGAGAGAGAGAGAGAGAGAGTGGAGAAGGGGGGGAGGGGAGGGGAAGCCGGGATCGTATCCCACCGGTGCCGAGGTGTCTAGTGACATATCCAAGAGGAACAAATTTCTCTAAAAGGGGTTGAAGTTGTACGGAATCAAAACTCTTACGAAAGCCTAGGGACACCGAACTACAGCCAGACACTGCAGCTCACGATGGAGCGTACTTCCCATTGTACCAGACACATATGAGACGCGGGAACAACGGCTGCTTTAGTGCTTCTGTGTGGCTGTAATTAATCTGATCTTCACCTCTCGAACCCTGCGGGTGCATAGTTTTTTTCGTAGACTCCTGACTGAATACTGCTTACAAAAACTTACAGGAAGGCTTCTGTGGGTGAGTGCTCTCAGCCGGCCGATGTGGCCGAGCGGTTCCAGGCGCTTCAGTCCGGAACCGCGCGACCGCTACGGTCGCAGGTTCGCATCCTGCCTCGGGCATGGATGTGTGTGATGTCGTTAGGTTATGTAGCTTTACGTAGTTCTAAGTCTAGGGGACTGATGACCTCAGAAGTTAAGTCCCGTAGTACTCAGAGCCACTTGAACCTCTTTTTTGAGTGCTCTCACTTTCAAATACTGGACGATCAAAGTCTGGGTAATTTGCGCGCCGCAAACTGTGCTGCCTCAAGACGTGTACACAGCTCCTAAGCGTAATACTTGAGTCAGTGTGTAATACAGATCTCATACGTACAGCAATGAAACACTTCCGACAGCCTTTAAATATTATTTCAAAACTTTTCTCCTCGGGGATATCGTGCCACATTCCGTCCAATTCGCGCGTTAGATCTGTTGGATGTCCTCCTCCAGGATATCCTACCAAATTCTCTCCAACTGCAGCGTTAGATCGTAAAAATCTCGAGCTGGTTGGAGCTCGCTGCCCATAATGCTCCAAACGTTCCCAATTGGGGAAAGGTTCAGCGATCTTGCTGGCCTAGGTAGAGTTTGAGAAACACGAGGACGAGCAGTAGAAACTCTAGCAGTATGCGGGGAGGGGGGGATTATTATGCTGAAATATACACTACCCCCCATAAGTTTGGAAACACATAGTAACTATAGACAATGGAAAGGAAATACAGTATAAAAATTCATTTTATTGTTTTCCAAATATTTATTACGCTCAAATAATACACAGGAAGTTGCGACAATTAAATATTCGATTCCTCAAAATAGGCACCCTTCGCTTTCATCACTGCCTTGCACACTCTCGGCATGCGCTGCGTCAGTTTTGCCAAGGTTTCAGTTGCAATTAATATCCATTTTTGCTGCAGGACCTCCCACAATTGTCACCCACCCATGATTTCCCGTTTTCGGTCCTCCTGTGCAACGGCGTACAAATTGACGGCGTTTACTTCCAAATATTTCGAACTTGGATTGAATAAGACTATTTCCCATGTTGGTGTGTCTTAGCCCACTGAAGCCTTTTCTTCTTGTTAACAGGGCGCAACAATGGTTTCATTGTTGCTACATAACCTCGGAGGTTGTTGTCTGCCAGGTATCGTCTCACTGTTGACTCACTCACCGGTGTATCCCTCGTTGCGTTTAGTTCACCAGTCAATTCACTGACAGTTTTTAATCTGTTACGTTTACTGGTCACTACCAAATACTGACATTTTCCTGGGTGCTCCTGAGCGAGGACGATCTCCATAGGAGCCTGTTTCTCCATGCCGGTGTATGGTTTTGACAACTCCGGTGATGGAAATTTTTGTGTTAGCGGAAGAGCCAACACTGTGTTACGAGTGGAGGCCGAAATGCAAGCGATTTAGCTCACGCAGGCTGGCGTGAGGAGGGAAGAACTATACTCACGTGATGTCTGGAACATGACAAGGAATGAGAATTCAGAAAGAGGACGTAATTAGTTTGATACTTAAATCCATTAATGATGAACGTCGCACTTGACGGTACATGATTCACAATATTATCTGTTCAGAATACATTCTTGAAGATAGTAATTATAGTAACTTATTATGGCGCCTTGCTAGGTCGTAGCAAATGACGTAGCTGAAGGCTATGCTAAACTGTCGTCTCTGCAACTGAGAGCGTATGTAGACAGTGAACCATCGCTAGCAAAGTCGGCTGTACAACTGGGGCGAGTGCTAGGGAGTCTCTCTGGACTAGACCTGCCGTGTGGCGGCGCTTGGTCTGCAATCGCTGATAGTGGCGACTCGCGGGTCCGACGTATACTAACGGACCGCGGCCGATTTAAAGGCTACCACCTAGCAAGTGTGGTGTCTGGCGGTGACACCACAGAAATCATGTGTTTCTTTGCTATTTGTCGGACACTATTGCCTTCTTGGTGTAAAGTGATTATCATTACCTGTGATTCATAAGGAATCTGGCACACTGGGGCAATTTTCAGTTACTTTCGCGGCGTGTTATACTTTTATGCAAACGCAAGTAAAAGTTAACAGAAATGTAAACAACGTACCTCTACATAGCCATGCGGTCTACTCACGCCACCTGGCGTGTTTAGTGGAACTGCTTGGACAGGTAACGTCGGTTTACATAAAACGGAACAATACTTGTACACTACTGGCCATTAAAATTGCTACACCAAGAAGAAATGCAGATGATAAAAAAGGGGTATTCATTGGACAAATATATTATACTAGAACTGACATTTGATTACATTTTCACGCAATTTGGGTGCATAGATCCTGAGAAATCAGTACCCAGAACAACCACCTCTGGCCGTAATAACGGGCTTGATACGTCTGAGCATTGAGTCAAACAGAACTTGGATGGCGATCCCTGAGTCAACAGATGGGGACGTTTGCAAGACAACAACCATCTGCACGAACAGTTCGACGACGTTTGGAGGAGAACGGACTATCAGCTCGGAGACCATAGCTGCGGTTACCCTTGACGCTGAATCACAGACAGGAGCGCCTGCGATGGTGTACTCGACGACGACCCTGGGTGCACGAAGGGCAAAACGTCATTTTTTCGGATGAATGCAGGTTCTATTTACAGCATCACGATGGTCGCATCCGTGTTTGGCGACATCCCGGTGAACGCACATTGGAAGCGTGTATTCGTCATCACCATACTGGCGTATCACCCAGCGTGATGGTATGGGGTGCCATTGGTTACACGTCTCGGTCATCTCTTGTTCGGATTGACGCCACTTTGAACAGTGGACGTTACATTTCAGATGTGTTACGACCCGTGGCTCTACGCTTCATTCGATCCCTGCGAAACCCTACATTTCAGCAGGCTAATGCACGACCGCATGTTACAGGTCCTGTACGGGCCTTTCTGGATACAGAAAATGTTCGTATGCTGCCCTGGGCAGCAGATTTTCGAGATCTCTCACCAATTGATAGCGTCTGGTCAATGGTGGCCGAGCAACTGGCTCGTCACAACACGCCAGTCACTACTCTTGATGAACTGTGGTATCGTGTTGAAGCTGCATGGGCAGGTGTACCTGTACACGCCATCCAAGCTCTGTTCGACTCAATGCCCAGGCATATCAAGGCCGTTATTACGGCCAGAGGTGGTTGTTCTGGGTACTGATTTCTCAGGATATATGCACCCAAATTGCGTGAAAATGTAATCACCTGTCAGTTCTAGTATAATATATTTGTCCAATGAATACCCGTTTATCATTTGCATTTCTTCTTGGTGTAGCAATTTTAATGGCCAGTAGTGTAGATGTAGATCACTCGTGGGTGTCAGATTGGCATACTCTTGCTGTCCGGAGTGTCTTCAGACATGTCTTTGGCCTGGATGTTCATTGGTGAGGCTCACTTCGAAACGATCCCCGGTGACCAGCAAAGACGTGTTTGGAGTCGCCCCAAAGAGCGGTGGTATACCACAATTTCTGTTGCCCGCCTCACAAGCAGGAGAGGCATTTCTTTCCGCGTTATGGCCCCTTCGGTAGCTACCCGCGACAGCCTTACAGCACAGTGGCAGGACGACGGAATTCTGTGCCGTGTTTTGTTGCCCTTCGTGGTGAGCCATTCTGGACTTCATTTGAGAAAGACAACGCGCAACTGCACGAGGCCAGAGTTTCTGCTGCTTGTCAAACCCTACCTCGGGCAGAAAGGTCGCCAGATGTCTCCACGAATGAGGTAGTTTGGAGCGTTATGGGTGGGGACCTCCGACCAGCTCGGAATTTTCTCGATCTAACGCGCCAGTTCGACGGAATTTGGCACGATATCCCTCAGGAGGACATACCATAAATCTGAAAATCAGTGCCAAGCCGAATAATGCGTAATGTCCAGATACGGACCGACGCATTGGTGACTAGCTGAATTTGAGGAGCTCTTTCTCTTGAACAAATTATCCAGTTTTTCTGAAATTGTAATCATCTGTTTGTCTGTAAATGTACGTCATATCTACCGATTTCCGTACCATTAGAATAATTTCTTTGTGGTGCATCGATTTTTGTCTTGGTACGCCGGCCGGAGTGGCCGAGCGGTTCTAGGCACTATAGTCTGGAACCGCGCTACCGCTACGGTCGCAGGTTCGAATCCTGCTTCGGGCATGGATCTGTGTGATGTCCTTAGGTTAGTTAGATTAGTATAAGTTCTAGAGGACTGATGACCTGAGAAGTTAAGTCCCATAGTGCTCAGAGCCATTTGAACCATTTGTCTTGGTACGTATTTAACACATTGAGTCATTCTTACAGTAATCAGACGTCCGAATCTATTTTGTGCGTGGGAGTTGGACTCACTGAGGAATCGTGGGTGGTGTTGTGGGGTTAGTGGTCTCTGCTAAAGTGCTAAGTCGCACTCACTAAGTGACCCTCGCTGGATTTGCCCCGCAGGTCTGTAACTCAGACCGTCTGCTAGCGGCAAAAAGAAAAAAAAAAGCTGAGTTCATTACGAGTGTGTGACGTATCTCGGGCACCGCTAAGGACATAAGTGGCCGGCCGCGGTGACTCATGGGACGCGCGAGTGAGAGGCGGTGGTGGTGGGAAGCACGCAACGGACAAACACTCGCGGGTAGTGTTTGTTGGTCTTCTCGTCCCATGTCTCTCTACCACTTTCTTTCTCCTTTTTCCACCAGCAACATAAACGAGCGGCAAGGCTATGCTTCTGTCATCCGTCTTTCTGCGGGTGCTGCCAGATGAATTTCGTTGCTCTGGCGAGGCGGGTACAGTAAACACGCACTCGTAACACGGCGCGCAAACGGAGGACACAGTATGAGCTCTCGTCTCTCGACCTGCTTTATTTTTCTTCTCTGTTGATACCCGTTTGTAAAGGCGCCATCGCACGCTCATTATTTATTCCACAATAATATTGTGTTACTTATTCCACAATAATATTGTGCCAATATAATGCGCGACAGTGCGTAGCTCAGAACGGCGAGATATTACTGCGCAATATTTATGCCCGGGATGCGTCAGTTAGCATTCTGCCTTCGTGGCGAACACGTCGGCGCTCGACAACATGCACCTTGCACTGTTGCGGCTGAGTTGCTTGTTTTGTACAACACAGGCACAAAGTGTGGAGAGCGGATGAAGTGAGTCTGAAAAGCTTTCGAACATTTCAGTGGACCAAGGGAACCGTATAATAAACTGCGTACATTTTCTGTTTTCTGTGTACATGTTCTGTTTTCTATGTACTTCTTTACTGCAACACTGTAACAACTTCCACAAACGAAATAGAAAAATTACGAATATGTATTGACTACTGATTGGAGGCTTACAGGGACTTATGTTGGTGGTGCGACAGCTATTGCAAGAAAAAAATTCCAATATTAAACACAAGTGTGACCCTGCAATCGACGTTAGACAGTGCAGAGAGCCACCTGGCGGTAGCTTACAGCACTAGCTTCCGTTGGTCTTATCCCTAGTCGTCAGTTACCCCGTCGCAGCCAGCATGGCTTTCTTTCACGAAGCGGCAACATGTGACATACGTACCCAAAGTTACACATGTTTTATGATAGAACGCATGGTATGTCGCTTAACTGCCTCGACTTTTTTATGGTATGTTTTTCTTTAAACATTGTTCTTATTAGACCTATACATTATTACTTTGGATTATATCCGTTCATATGAGCATAAGTTCATGTGTGTGGTTATTTCGTAGCATACTTTATAGTCCTCCTGTGACAGGGTCATGCGAGCATTCTACGAGGGTCGTGCAATAAGTAATGCCCCACTTTTTTTAAACGCCATTAATATAGACAGACAAACGTCCTTGTTGGCGCTTCACATTTGATGTTTGTTCTCTGCGCCGGTGAAGTTTCGAACCGTTCTGGAGATGGAAGAGCCGTAGTACAGCGTCAAAATGGCGTCTACATATGACTCACAAGCAGTGTGCTGTTACTGAATTCTTGTATGCAGAAAAAGAAACCGTGGTGAACATCCAAAACGTTTATGTGCAGTGGATGGCGATGGTGCAGTCGATAGGAGTACAGTTGGGCGATGGGTAAAGAAAGTTACTGCCTCAGGAAATGCAGAAACAGAGCTCCATGATCAGCCATACTCGGGACATCCTGCCACAGGCACTGCTCCAGATATGCTGAATCGTGCGGATGCGACTTGTCGGTCAGCATTGAAAGTGCGTCTGCAATGATCGAGACCCTCGGATATTCAAAGAGGTGTTCTATGTATGTTAGCCCAGTACTTAGCCATATCCGTAACTTTTCCTTTAGGAGTGGTCGGTTGCCTGACCGATTAAAGTACTCGGTAATGAAGCCACTTTATAGAAAGGGAGGCAGGGATAATGTTGACCATTTTAGACCTATTTCTATGCCATCGGTGTTTGCTAAAGTTATCGAGAAGGTTGTATATACAAGGTTACTGGAGCATTTAAATTGACATAATTTGCTGTCAGATGTACAGTTTGGTTTTAGAAATGGTTCAACAACTGAAAATGCTCTTTTCTCAGTGAGGTTTTGGATGGATTAAATAAAAGGTTGCGAACGCTAGGTGTTTTCTTTGATTTAACGAAGGCTTTTGACTGTGTTGACCACAAAATATTACTGCAGAAGTTGGACCATTATGCAGTAAGGGGGGGTAGCTTACAATTGGTTCGCCTCTTACTTTAAGAACAGAAAGCAGAGGGTAATTCTCCGCAATATTGAGAGTGGTAGTGATGTTCAGTCCCAATGGGGCTCTGTTAAGTGGGGCATTCCCCAGGAGTCGGTGCAGGGGCCACTGCTGTTTCTTATTTATATAAATGATATGCCTTCTAGTATTACAGGTGATTCAAAAATATTTCTGTTTGCTGATGACACCAGCTTGGTAGTGAAGGATCTTGTGTGTAATATTGAAACAGTATCAAATAATGTAGTTCATGAAATAAGTTCGTGACAAGTGGAAAAAATTTGATGCTAAATTACAGTAAGACTCAGTTTTTACAGTTTCTAACCTCACTATTCAACAAGAACCGATATTTTGATCAGACAGAGTGGGCATATTATAAGCGAGACGGAACAGTTTAAGTTCCTAGGCGTTCGGATGGATAGTAAGCTGTTGTGGAAAGCTCATGTTCAGGATCTTGTTCAGAAACTAAATGCTGCTTTATTTACCATTAGAACAGTATCTGAAATAAGTGACAGTTCAACACGAAAAGTAATCTACTTCGCATATTTTCATACGCTTATGTCGTATGGTATTATTTTTTGGGGTAATTCTTCTGATTCAAAAAGGGTATTTTTGGCACAGAAACGGGCTGTTCGAGTTACATGTGGTGTAAGTTCGAGAACCTCTTGTCGACCCCTATTCAACAGTCTGGGAATTCTGACATTGCCCTCACAGTATATATTTTCTTTAATGTCGTTTGTTCTTAGCAATATTAGCTTATTCCCAAGAGTTAGCAGCTTTCACTCAGTTAATACTAGGCAGAAATCAAATCTGCTCGTGGAATGCACTTCCTTGACTCTTGTGCAGAAAGGAGTGCAATATTCTGCTGCCGGCCGCGGTGGTCTAGCGGTTCTAGGCGCGCAGTCCGGAACCGCGCGACTGCTACGGTCGCAGGTTCGAATCCTGCCTCGGGCATGGATGTGTGTGATGTCCTTAGGTTAGTTAGGTTTAAGTAGTTCTAAGTTCTAGGGGACTGATGACCACAGATGTTAAGTCCCATAGTGCTCAGAGCCATTTGAACCATTTAGTATTCTGCTGCATCCATTTTCAATAAGCTACCAAAAGAACTAAAAAATCTTGGCAGTAGCCCAAACACTTTTAAGTCTATACTGAAGAGTTTCCTCATGGCTCACTCCTTCTATTCTGTCGAGGAGCTCCTGGAAGAGCTGAAAAATTAAGCAAATTCCATTGTTACAGTGTTGATTTTCTTTATTTAAACTTACGACTTGTTGCCTGAATATGTTTCTTACATTTCATTGTATCCGTTTCTACTATCGTGTTATAATTTCATGTATTGACTCGTTCCATGACCATGGAGACTTCTCCGTAATTTGATCCCACGGAACAATAAATAAATAAATAAATAAATAAAAATGGTTTCCACGAATGCGCACATCGGACCACAAGATTCAGAGAAAGGCCTTTTCATCTGAAATGTTGGAGCGTTTTGAGATCTACGGAGATTTTCTACGGGGAACACACTCTGAAGATGACGAGTGTGTCAGTCACGTAGTGAAAACATGGCTACGCCTACAGGACAAGAGCTTTTACCAGCAGGAAATACATGCTCTTCCACAACGCTGGCGTCCTGCCATAGGACGTGAAGCAGACTGCGTAGAAAAATAGGACATGGGCAAGACATGGTGATGTGTGTTGTCGCCAAATTCTGACTCTTAACAATAAATGTGTTTTGAGAAAAAATAATGTGGGGCATTACTTATTGAACCACCCTCGTATCACATAACTAACGTTGCCCAGTTTTATAGGTATGTAATTGCGAGTAACTTAAGTGTGATTTATAGAACATCCGTGTGGATATACATCTTACTCAGCCGCTGTGTCTGCTCTTCTACATTGTTTCTTTTTTTTCTGTAAGCCTGTAACTCTACATACTTTCTTTTTATAGATCTGAGGATGTCAACACATATTGCCGCAAATGGTACCCAGTAATGACGCTACCGTAGCGATCTTGGAATAAACAGGTTTTCAAAAGAAGAGTACAGTACAAAATTGTAGATTGCCTCCTGCACTGAATGATTATGTCAGGTGAACAGAACTAGAAGAGTGCTCCCTGGGCAGCTGAGATGATCTTTGCCAATTGTGAAAACTGCAACAAGTAAAATAAACATTTCTTCTTACTGTCATTACACCATAATCTTCAGTTTCGTTTGCTATTGGTGACAGTGAGGTATTTACGATATTGCGGTGCCCGTGTTATTCTTATGACGATGCGCTGCGGCGACCACAGCCTTTACGAAACACGTCAGATGAATTCGCAAGTGCCAATAAATACTGCTGTCGGCTGTAGAACGGAATGACGACAGTGAAAATTTGTGCCAGACCGCGACACAAAACCGGATTTCCCGCTTACCGCCAGCGGTCGCTTTACCATTGAGGTATTTGGTGTTTCCTAAACAGACAAGAATTTCATTTCTCAAAGTTACACATGATGCTTTCATATACATCGTCCAGCACAGTCCCTGATCTTTTGTCATTTCTTTGCAGACATTCGTTTGGAGCAAATTGAATTTCTCTCGAGTCCGGCAGGAACTGCCACTTACTGCGCAGTACTATAATTACACAGAACAATATACTGAGCGAGCGCCAATATTTTTGAAAGCTCTCTACCCTATTCAGTATAGCGCGCAGCAAACTATCAATGCCACTCTCAGTTGGTCAGTATTACACGGGGCGATTCAGCTGCCCCTACCTGTGGGTAGCTTGTAATATGAAGCCCAAAAATATTTACAGTTGGTAGGAAGTTCTGTGGCTTCTGAAGAATCGACAGCGTCTTTGAATGATATTGTTTCTGATGAAAGGAAAAGCCTTACAGATAAACACATTATAGAATAAGTATTTATGGACATAGAGGACAATAAATATTGGCCATTGGATTTCTTCACTCCTGTAATTTTAACTGTTGCCAACTGTCCCTGGTAAATGTTCCATTTTGCCTACTATCAAAATTGTTCATTTTTCAGTTTCGGTTTCCTCGTAAAAATGAATTGTACTCAAATTCCAGTTTTAAAAAATGTATTTGATTAGAAAACTAGTTTTCCATTCGAAATGATTGAAAGAAAAAGAACGCTACAAATTTTACACACAAGCCTCTTATTTGCCTGCCATTTGAGTTAAATAATAAAAGAGAAAGGAAACTGAGGCAACAGTAATAAATTAAAAACAATTCTTTCATTATTTGTAATACAAATAGAAAGTATCTGATCTGCTGCCTGTGTCTGCATAGTACGCCTGTCAGTAGTCATTGGAAACGGACAACATAACACGAAAAATAGAGTTGACCGCCCGCAGTTTTCATTCTTGAACACTGACTATGCATGATGCCCAAATAGTAGTATGATCCCCAATTACAACATGATATTTGAACAAAGTTTCAGAAAACTGGAAACGATACGTGAATACAGATTTTTTTGTATAGTATTCAATTCGTCAGTACTTTTCGTGAAAAGTAACCAACAGTACATGGACAAAGTTTTTTTATTTACCTATCTTATTTCATATTTTGATTCGAGGTAACTTGAAATTTATAATGTAGAGGCCTGAGGGAGTCTTAGAATTTTTTAAGCACTGTTGGTGTCTACGTCTATTACTGGAAATACCAGCAATAAAAAATCGAAAATTATTTTCAGCGGTTTTAACTGGTTAAACTGGAGATGGAAAAAAAACAGTATAACGGAAATCCCGTTGTTTCAGCGATAACCGCTATCCCTCACATTCGTTACCACTTTAGTACAACCGAAGTACGTAGGCAGGAGTACCATCATCTGCATTCTCTATGCAAGGAAGCATTACTTGTTCAGAAGCATGTTTGAATGTTGTTTGTTTGTCAGAAGATCATGCCATGCCTAATGTAAGGAGTAGTACCGTGTTCTGCGGAATTTCAGGCTGTGACTCGACTTCCCCCCTTCACAGACGTGGTGGCTGCGCACCCGTGCTTCCTGCACAAACCAGCCGCAGAGCTGCCTGCACGTGGGTCCCACGTGGGAGGGCCGACACGTGGTTTCCATCGCGGCAGCTGAGTTGCGCCGAGACACCGGCGGGCGGAACCACCCACTGCCATTCGCCTCCGAGAGGTGTCTCTAGAGAATTCCTCGCTCCAGAGCGATCGCAACGCCCCGTTTCGTCGTCACGGCTTTTTTCCCCCCTTCAGCATTTATCCCTCCTGTGGGCATCTCTGTTGATGATAGACACTCAAATGTGTTCAAATGTCTCTGAGCACTATGGGACTTAACATCTGTGGTCATCAGTCCCCTAGAACTTAGAACTACTTAAACCTAACTAACCTAAGGACATCACACACATCCATGCCCGAGGCAGGATTCGAACCTGCGACCGTAGCAGTCGCGCGGTTCCGGACTGAGCGCCTTTACCGCGAGACCACTGCGGCCGGCTGATAGACACTCAGGAACCCACATTTCGCCCAATTCTGAACGAGAAACCCACTGCGTTATTCACTCTTGAAAAAAATAGCAAAAAAAGACGACGCACCGTGAAGGAATTATCCAAATAGGATAGAAGTGACGTACATGTACAGACAGAAAAATTATTACAATTTCAGAAACAATGGATGATTTATTCAAGAGAAAGACTTAATTTTATCCATTGTTTTTCAGTGTTTCACATGAGCTAACAACACTCATCAAAGATGTAAAAATCCCCGGAGAAGCTAGATTTGCCTCATCTGACATTATCAACCTGTTCACAAATATACCTATTAAAGAGACAGTTGAAATTATTAGAAAAAACCTGATCACACACAAAAAACTAACCATACCAGAGATTACAGAGTTGGTAGATCTACTTGAACTGGTACTGTCCCACAGCTACTTTTCATTTAATAACAAAATCTATCAACAGAAAGAAGGCTTAGCTATGGGCAACTGCATGTCAAGTTTTCTAGCTGACATTTTCATCAACCAATTAGAGAATAAGTTCTTCAAAGGAGAAAATAAACTTGTTCAAAAAATTGTGTATTACAAGAGATATGTAGATGACACACTTATTTGATGGCACTAAAGATGAACTTGAAGAACTCCTCACATCATTCAACTCACTCCACAATAAAATAAAGTTCACAATAGAACATGAAACAAATCAATCCACAAATTCCTTAGACCTCACAATTGTGAATGAACAACAAGAACGTAACTTGTACATTTACCGAAAACCAACCTACACTGACATCACAATACATGAATCTTCATACCACCCGAACACACATAAGTATGCTGCATTTAGATCAATGTTGAACAGGGCACATACATTACCTTTGAAACCCAAAGCACTAACACAAGAAATAAATACTATCAAAACAATTGTAGTAAATAATGGTTGCTCTGTAAAATCAATTGATAAACTGTGGTGTCACCGCCAGACACCACACTTGCTAGGTGGTAGCCTTTAAATCGGCCGCGGTCCGTTAGTATACGTCGGATCCGCGTGTCGCCACTATCAGTGAATTGCAGACCGAGCGCCGCCACACGGCAGGTCTAGTCTAGAGAGACTCCCTAGCACTCGCCCCAGTTGTACAGCCGACTTTGCTAGCGATGGTTCACTGTCTACATACGATCTCATTTGCCGAGACGACAGTTTAGCATAGACTTCAGCTACGACCTAGCAAGGCGCCATGTTCAGTTACTATTCTGAACAGATAATATTGTGAATCATGTACCGTCAAGAACGATGTTCATCATTAATGGATTAAAGTTAAGTATCAAACTAATTATGTTCGCTTGCTGAATTCTCATTCCCTGTCATGTCCCAGACCTCACGTCCGTATAGTTCTTCCCTCCTCACGCCAGCCTGCGTGAGCTAAAACGCGTGCGTTTCGGCCTCCACCAGTAAAATGATGTTGGCTCTTACATAAACTATCTAGAAAAATTCAGACCAACATCACTCACAAAAACACTGAAAAGAAAACTACCGACACAAAACAAATCTTCGCAAGCAATCCATACTTGGCACAGTATCACAAAAAATAGCTAACTTATTCAAAAAATCCAATATTAAATTATTTTTCTCCACAAACAGCAAACTTGGATACCACTTACCTCACACAGCGAACACAAACAAGCCAATAACACAACACAGTGGAATATTTAAATTACAATGTAACAGTTGCCCTGCATTTTACATAGGAAAAACTGGAAGACCCTTCCACACACGGTATAAAGAACACACCTACGCCTTTCGACTAAACCATTTTGAAAAATCTACAATAGATAACCACATATATATTAATAAACACAGACTTGACGACATCCACAACAGCCTAACTGTGCTTCACACGGAACCCAACAGTAAAAAAACTTAATCTACTAGAACAGATTTGGAAATAATGCTACACAAAGAAAAATATTCCGAAAACTTGTTGAATGAACAAACAGAGTTTAACAGCCACAATTTTTTCTACACCTTTAAAAGTTTATTTTTTCCTGAGGAACCAAATCTGTAATAGTACAAACAGCTGACAACCTACAACATGGTGCCAAATAATTATTTCAATAATACCTGTTTACTAGTAATACTATATCATATTATCTTCTATGAAACAAGAAAATCGATTATATTTAGAAGTAGAATATCTATATGAACGAGAATCTTTGGCATGTTTACGTTCTGCTACTACAATGTGCGAAAAAATGTGTGTAACAATGTATATATCCCAGTATGTACTGCAAAATTAAAGATGAGTATTGTGTATACCAACCGCACAACAGAAGCAGACATCATACAATGTTAAACTGTAAGTTAGTTTCATATTATTAACGCTGTTAAACGTATATCTACAATATACCATGTTGTAACACAAGAATGTAATATCAACAGGCAAACAACTAAAAAACTTGATGTAAATAACTAAAAAGCACCTGAAGATAAGCCTCCAGGGCTCGAAATGTATAGTGCAGTAAATAAACGCAACTTGTGACTGAAGGCGGTTTGTTCTTCATTTTAATTCAAGAGAATGAGCTTCATATTTTTGGAAATTTGTGGTAAGTTCCTGCGTCCCTAATCTTACACTCTAATTAATATAACTTAAACTAACTTACGCTAAGGACAACACAGACACCCATGCCCGAGGGAGGACTCGAACCTCCGACGGGTAGGGGGGCGGGGAGGGGGGGGGGGGGAGCCGCGCGGCAAAGAGCTTCGTAAATTGATCAAGAAAATAAAGCGTTGATTCACATCTTGCCATGATGCGACTTGGCATTGATTGTTATAGTTGTTGGATATCCTCCTGACGGATATCGTGACAAATTCCGTCGAATTGGCGCTTTAGATCGTCAAAATCCCGGGCTGCTTGGAGGGACCTGCCCATACTGCTCCAAACTTTCTCAATTGGAGAGAGATGCGGTGATTTTGCTGGCCAAGGTGGGATTTGGCAAGCACGAAGGCAAGCAGTGGAAACTCTCGCAGTGTGAGGACGATCATTACCTGGCTCAGATGGAAGCCCAGCTTGGCTTGTCATCGAGGGCAACAAAACGGGGCGTACAATATCGCCGGCGTTGTGCTGTAGCGGTGTCGCGGATGACAACCAAAGGAGTCCTGCTATGAAAGGAAATGTCATCCCAGACCATCGCACCTTGGATGTCGGTCGACATTGAGGTTGGTGTCCCACCGCTGTATAGGACGTCCCTGGACACACTTTGTTGGTCATTGGGGAGTGCGGCTCATCACTGAAGACACCTCTACTCCATGAGATTCCAGACAGAAGACCTGTATGGAGACGCCCTGGAGAGCCATATATGGCGTGACAGCCAAAGGTGTTGGACAGGATAGCATTTCCTTTCGTAAAGATGGTATTGTATTGTATTATACTGTATGTTAACCGGGGGCCTAGAAACGACGGAGAGGCTCCGTCCCCGCCGCAGACGCAGTGGTCCACAACCCCACGAAGACTACCGCAGTCCACTTCACTCCTCCGCCGCCCCACACCGAACCCAGGGTTATAGTGCGGTTCGGCCCCCCGTGGACCCCCAGGGGACGTCTCACACCAGACGAGTGTAACCCCTATGTTTGCGTGGTAGAGTAATGGTGGTGTACGCGTACGTGGAGAACTTGTTTGCGCAGCAATCGCCGACATAGTGTAACTGAGGCGGAATACGGGGAACCAGCCCGCATTCGCCGGGGCAGATGGAAAACCGCCTAAAAACCATCCAGACTGGCCGGTTCACCGGACCTCGACACAAATTCGCCGGGCAGATTCGTGCCGGGGACCAGGCGCTCCTTCTCGCCCGGAACGTAAAGATAGTAATACGTTACAAGTGGTACCATGCGGACATTCGTTCCCCCCCCCCCCCCCTTCCCCGCCCCTGTGAGTTAGGACCGTGGCACTGAACGTAGATTATGTCGAAAAATACGGTTTTGTAGCCAAAAGAGTGGGGAATAATATGATGTATTCGAATCCTGAAAAATAACTTGCTTCCAGAGAAAAATGTGTTGCATTACCTATTGAACGCCCCTCGTATTTGTTAAGAACCTTTCCATTCTATCATAAAGTCACAACCGTACGAAGAGCCATGATTTACTAGAGGCAAGACAGTTGTGGTGGAAACATACTGTGAGTTGTGGCTTTCCTCTCAGAGTTCTTTTCGTTTTCGCCCGTCCTGGAGCCTTTGTGCTGACTGTACTCATTCGCACTGACGTGCAGTGTGGAACGAGAGTAGCAGATGGGACGAACTGTACGAGGGGGGCAGAGTGTCGCTGATGAAACCCGCGGGCGGAGTGGTCTGGCGCGTTCTGTTTACAACGCGCGTGACGCAAGCGCCGCCCAGCGGGAGCCTTAATAAAGGGTGCGTCAGCCGCCACGGGCCGGGGACGGCGGATCAACGACACAGGTCAAGTCGGAAACTCAGCGCGACCGTCCGCTAGAGGTGGGTCATCCGACGAACGAACGGGCCCAGAGGAATGGTTCACTGAACTGGGCGGAAGGACCGAGGAATGACTTCGTTCACCGTTGTCTTCAGGTCGGTCTCGTTCGGTCGGCTTCGTCCTCTTCGTGAGGCTACTCGTTCGACTTCCGCCACCGTGTAGTTGTAGTTGTTTCAGTTCTACGTCCGCCCCTTTTTGATCAGTTGCACACCTTTTGCCAAACGTCAACTTACAGTTCTTTGCGCGCGCCGTTCAGCGTTCACTGCTCGCAATTTAAGACATTATTATAGCTATGTGGTGTCACCGCCAGACACCACACTTGTTAGGTGGTAGCCTTTAAATCGGCCGCGGTCCGTTAGTATACGTCGGACCCGCGTGTCGCCACTATCAGTGATTGCAGACCGAGCGCCGCCACACGGCAGGTCTAGTCTAGAGAGACTCCCTAGCACTCGCCCCAGTTGTACAGCCGACTTTGCTAGCTATGGTTCACTGTCTACATACGATCTCATTTGCCGAGACGACAGTTTAGCATAGACTTCAGCTACGTCATTTGCTACGACCTAGCAAGGCGCCATGTTCAGTCACTATTCTGAACAGATAATATTGTGAATCATGTACCGTCAAGAGCGACGTTCATCAGTAATGGATTAAAGTTAAGTATCAAACTAATTACGTCCGCTTTCTGGATTCTGATTCCTTGTCATGTTCCAGACCTCACGTCAGTATAGTTCTTCCCTCCTCACGCCAGCCCGCGTGAGCTAAAACGCGTGCATTTTGGCCTCCACTCGTAACACGGTGTTGGCTCTTCTGCTAACACAAAAAGCTACATATTTAAAACTAGCGAAGCCGGGAACGCTTTGCAATAGCTAAACATGTGTGGGAATTGGATGTACGCCCTGACCTCCGTTTCGCCACTCTCTCTGCCCTCCTCTTTCTCTGCCCCCTCTTGATCCATCTCCTCCTTGCCCCCTTTCTCTGTTCATCACCTCCTCCTCTCTCTAACGTTCTCCACCCCACTCCTCGCTTTACCCTTCTCCTCCTGCGCCTTCACTATTTTCATTTGCATCACCTCCCCCCTCCCTTTCTTTGTGCCTTGTTTATTAATGTTGTTAAGAAAACCTTGACTGACAGGCGAAATCGCTTAAAAGGAAAGGGTAAATCGGGTGGGATCATTGCTATGTGAGGTATGATGGAGACCTCTACAGCTGCTGCACCGGTGTGCATTGTAGTTTCAGCATCAGTATTTTGCATGGTCATATTCTGCGAACGGGTAGGATTACAAAGTTTCAGACGTTTCAGATTCCGCAGTAGTATACTAACCACAAGTCGATAAGCCGTAAGCCCGCATCTCGTGGTCGTGCGGTAGCGATCTCGCTTCCCACGCCCGGGTTCCCGGGTTCGATTCCCGGCGGGGTCAGGGATTTTCTCTGCCTCGTGATGGCTGGGTGTTGTGTGCTGTCCTTAGGTTAGTTAGGTTTAAGTAGTTCTAAGTTCTAGGGGACTTATGACCACAGCAGTTGAGTCCCATAGTGCTCAGAGCCATTTGAACCATTTGATAAGCCGTAAGTACAACTTTCCTGTTTTCTGTTAAACCGACTGCGTGGAATAAAACGAAACACTGCATTGTTGTATACAGAGTTTTACAAAAAGGTACGGTCAAACTGTCAGGAAACATTCCTCACACACAAAGAAAGAAAATATGTTATGTGGACCTGTGTCCGGAAACGCTTACTTTCCATGTTAGAGCTCATTTTATTACTTCTCTTCAAATCACATTAATCATGGAATGGAAACACACAGCAACAGAACGTACCAGCGTGACTTCAAACTCTTCGTTACAGGAAATGTTCAAAATGTCCTCCGTTAGCGAGGATACATGCATCCACCCTCCGTCGCATCGAATCCGTGATGCGCTGATGTAGCCCTGGAGAATGGCGTATTGTATCACAGCCGTCCACAATATGAGCACGAAGAGTCTCTACATTTGGTACCGGGGTTGCGTAGACAAGAGCTTTCAAATGCCCCCATAAAAAAGTCAAGAGAGTTGAGGTCAGGAGAGTGTGGAGGCCATGGAATTGGTCCGCCTCTACCAATCCATCGGTCACCGAATCTGTTGTTGAGAAGCGTACGAACACTTCGACTGAAAATGTGCAGGAGCTCCATCGTGCATGGACCACATGTTGTGTCGTACTAGTAAAGGCACATGTTCTAGCAGCACAGGTAGAGTATCCCGTATGAAATCATGATAACGCGGTCCATTGAGCGTAGGTGGAAGAACGTGGGGCCCAATCAAGACATCACCAACAATGCCTGCCCAAACGTTCACAGAAAATCTGTGTTGATGACGTGATTGCACAATTGCGTGCGGATTCTCGTCAGCCTACACATGTTGATTGTGAAAATTTACAATTTGATCACGTTGGAATGAAGCCTCATCCGTAAAGAGAACATTTGCACTGAAATGAGGATTGACACATTGTTGGATGAACCGTTCGCAGAAGTGTACCCGTGGAGGCCAATCAGCTGCTGATAGTGCCTGCACACGCTGTACATGGTACGGAAACAACTGGTTCTGCCGTAGCACTCTCCATACAGTGACGTGGTCAACGTTACCTTGTACAGCAGCAACTTCTCTGACGCTGACATTAGGGTTATCGTCAACTGCACGAAGAATTGCCTCGTCCATTGCAGGTGTCCTCGTCGTTCTAGGTCTTCCCCAGTCGCGAGTCATAGGCTGGAATGTTCCGTGCTCCCTAAGACGTCGATCAATTGCTTCGAACGTCTTCCTGTCGGGACACCTTCGTTCTGGAAATCTGTCTCGATACAAACGCACCGCGCCACGGCTATTGCCCCGTGCTAATCCATACATAAATGGGCATCTACCAACTCCGTATTTGTAAACATTGCACTGACTGCAAAACCACGTTCGTGATGAACACTAACCTGTTGATGCTACGTACTGATGTGCTTGATACTAGTACTGTAGAGCAATGAGTCGCATGTCAACACAAGCACCGAAGTCAACATTACCTTCCTTCAATTGGGCCAACTGGCGGTGAATCGAGGAAGTACAGTACATACTAACGAAACTAAAATGAGCTCTAACATGGAAATTAAGCGTTTCTGGACACATGTCCACATAACATCTTTTCTTTATGTGTGTGAGGAGCGTTTCCTGAAAGTTTGGCCGTACCTTTTTGTAACACCCTGTATACACATTTAGTTTAAAATCATATATAAGGAGAAAGGATATAGTGTATAGGAGAAACAAATCGTCTAATAAAACGGTAAACTGGTAGCCAAGATCGCAGGAATTTTTTTTATTCCATGATTACCGGTTTCGGCGAAACAAAAGCCGCCATCATCGGATCTTATGACATACACGTGTTACAACATCAGGGCAAACAATAGTGATATCAATAGTTGCCTATAACTCGCAGGCCTTACAAAATTGTCGTAAGTAGCACATAGGCGTCCAAGAGAGATGACATTATAAATGTTAAGTGTCTCCATCACATACACGTGCAAGCTACGTACTCACCGAAACCCGTAATCATGGAATAAAAAGAATTCCTGCGATCCTGGCTACCAGTTCATTGTTTTACAAGCATCTAGACCGCTCCTACATGAGCACAATGTGCTCCCTACAAAATTCGTCTAATGAGTAAGTATTTAGGCGTAATGTCGCAAAGCGGTATGAAATGGGATGAGCGCGTCAGGTTTGGTGGTAGTACGGAAGGCGAGCTGCCGACATTGTTGTGTTGAGAGAATTGTGGGAAAGTGTAGCTGATCCACAAAGGAGACGGTGTGTAGAGCGGGCACGGCGACCCATTCTTGAGTACTGCTCGAGTGTTTGCGATCCCCACCAGGTCGGGTTAAAGGAAGACATCAAAGCAATTCCGAGGCGTCCTCTAGGTCCGATCAGTACGGAAGTATTACGGCGGGTGCTCCGTGAACTCGAATGGGAATCGCTAGAGAGAAGGCGACGCACTGCAGAGGAAATTTAGAAAACCGGTATTTGAGGCCGACTGCAGGACGATTCTACTGCAGAGGGTACGATGAGAGAAATTAGGGCTCGTAAGGACGGTTATAGACTATCGTTTTTCCCTCGCTCCAAGGAAATGACTATTACTGGTACGCGGTACCCCCCGGCATGCAGAGTACGGTGGCTTGAGGAGTGAGTATGCAGACGTAGACAGGCACCACAGCGTGTCCCGTAGGGGACGGTCCTGCCAACCCTTCAGCAGCTTCCTCTTTGCCGTATCCGGCTAATTTCTTCATGAGTGCGCCTTATGTCGTTCAGCTCTCAATTTACTCTTGACATTTCTCCAGTTTGCTAATTAAAATTTGGGTTGTTTTCAACATCCGCCTAATGCAAACAGTATTTATTTATTTTTATTCACTCACACATGTTTCGACACCTGTGTGTGATCTTCTGTGGGGCAAATTTATTTCTGTAAAGTATAATGTAAAGTTTATAATCCGTTATGTATTGTAGACCTAAAAATTAGAACATGTGATTTGTTTCGGTTTGCTTCGAGTGCTGGTCTGAAAGTTGCATTACTTGTGAAACTGCGTTATTATAGATGGGTGTCTGTGTCCTTTCTTCGCCTATTTTGACAGCACGTCATCGGCAAAGCAGTCAGGAAGAAATTTTTTGTACATTTCTGAAGTACTATTTCATAGGTAGTGGTTATGTACGTTTCTGTACTTACATTTTCCGCCATGTTGTACACCTCTGGTGCCTATCTCTCTCTGCTGCTACCGGTTTTCACACTGTTCTTTTTTCGCTCACATTTTACTTCATAGATATTTTCCACAAAACGTGGCAAAAATTGATCTGAGCAGACACTTGTGTGCCGCACACTCAATGAGAGGTGCTGTGTTGTCGTCGCTGCTGACTTTTTCAACGTTTGCTTTATGTTTAATGTGGCGCTAATTCTGAACGTTTGGTGACAGCTATTGTCGAGTCTCAGCTGAGGAGGGGGGATGGGGGAATGTATGTGCTGTGATGTGTGTGTGTGTGTGTGTTTAAAATGAGGGAGAAACACACACACACACACACACACACACACACACACACACAGAGAGAGACAGACAGACAGACAGAGAGAGAGAGAGAGAGAGAGAGAGAGAGAGAGAGAGAGAGAGGACATTCAGGAAACAGCTGTTCTACATGTTTAGGAATGTTTCATTATGATGTCTCACGTTTTTATTTTAATTGCTATTAAATAGACTTATGGAAACGATTCCCTACACCATTTTCACTTTTCACTTTACAGCTGTAATCCTCTGAATGGATTATAGGATAGTCGGACGACCTAGAGCCCATTCTAAGCTGTCTGCAGCTTCTTCTGTTCGAACTGTGAAAATTTCTGTTGCATTTAAGCCTGGTGCATATGCCGTATTTATCAACCCCGCCGTCTTAGATTCTCTTCAGACTTACAGGATTTCAAGGTTTATGCCCAGTCATAAGTTTCCTAAAGCAATAGGATGCAATTCTCATAACAAATAAACACCTATAAATCGGCTTTCAAGATTGGAAGATTTCCGGACCACGTTAGCTATAAAACAATGCGAGTAAAGACGTGGTGCCAGATAGCTGAGTGTGTAGTGCAGAAGTACGAGGGTCAAACAGTCCAACACACTGCACATGTGCATCTGTTGCGGTCGCGAGATCAAGTAGAAATTAATGTCAGCTGCGAGCGGCACTTTAAGCGTGACGTTCGTATACGGTATGTGTTTGCTGGTTCGCATACTGTGTCGTATTTCAATTTTAAAATGGAAGCTGAAAACCAAGTCGGATCCAATTACACGTATTGGCCAGTGTTCCTATATCAGAATCGAATCCTTACATCGAAAGAACCCATGAGAAATTTACGACGGTTTGAGAGAAGTGTCTGGGTATAGTGCAGTGGGCTGTAGCACAAAATGACGGTGATCTGCTCGTTTCGTCAAGGTCGGCTAAGCACTGAGGAGAACCCGAGGAGTGGGAGGCCATCAACTGCGACAGATTACACCTCACAAGTTACTGTTAAAAGAGGACCGATGAAAAACATTTGTGGAGACTGCATATTAGCCCAGAAGTTCTACCACTTGAGTTTGCAGAAACGTAACTGAAAAGTTCAAGATGAGAAAAGTTGCTGTAGTGAAGAGCAGAAGGCAGGTCGCAAAAGAATTCCTGCAACGCTATCGAATAGGAGCAGAACGGTCTCAGGAAAGGATTGTTGCACCTGATGAAACCTCGATACGAGATTCTAAACCAGAACGGAAGTCTGAGTCGTCACAATCGAATAGTTCCGACTCTCCACGCCCGAAAAAATTCCGCCGCCAACAATCAAAGATGAAACATGATGGACCTTACGCGTAAGACACGAATGGAATCATAGCTACAGATAGAGTGCTCCAGGAAACTTCCGTAACAGGCTTTTACTACAAGCTGTTCCTGTAAATTGTTTTGGGCCTGAAAATTCGTCAAAGAAGGCCTGACGAAATGGTGTTCTCATTTTGCACGAAGATGCAAAACCGCGTATTGCCCTACTCTCGACAAAAGTGGATGGGAAATGCTTCCACACCCGCCATACAGTCCTGATGTCAGCCTACGTCTTTCGTTTCCCAAATTGAAGGAACATCTGCGTAGAAAACATGTTGATACAACTGATGAAGCTTCCAGCAAGGTGGCTCGAGTGATCAAACAGCTCCACAAATCGTGACCCATCCAGAATACAGAAGCTGCCAAAACGTTGGGAAATTGCCATAAGCGAGAATGGAGATTTCACTGAAGGGCTGTAAAGGTATTTCGTTAAACAGATAGTTTTCTTCAATTCTACCTTATGGTGTGAGGAACTTTTGAAACGACCGTGTTGTAACTGTGGAGTCACCGGTTTGATGGTCTCAAGCTGTGTGACCTTGATGCACTCGGTTGACTCGGAAGACCAGTGTGCGTGTTGTTATCGCTGCCGGATGGACTGGGAGAGAGTGTGGCGCGATACACGCTTCCTCCAGCCAAGTCGGCCTGCTACTGGAATGGGAAGCGGGGCAAAGTACCCGGTGGCTGTAATTAAACTTTCCCTCTTTAACACGTCATAACACGGGAACTAATTACCGTACGAGTACCAACGTGGTAGTATTAATGTCCAGAGTATGGGATGCACGATTTCCATGCGTCACAGCGCCACCGTCCAGCCACCAGATGCAATGATCAGTCATCGTGATTAACGGTCTCACACACCTGACCAGTTGCAGTGTAGTTGTTGACGTGTCAACATGAGCTTGGACAAAAGGAGCAGGGCATTACTGGTGAAGCTCTGTTATCAAGACAACAGTCATGCTGCAGTTGCACATCGAGAATATCGCCGGCTCGAAGGATTACGGAAGGGTCCTCTTTCTCCATCTGCTGCGCGGACGATGGTGAAGAAATTCGAATCAATTGGAGAACTAGGCGTCGCTCCGGGAAGAGGCCGACGACTGGTTGCACCACAGGTGGTCTATGAAATCTCTGTTGCTATGACAGACAACACTGCGCGCAGTTCCCGATCGTCTGGCAGTGCGCGTGCTGTGTCTTGACAGTTGAATATCCCGTGGTCCAACGTACGGAAGTTGCTTCGAACCATTCTCGAATGGTATCCGTACAATATTCATATCGGACAGCAGTTTGCAGCACAGGACGCACAACGACGTGTTGATTTCGCTCTCCACTTTCTCACGAGGACTGAAGTTGACAGGGGTGGCCCTGGACCGTCCTATGGAGAGACGAAGCTCATTTTCTATGATGGGTAAGATGACACACAGAAATTCCGAGTGAGGGGATCTTCACCTCCACTCACCGTGCATGAAGTTCCTCTGTGTGGTGAACGTGTCAGTGTATGGTGTAGCGTCACGGCTATGTTCATCATTGGCCCATTCATCTTTGAACAGGTTGGCTATCAAGGACCAAAGACGTGCATTGTGACCAGCGCTACTGCGATACGCTTCGCCAGCATGTCGTACCCGGCCTACAGTAGAGAGACGAGTTTTCATCCAAGATGGGACCCCACCGCACATCGCCTGCTTCTCCGAAACACATTTGGAAACGATCGAGCTATCAGCCGTTGATTTCCAAATGATTGGCCAGCACGATCAGCTGACCTCATCATCATCATCAGTTATCTGGTATATTAGCAGGTCCTTTGCCTCTCCATTTTCTGCGATCCATTGCTTCCTTCTTAAGGCTGCTATATGTTTTACCGTCCATCATGTCATCCAGTATCTGGAATCTCTTCCTTCCCCCTTCTACATAACCTTCTAAAACTGTTTTTATCAGTCCGTCATTCTTTCTTAATATATGCCCAATCCAATTTCTTTTTCATCTCTTTATTACATCTAGTAACTGCCTTTTCTCTCCCTCTCTTCTCAGTACGTCTTCATTTTTTACTCTGTCCATCCAACTTATTCTTTCCATCTTCCGCCATGTCCAGATCTCAAAAGCCTCCAGCCTTTCTCTGTCTTTTTTCCTCATAGTCCATGTTTCAACGCCATATAGAAGAACACTCCATACAAGACATTTTATGAGTCTCTTTCTGAGTTTTCTGTCCAGACCGCTGCAGAAGATTCTCCTTTTCTTATAAAATGCCTCTTTTGCCATTGCTATCCTTGTTTTAATTTCTGTGGTGCACTTCCAGTCGGTGTCTATCCTGCTTCCAAGATACTTAAAATTTTGCACCTGTTCTAGTGTTTCTCCATTCAGCACAATTTTTATTTCCTTATTTCCTCCTATTGCCAATACTTTTGTTTTATTTGTGTTAATTTTCATTCCATATTTTTTTCCGTTAGTTGCAATGGTGTCCACCAAATCCTGTAATTCTTTTTCCCCTGTGGGTAGAAGGACCATGTCATCAGCAAATCTCAAGCACCCTACTCTTCTTCCTCCAATTTCTACTCCTTTGTCATCTAATGAGCATTGGTCAATCATATTTTCCAAGTACAGGTTGAAAAGAGCAGGTGATAAACAGCATCCTTGTCTTACTCCTTTCCCTAGTCTGATCCAGTTTGTACTTTCTCCTCTCACTTTAACTGAAACTTTTTGATTAAGGTACAATGAGTTTATAAGTCTTCTGGTTTTCCAGTCCACTCTCTTTTCCCTCATAATAGTCGACAGCTTGTCCCAAACCACATTGTCAAATGCCTTTTCTCAATCGATAAAGCACATATATAGGTCTCTATTCGTAGGAGCCCTATTGCATCTCTGGTGCCCGTATTCCGTCTAAAGCCAAACTGCTCCTCGCCGAGATTCTCCTCTATTACTTTTTCAAGTCCTTTATTAATTATTCTTAACATCACTTTGGCTGCATGTGAAATGAGGCTGATTGTCCTGTGCTCGCTGCATCTCTTGGTTCCTTGTTTTTTCGGTAATGGAATCATTACTGTTGTCAAAAAGTCCTCAGGCCATTCACCACTGTCATATATTTTATTACATAACCTCAGTATTTCTCTTATTCCATTGTCGTTCAAGCATTTTAGTATTTCTCCCGGTATTGTATCTGTACCTACTGCTTTGCCATTTTTCATTGCAGCAATGGCAGACTTTACTTCTTCCATTATGATGGTCGGTCCTTTCTCTTCATCACTTACACTGTTGTGTGATTCAAGTTCCAGAGTTTCCGGTTTGCTATTTGTGTCATATAGCTCTTTTATATATTCTTCCCATCTCTAGAGGACATCGTCACGATCTTTGTACACTACCTCTTCATCTTTACTCAAAATTTCCATAGTAGCACTTCCTGCTCTGTTTTGTTCCCATGTCATAGTCTTTACTCTGTTGTATAGTAAGTCGTATCTTCCCTTCCTCTCCAGTTCTTCAATTTCATCACATTCCTCTTTTAGTCATTTTTTCCTAGCCTGTTCTGTTTCTCTTCGCAGTTCGTTATTTAACCTTCGGTATATCTTTCTTGCATCTTCAGTGTTCTTGTTTTTCAATTTTCTTCTCTCCTCCATCTTGGAAATCATTTCTTGTGTGACCCATGGTTTTTTGACCTTTTCCCTTTTACATATCCTATATTTTGCTGTCCTGCTTTAATGATTCCTTCTTTCAGCATATTCCAGTACTCGTTGGCATTATCAGGTGCTTCTTTGTCTCGTAATGTGTTTAGAAAGTCCAGACAGCATTTCTGTAATTTGTTCTTTGTTGGACCTTATCTTCTCTAGATCCCACTTCTTCACCATTGTCGCCTTTTTCAGTTTTTTCATTCTTATTTCTGTTTCTGCCATAAGTAAGTTGTGGTCACTATTAATATCTGCACCTGGTAATGTGTGCACCTTCTTGATTCCATTCCTGTATCTTTCTTCTACCAGTATAAAATCGATTTGGTTTCTATATTTATCCCCTGATGATTTCCAAGTGTAGAGCCTCCTCTTATGGTTCTTGAACCATGTGTTTGCCGCTATCAGCTGCCTTTCCCTGCAGAAGTCAATTAACCATTCACCTCTGTCATTTCT
This sequence comes from Schistocerca americana, assembly GCF_021461395.2. NCBI lineage: Eukaryota > Metazoa > Arthropoda > Insecta > Orthoptera > Acrididae > Schistocerca > Schistocerca americana. The sequence continues at coordinate 137,438,744 of NC_060127.1, forward strand.
CTTTCCAAGACCATGACTGCCTACTATGTTTCCCTCTTTCCCTTCTCCCACAATGGCGTTCCAGTCTCCCATTACTATTTTGCAGCATTTTTTATTTTCGTCCATTATTCTCTCTATTACACTGTACGTTTCCTCTACAATTTGGTCATCATGTTCTGAAGTTGGCATATACACCTGGACAATCAGTAAATCTTTTTGTGCTCCTTTCAGCCTTACACCAATAACCCGGTCATTTGCATACTCTACATATTCCACACATTTAGCCAATTCCTTTGTCATAATCATTCCTACTCCATTAATTCCTTTTACTTCTCCTCCTGAGTAGTAGAATACATATTCATCTGACTGCAACTCTCCATGTCCATTCCATCTTACCTCAGCAACTCCTACGAGGTCCATATAATTCTTTTCCATCTCTCTTTTAAGGTTTTCTAGTTTTCCTGCTTGTAGCAGAGTTCTGACATTCCAGGTACCAATTCTTGTTTTGATTTTTTGCCTCCTTTCAAGTTGTCCCCCCCCCCCCCCCCCCCGGAGATCCGAATGGGGGACTATTTTACCTCCGGACACTGATTTAACATGAGAGGAAGCCATTTTTTTTTTTGCATAAAATGGAGACTGCATTATGCAGCTGACCTCACTCGTTGTGATTTCTGGATATGGGGCTACCAGAAAGACAGGTTTTACCAGGGGAACATTAGCACATGTGCTGATCTGAAGCACAGCATATAAATGGAGGTAGCCAGTGTGCCTACGGACACGCTTCGTTCTGCTGTGCAGAATGCAATCCTCCTCTTTTAGAGTCTTCTGGACACTAATTTGGGCCATACTGAGCCCCTTGTGTAACAGTATCATGTGCCGTTGAACTGATTCTGCATTATTTCCCTTCCCCATGTCCTTCACGTTAATGCTACCAAATTTGGAGGTTATTGTTTTTTTTCTTGTGGTCTTCAGTCCAGAGACTGGTTTGATGCAGCTCTCCATGCTAGTCTATCCTGTGCAAGCCGCTTCATCTCCGGAGAAATGCCGGCCGTTGTGACCGAGCGGTTCTAGGCGCTTCAGTCTGGAACCGCGTGACCGCTACGGTCGCAGGTTCGAATCCTGCCTCGGGCATGGATGTGTGTGATGTCCTTAGGTTAGTTAGGTTTAAGTAGTTCTAAGTTCTAGGGGACTGATGACCTCAGAAGTTAAGCCCCATAGTGCTCAGAGCCATTTGAACCATTTTTGAACCGGAGAACTACTGCAGCCTACATGCTTCTCAATCTGCTTAGTGTATTCATCTCTTGTCTCCGTCTACGATTTTTACCATCCACTCTTCCCTCCAATATTAAATTGGTGATGCCTTGATGGCTCAGAACGCGTTCTACCAACGGATCTCTTCTTCTAGTCAAGTTGCGCCACAAATTCCTCTTCTTCCCATTCTATTCAGTGTCTCCTCATTAGTTACGTGATCGACCCATTTAATTTTCAGCATTCTTCTGTAGCTCCACATTTGAAAAGCTTCTATTCTCTTCTTCTCTAAACTAGTGTCCTTGTATCACTTCCATACATGGCTGCACTCCATAGAAATACCTTCAGAAAAGACTTCCTGACACTTAAATCTATATTCGATGTTTACAAATTTCTCTTCTTCAGAAACGCTTTCCTTTCTATCGCCAGTCTACATTTTATATCCTCTCGACAGTCATCAGTTATTTTGCTTCGTAAATGTCAAAACTCATCTACTACTTTAAGTGTCTCATTTCCTAATCTAATTCCCTCAGCATCACCTGATTTAATTCGAGTACATTGCATTATCCTCGTTTGTTTTGTTGATGTTCATCTTACATCTTCTTTTCAAGACACTGTCCATTCCGTTCAGCTGCTCTTCCAGGTGCTTTGCTGTCTCTGACAGAATTACAATGTCGTCGGCAAACTTCAAAGTTTTTATTTCTTCTCCATGAATTTTAATTCCTACTCCAAATTTTTCTTTTGTTTCCTTTACTGCTTGCTCAATATACAGACTGAATAACATCGGGGATACGCTACAACCTGTGTCACTCCCTTCCCAACCACTGCTTCCCTTTCATGCCCCTCGACTCTTGTAACTGCCATCTGGTTTCTGTACAAATTGTAAATAGCCTTTCGCTCCATGTATTTTACGCCTGCCACCTTCAGAATTTGAAAGAGAGTATTCCAGTCAACATTGTCAAAAGCTTTCTCTAAATCTACAAAAACTACATACGTAGGTTTGCCTTTTCTTAATCTATTTTCTAAGATAAGTCGTAGGGTCAGTATTCCCTTACGTGTTCCGACATTTCTACGAAATACAAACATTTTCCCCAAGGTCAGCTTCTGCCATTTTTTCCATTCGTCGTTTTGCAATCGTGACTTATTAAACTAACAGTTCGGTAATTTTGACACCTGTCAGTACCTGCTTTCTTTGGAATTGGAATTATCGTTTTCTTCTTTAAGTCTGAGGGTATTCGCCTGTCTCATACATCTTGCTCACCAGATGGAAGACTTTTGTCATGGCTGGCTCTCCCAAGGCTATCAGTAGTTCTAATGCAATGTTGTAGCAAGTCTGGTACTCGTACGGTAATTAGTTTCCGTGTTATAATGAGTTAAATAGTTGTTGTTGTTGTTGCGGTCTTCAGTCCTGAGACTGGTTTGATGCAGCCCTCCATGCTACTTTATCCTGTGCAAGCTTCTTCATCTCCCAGTAGCTACTGCAACCTACATCCTTCTGAATTTGCTTAGTGTATTCATCTCTTGCTCTCCTTCTCCGATTTTTACCCTCCACGCTGCCCTCCAATGGTAAATTTGTGATCCCTTGATGCCTCAAAACATGTCCTACCAACCGATCCCTTCTTCTAGTCAAGTTGTGCCACAAACTTCTCTTCTCCCCAATCCTATTCAATACCTCGTCATTAGTTACGTGATCTACCCACCTTATCTTCAGCATTCTTCTGTAGCACCACATTTCGAAAGCTTCTATTCTCTTCTTGTCCAAACTAGTTATCGTCCATGTTTCGCTTCCATACATGGCTACACTCCATACAAATACTTTCAGAAACGACTTCCTGACATTTAAATCTATACTCGATGTTAACAAATTTCTCTTCTTCAGAAACGCTTTCCTTGCCATTGCCAGTCTACATTTTATATCCTCTCTCCTTCGACCATCATCAGTTATTTTGCTCCCCAAATAGCAAAACTACTTTAAGTGTGTCATTTCCTAATCTAGTTCCCTCAGCATCACGCGACATAATTCAACTACATTCCATTATCCTCGTTTTGCTTTTGTTGATGTTCATCTTATACCCTCCTTTCATAACGCTGTCCATTCCCTTCAACTGCTCTTCCAAGACCTTTGCTGTCTCTGACAGAATTACAATGTCATCGGCGAACCTCAAAGTTTTTATTTCTTCTCCATGGATTTTAATACCTACTCCGTATTTTTCCTTTTGTTTCCTTCACTGCTTGCTCAATATAGAGATTGAATAACATCGGGGATGGGCTACAACCCTGTCTCACTCCCTTCCCAACCGCTGCTTCTCTTTAATGCCCTTCGACTCTTAAACTACCATCTGGTTTCTGTACAAATTTTAAATAGCCTTTTGCTCCCTGTATTTTACCCCTGCTACCTTCAGAATTTGAAAGAGAGTATTCCAGTTAACATTGTCAAAAGCTTTCTCTAAGTCTACAAATGCTAGAAACGTAGGTTTGCCTTTTCTTAATCTTTCTTCTAAGATAAGTCGTAAGGTTAGTATTGCCTCACGTGTTCCAACATTTCTACGGAATCCAAACTGATCTTCCCCGAGGTCGGCTTCTACCAGTTTTTCCATTCGTCTGTAAAGAATTCGCGTTAGTATTTTGTAGCTGTGACTTATTAAACTGATAGTTCGGTAATTTTGACATCTGTCAATACCTGCTTTCTTTGGGATTGGAATTATTATATTCTTCTTGAAGTCTGAGGGTATTTCGCCTGTCTCATACATCTTGCTCACCAGATGGAAGAGTTTTGTCATGACTGGCTCTCCCAAGGCTATCAGTAGTTCTAATGGAGTGTTGTGTACTCCCGGGGCCTTGTTATAGGGAAAGTTTAATTATAACGGCAGGGAGAGGCGCACAATAGTTGTGGGTGCGTGTGGCCCAGGGGAGCGAGTCTAGGCAAGTCGTTCCTCAGTAGCTGCCGGGGTCCGCAAACAAAAACACAGCGCGTGAGGCATGGCGGAGGGTGCTTTAAACACAGGCGCGTGGCTCGCGGCGTGTCGCATCCGTCTCCCAGTCGCCGGTGCGGTGCCGGCTATATATATGTGTGCGTGTCTGTGAACGGGCGTGGGCGCGTGTGTGAGTGCGGGTGGGGAAGCACGAGGCGCACGCAGGCGCGTGCGTGCGACAAGCGGCGCGTGTGGAATGCGTGATGAGCGGCCGCCAGCCGCTGACATCCCCAACGGACCTTGGACGGCGGTCCGGGCGAAACAGCTCAAGGTCTCGCGGCCGCCAACTCTCCCAGCATCCCGGTCCTCTGCTACTTGCTGCCTCTGCTGTCTTTGTTACGAAACGGCGAAAACGGTCGTCTATGTAACGGCCTTCAGAGGCAACAAAAACTCGAATCTGACTATCGCTATACACGGGGTGAACATTAATAAAATCTTTGCAAAAAACAGACACAATGTCTGATGGGATAGCAGCAATCAGTGATTGTATAATGTTACTTATAATCCATCTTGATTGCATTTTTTTTTATTCATACGACCGGTTTCGGTTCATTCAGAACCATCTTCAGATCTGTAACGATAATGATACTAATTTACTATTTCGCGAAAGCAAATCTTTTTCATCCTATCTAATCAACATCAAATGTACCAGAACGTACCTGATATTTCAGTCACAGGAGTAACCCGTCCAAATCCAGCAACTTTCACATGCTGCGTCACATAAAATTGGTTGGCAGAATGCACGTCATTTATATTACTTATTACACTATTACCGATAGGTGGCGTCTGGTACATTTGTTACATTCCATTTGCACATATTATATTCAGTAGACTTTTTTATTAACTTTTATCTCCAAAAATACTTAATTATAATCTGTACATGTCAAGGTTAAAATCTGTACTTATCAAAATTAAAAAACAGTAAAATTATCATTTTTATACGATCTAAAAAAACCTAGGGCGATTTCTATATCTATGGCGCTGGTGTGAACTTGTTTTCCTCTACGGTCTGCTTCCGTGGTTCCCGCCATTTCGGTGTTGTGCCGCGGTCCGCTCAGTCGTCTGCTGTCCATCGCCGGGGGCAAGAGGGCCGCACAGGAGGGCCCCGTCAACGACGCCAGGCGCTGCACGCGTCTTCCGGCTTCTCCACCGCGCACCATCTCTCATCCCTCGGCCTGGATCTCCACACGCAACAGTTGTCATCTTAGTAAGTCGTCATAAATGCTAAAATAGGCGTTATGATGGAACTCGCTTTGCTCGTTGAGGATTAAATCCGGATCTTTATCTTTGTGGGTGTATATTTCATTTTCTTCCAAAATGTTAAGAAACCGCCCCTTATGAGCTCTATGCAGGATGTCTAAATTGTGTTCAATGTTCGTGACTGAGTGCTTTGAGGCAGCCATATGCGCCCCAAAAGCTGTTTTGTTTTGAGAGTAGGTGTGCTCCCTGAATCTGGTCTCAAAGTTTCTACCAGTCTGCCCTATATATTGTCTACAACATTTGATCTTATATACACCTGAATCCTGAAATTTATTCCTACTATTACATATTTTGTGCCGGAGCTTCAATTTTAACATGTTATTTGTTCGGAGCCCTATTTTAACGTCGGATTTACGAAAGCATCTTTCAATCTTATCTGTAATTCTTCCACTGTAAGTGAGAGCCACATATTTTTTCTTGTTGTTCCTCTTAACTGCGACTTGACTTCCTACTATTTGTTTCATTTGCCTCTTCATCTTCTCATAAATATCACCTGCTTACACGTATATCCGTTCGCTACGGCTACTTGTTTTAAAATACTTAGCTCGTTTTCTACTTCCTGTTGGCTTAGTGGCAATCTTAGTAGCCTGTATACCATCGAAGTAAAATATGCCCATTTGTATCGCGGTGGGTGACAAGAGCGCTCATTGATAACTAAATCTGTACACGTAGGTTTTCTGAATATGCTAAATTCATGCTTCCCATCTTTCTTTATTAGTGTTAAATCTAAGTAATCTATACGGTTGTCTTCTTCAAATTCCATGGTGAATCTAATTTTCGGGTGTTGAGAGCTCATTTTTTGTGCTAAGTTTTCGATATCATTTTTATCTCCTTTGTATAATAAAATAGTCGTCAACATATCTCTTGTAATATACAATTTTCTCAGCGATATTACGATTTTCGTCAAAGAATTCGTTTTCCAAGTGATTTACGAAAATGTCAGCCAGCGTCCCAGCTAAACTGTTCCCCATTGCCAAACCGTCTTTCTGTTGATACATTTTACCATTGAAAGTAAAGTAATTGAACGACAAGACTTGTTCCATTTCCACTAGTTCAATCACTTCCACCAATGCCAATTTACCATGAGTGAGGAGATTGTTCTTAGTGATCTCAATCGTTTCTTTTACGGGAATGTTTGTGTACAGATTGGTGATATCCAATGAAGCTAGTGACGCGTTCTGAGATATAAGTACGTCTTTAATTTGCTCGGCAAATTCGTAGCTGTTCTTAATGTTGAAAGTCCGACGATATGTATATGCCGCCTTCAATCTGTTATTTAGTTCTTTATTTAATTTATAACTTGGGCTACTGGTATTATTAACGATTGAGCGAATCGATTTTTCAACCTTATGGAGCTTTATTTGTGACCGTAATTCGGGGATTCACGGATTCATCACTTTCAATTTAAACTTTTCCTCCTCTGTGAATAGAAACACACTGTTATCTATTTGTTTCCTTATGTCTATTTGAAATTTCCTGGTTGGATCTTTCTTGACTTCTACTATTCCGTTCTCCAAAACTTATGGGTTTTCTCTATATTGTCTGTATCATGTATTAAAACCATAGTTATCTGCCTTTGTGACGATAGCCTTATGTGATTCTAACTTCTTAACAAGCCCTTAAGAGTTAGTAGTTCGTTTCTGTTCTTGTGAGCAGAGTGCATTTCATCTATAATCGACTTCTTTGCTTTAACTGCCGTGTTGGTCTGTTCGTATCTGTTCATATTTGCGATATCACATGCAACTTTCACTTCTGTGACAGTCTTTTTTATTGCATTTGAGTTAATTACGGGATTTAGGATATATTGCAGCCCTTTATTTAAAAGATTCTGCTCATCCTTTGTTAATTCTATCTCAGTTAAGTTCACGACCCTCTCATAAAAAGCATGCAACTTTTTACGCGCCGTTTCGTTATCAATATTAAAATCTACACCTTGCAATCAAGACGGATCATAAGTAACATTAATAAAATCGACAAACTGCAGGTAAGATTCCTGACAGAAAATGCAGGAAAAAAAGGTCCTATGAACATCTGTCCGAAATGCGTTGGCGCTCACAAATGAAACTTCCTCTGACGAAGTGCCGTGTTTCCCTTGTATGTCGCAGGCTGTGTGACTGACGCAGCGTAGCGTAAGCAGCTGAGTGGTCCGGTATTCACGTCGGGAACAAGCCGAGATCTGTACGACCGAGCAGATGGAAACGGTGGGAGACGCGACACGGCCACACCAAAACAAGTACCTTCACAGACGCCAACGACATCGCACAACGTTTCGAGCCCTCTTAAGGCGTTTGTTTGATCGTGGGTCCTTCCGGGCAGGGAGGCGGCGGACTGTGCGTGTTACAGAGGACCGGGTTCTACAGGTTCGACCAAAAAGTGTTACGGAGATGCTTCGGGAAGTCAAATGGGACCGGGTTCTACAGGTTCGACCAAAACGTGTTACGGAGATGCTTCGGGAAGTCAAATGGGACCGGGTTCTACAGGTTCGACCAAAACGTGTTACGGAGATGCTTCGGGAAGTCAAATGGGACCAGGTTCTACAGGTTCAACCAAAACGTAAGTGTTACGGAGATGCTTCGGGAAGTCAAATGGAAATCTCTAGCGGTAAAGCGGCGTTCTTTTCGGGAAACACTATTGAGAAAATTTACAGAACCGGCATTTGAAGCTGACTGCTGAACGATTCTGCTGCCGCCAACATACGTCGCGCGTAGGGACCACGAAGGTAAAGGCTCATACGGAGGCTTTACAGACAGTCGTTCTTCCCTCGCTCCATTTGCGACTGGAACTGGAAAGGAAATTACATGTAGGGGTACAGGGTACCCTCCGTCACTCTCCATACGGCTGGGCGAAGTGGACGAGCGGTTCTAGGCGCTACAGTCTGGATCCCCGCGACCGCTACGGTCGCAGGTTCGAATCCTGCCTCGGGCATGGGTGTGTGTGATGTCCTTAGGTTAGTTAGGTTTGAGTAGTTCTAGGGGACTGATGACCTCAGAAGTTAAGTTCCATATTCCTCAGAGCCATTTTGAACTCATCATACGGTGGCTTGCGGAGTATCCATGTAGGTGTAGATACTGAGACGAACCCCAGTACAAGCGCCGGGCAAGTGGTCCGCCGACATGGTGTGAGCCAAAGTACGGTTATGTGTGTCCTGCACGACTCCCACTACTATCCCTATCACCAGCAATCGAATGGTGGCCGCTTTGCACCCCTGTTGTGACGTGGATGCGATGCAGCTCTGTGCTGTGTCCCGGAAAACGTTGCACGTACACTGCCCATTTCCGGACACATGTTCATAGGACCCTTTCTCCTCGATTTCAAATCAAGAACCTGTTCCTGCAGTTTCTCGGTTTTATTAGTATTTGCGCCAGCAAAACTCGAAAAGTAGTCCCTCGATTGCTTTGAAATTCACCATGTTGTGTTTGAATACATACGTGTTCCTATGTACCTGTTTTATGCAGATTTTTTATATATAATATGCAGGGCCTTTCTGTTAACTTGACTAAACTGAATATCTCGAAAACAAGGTATTGTGCGGAAAAAGGTCCTAGGCGAAGAGTTAATATTAGTAAAGCGGACATCTCTCTGCGGTAGGAATAGTCACCCGTGCGTGGGCGGCATCAACTTCGTATTTTCAAATGGGAACCTCCCCATTTTTATTGCATATTCGGAGTCTACGCCAAAAAGTACGCACGGTTTACGCATATCATTCTTTTGTACTCGTGATAGATGGCGCATCAACAAACATCGAGTGTGCCTGTTTTTGCAATTAAGAACCGACGCATTTCGTTTTACATTTCATTTAGGGCTACAAAAAATGGTTCAAATGGCTCTGAGCACTATGGGACTTAAGGTCATCAGTCCCCTAGAACTTAGAACTACTTAAACCTAACTAACCTAAGGACATCACACACATCCATGCCCGAGGCAGGATTCGAACCGGCGACCGTGAAGGTCGAGCGGTTCCAGACTGTAGCGCCTAGAACCGCTCGGTCAACCCGGCCGGCCGTACTTCGACTACATTCCATTTTCCACGCTTTACTTTTGCTAACATTCATCTTACAGTCTCTTTTCAACACATTGTCCATTGCGTCCAGATGCTTTTGCAAGTCCTTCCCGTCTCTGATACAATCGCAATGTCAGCGGCAAATCTGAAAGTTTTTATTTCTTCTCCCTGAGCCTTAATACCCCTTTCGAAATTTCTCCTTCATTTTCTTTATTGCTTACGCAGTGTTCACACAATAGCAGTGGGGACAGGCCGACCTGTTTCACTCCCTTCATAATTACCGCTGTGCTTTCTTTTCCTTCGACTCTTATAACTGCGTTCTGAGTTCCGTAAAGGTTCTAAGTAACCTTTCACTCCCTATATTTCATCGCTGCCAAATTAAGAACTTCTAAGAATGTATTCAGTCAACTGTGTTAAAAGCTTTTTCTAAGTTCAGAATTCCGTAAACATAGCTTTGCTCTTGCCAACCTATCTTCTAACGTAAGTCGTAGGATCATTTTTGCTTCGTACGTTCCTTCATTTTTTCGGAACCCAAACTGATCTTCCCTGAGGATGTTTTCTACCATTGTTTGCATTTTTCTGTAAACAATTCGCGTCAGTATTTTGCAAGCTTGTTATGACACTGATGGTTCTTAATATTCACACGTGTCTGAGCACCTGCCTTCTTTGAAATCGTATGGACTACATTCTTCTTGAATGATCAGATTATTTCGCCTCTCTTGCATAGAAGGTGTAGTTGTTTTGTAATGGCTGCGCCTGTCAAGGCTATCAATAGTTCTTAGCGAATGTCGTCTACTATCGGGGTCTTGTTTAGACTTCGGTCTTTCAATGTCTATCAAATTCCTGTCGCAGTATCATATCCCCCATCTGATCTTCATTAACTTGCTCTTCTCTTTCGATAATGTTGTCACCAAGTTTGTGTCCCTATACGAGGTGTGGCTGTAAAATAACGGGAGCGATGCTGTCACTAAGTACGCATGCGCCGAAGATTAACGACCAATAGCCGTTAAGCGCGAAGCCTTCTCAGACTAATGCGGCATCTGCTGTGTCTGTAGAAAGATCCGTGCGCTCTTAGCCTTCGCTTGTGTTTATTTTGTTTTGCCGGAAAAATGAAAGGTGTAGGAATAGAGAAACGAACCGTCGTGAAGTTTCACACGAAACATGGAAAAACTGCTACTTTTATTAAAAGTAGTGGGTGGCGAAAATTTTTTATCACGTACACGAGGTTTTGAGAGGTTAAAACTTTTCAAAGAAGACGCTGTAGGTGGAGCACGGGCGGGAAGAAAATATCGAAAAAGTAGCTAGTATGATTCGATCTGACCGTCATAGAGTATCGGATCAATAATTGCTGAAACTGTAGGAATTGCGAAGGAATGCGTAAGGCAATTTTATATAATCTACTGATAACATCTTGGTTTCTCACTTATGGTACAGAAACTAAGCTGACTCCATGCACTGGCAGGGCCTACCTTCACCGGGAGCAGAGGAAGTTCGACAAAGCGACGATGATTGTTTAGATATTCACGGAATGGTGTTTCTTCACTGTGTTGCTATAGGTCGGACTGTTAATCAACATTAATACCTTGCGGTTCTTCCTCAACTCCGTGAGAAAATATGAAAAAAGACCCGAATCGTGAAAGAACAAGTCGAGACAACGCACCGGCTCACACCGCATTGTCTGTTAAGAGGTTTCTAGCGGAGTACAGTATCAGTGTTGGACCACACACCTTATTGGTCTGACGTAGCACCATGTGACTTTTCTATTCCCGAAAGTAAAACCTTCATTAAAAGGAACAAGATTTGATGCTGTTAAACCAGTGAATGAAAAAGCGGCACGCGTCAGCAAGGAGCCCACAGAGGAATGCCTCCAGCGCTGTTTCAATTGGTTCTTCAGTCGGGAACCGTGCGACCGCTACGGTCGCAGGTTCGAATCCTGCCTCGGGCATGGATGTGTGTGATGTCCTTAGGTTAGTTAGGTTTAAGTAGTTCTAAGTTCTAGGGGACTGATGACCTCAGATGTTAAGTCCCATAGTGCTTAGAGCCATTTGAACCATTTGAACTGTTTCAGTTAATGCAAAATTCGCACGGAACATTGTACGAATAGAGTATGGGGTTACACTGAGCGTGACAACAACTCAATATTTGAAGTTTTGAAACAAAATATTTTACAGCAGTAGTCCCGTTATTTTGTAGCTGCACCTCATATCGATGATTTCAAAAAATGTGTGTGAAATCTTATGGGACTTTACTGCTAAGGTCATCAGTCCTAAGCTTACACACTACTTAACCTAAATTATCCCAAGGACAAACACACACACCCATGCCCGAGGGAGGACTCGAACCTCCGCCGGAACCAGCCGCACAGTCCATGACTGCAGCGCCCCAAACCGCTCGGCTAATCCCGCGCGGCTATCAATGTTTTGTTGAAATGTATGTTCACGTTGAACATATCTTAACTTCATCTTATGGGTAGGTAGGATATGTGGAGAAATATTGTACCTGCATCTCGACATTTTATTTCATAAACAATGAAAGACATTCTGGGTGCGATCAGCGACAATTGTCGCTTGTCTGAGGATTAGTAGACAAAAGTCCGTTTTCCCCCTTTTGAGTTCGCCTTGGGAAATGTCCGAGTTCTTCCGCCTCGTGTGCAAATGGCGCGTTCTTGGCTACAATCACGGGGTGCGCTGTTCGCAAATGCCAGCGGGCCAGGGCGACCTTTCAAAGGCACCGTCCCCTCCCTCTTGACTGCGCCATTTTTCTTTGGAGATCCGAGAACCCGACAGTATTAATTTAATTGCCACTTACCTCAGTTTTTTTACACTCAGACTGTGATGGAACGTTAAGCGGTAATCTTCCTTTGTCTGTTCCTTTCTTCTTTGGCTCCAAACCCTATCCGTCGTTCAGATTACCGTTACTTATTCCGTCTAGCGTCGCGGTCATGTGCACGAATCTTGTACATTTAGTTGAAGAACTAAAAGAAAGCATGTGGTAGTATTCTTACCATAATTGAAAGTCACCGAAAGTGATTACGATAGAAAAAAAACGAAAGATTATACCTCTTGTGTGAATTAAGTATAAACAAACTTTTTCAATTGTACATCCCAGCAGCAAATGATCTGAAAATTTCAAATCAATTCGTCGTCAGAAGTTTTAAATCGCAATACAATTTGGGTTTTAGGTTGCCTGCCAGTGATGCGTGCGGTTATTGCCTTAGAATACGGCATGGAATTCCGGGTTTGTAGTTACTAATCAAAAGGAAAAGTTAATGACAAAACTTTGTGTTCATAGTATGAAATCTATAGCTTTTTTTTCAAAATTAATGAAGCAATAGCCACATGGAAGTATAAGCCTCATTTTGCATTTGACTTACAGCAAGTTCAGCCTCTGCCAAAACTGAATACTGGAGAGGCGTATTACGACCCACAAATGGTATTTTATAGCTTCTGTGTAACATGTGTTGAAACGACACGGCCTATTTTCTATGTACGGAATAAAGCTAAAGCTGAAACACGCCCAAAAAAATTGCATCAGCCATCACAGATTTCCTTTTTGATACATGCTTTGACCGAACTATCATATCTCTCAGACTCTCTGCTGATAGGTGTGTTGACCAGAACGATAGAAAGTAGAAGCACAACTTTTTTTTTCGTGGGTTTTAGAGGTTCCACGCAGCAGCTTCACTCCTGAACATACTGTATGTGATTGTGTTCTTGAAGAAACTGGAATGGACAAAATGTAGTACATTTATTGTACACAGTAGTATTCTGCCTGTAATAAATTGTGTTGAAACAGTTTTTCAAAGTAATTTAGGTCTTTATTGTATTCTTTCAAGTGAATGTCAATCTTAGGGTGTCCCAACCGATATAATTAATGTTAAGTGATTGAAAATCCAACGTAAGTTAACATTTTCAGTTATTTAAGTTAAGGTAAAGTTATGAAGGTACAACATTGAAAACGCATCAAAAAGTGTAATGCCTTAGATGAAACATCAAAAAGCATATGTTCAAAAAACGTAAATCGATTTTCTAACCTCCCAAAATGGTAGATGTTCGAAATTCTGAGAAAAATAGGATTACGCTATGGGGAAAGATGAGTACTAAACAATATGTACAATAAAGAAGAGTGTACAACAATACTGGCAGACCAAGAACGACGCCATTTTAAAAAGGATGTAAGACAGGGACTTCGCCGCTACTGTTCAGTCTAGACATCGAAGAAGCAATGATGAAAATAAAAGTAAGGTTCAAGAGTGGAATTAAAATTCAAAGTGGAAGGATATCAATGATAAGATTCGCTGATGAGTCAAAGTGAAGAAGAATTACATGATCTGTATGGAATGAACAGTCTAAAGAGTACTGGTTCGCAGGAGAGCTTCTGTAAAGTTTGGAAGGTAGGAGACGAGGTACTGGCAGAAGTGAAGCTGTGAGAACGGGGCGTGAGTCGTGCTTGGGTAGCTCAGTTGGTAGAGCACTTGTCTGCGAAAGGCAAAGGTCCCGAGTTCGAGTCTCGGTCCGGCACACAGTTTTAATCTGCCAGGAAGTTTCAAATCAGCACACACTCCGCTGCAGAGTGAAAATCTCATTCTGGAAGCATTGTATTTTATTCAATAGTTTAGTAGGTATCGGTTTTTTTTTGTTTTTTTTTTTTTGTTTCTTCTGAAAAGTTCGAATCAGCGGACATATACGTTTTGATTAGTTGGTCTTGATACTATCGACATGAAAGGATCTTCCGGAATTCTGCGCCCCTCTGTGAACAGGTAGGACCGCAGCGTAAGCCGGGAGCTCAGTTTGCTCGGCTGGCGCTATCGCCACGGCCGCCGCTGCTTGTAGTTCGGTCTGACACCCGGTAACCTGCTACAGCCGCGCAAACACTCCAGTCCTCAGTAGGCGCTGCTCACAGCTGATTCAGTGTCGCCGATAACGCTTATCGCGCCACGCACTGATAGCGCGGCCTCGATCGGAAATGTCCCGTCCTCTTCAGCCGGAGGGCGCACGCTCCGACCGAGCGAACTGCGGCGGTGGCTCAGGCAAATGTCACTCGCTTTCCGCAGAATCGCGGTTCAAACCTCGATCTGCCATTGGGGGTTTAGATTTTTGATGGTCCTCTAAAACCTATTAGAGAGAAAGTCGGGATGGTTGTTAGTGTATACAGGGTGTTACAAAAAGGTACGGCCAAACTTTCAGGAAACATTCCTCACACACAAAGAAAGAAAATATGTTATGTGGACATGTGTCCGGAAACGCTTACTTTCCATGTTAGAGCTCATTTTATTACTTCTCTTCAAATCACATTAATCATGGAATGGAAACACACAGCAACAGAACCTACCAGCGTGACTTCAAACACTTTGTTACAGGAAGTCTTCAAAATGACATCCGTTTGCGAGGATACATGCATCCACCCTCCGTCGCATGGAATCCATGATGCGCTGATGCAGACCTGGAGAATGGCGTATTGCATCACAGCCGGCCACAATACGAGCACGAAGAGTCTCTACATTTGGTACCGGGGTTGCGTAGACAAGAGCTTTCAAATGCCCCCATAAATGAAAGTCAAGAGGGTTGAGGTCAGGAGAGTGTGGAGGCCATGGAATTGGTCCGCCTCTACCAATCCATCGGTCACCGAATCTGTTATTGAGAAGCGTACGAACACTTCGACTGAAATGTGCAGGAGCTCCATCGTGCATGTTGTGTCGTACTTGTAAAGGCACATGTTCTAGCAGCCCAGGTGCAGTATCCCGTATGAAATCATGGCGGTGAATCGAGGAAGTACAGTACATACTGACGAAACTAAAATGAGCTCTAACATGGAAATTAAGCGTTTCCGGACACATGTCCACATAACATCTTTTCTTTATTTGTGTGTGAGGAATGTTTCCTGAAAGTTTGGCCGTACCTTTTTGTGACACCCTGTATATGACGGTAGTATCTGTTCCCGAGAGAACAGTTACCGTTAATGACCATGCAGCTTTGCTAGAAATCAAATGATAATTAAATGGACACCCTAGCTGCAAACAGGCGTTCATATACTTCATTGGGGGACATGTTGTTAGTGTTTTCGTTTCTTCCTTTTCCTCACTGGTTCGATTCGGCCAGGTATGAATTTCTCTCCTTTCCCAGCCTCTTCATCTCGGAGCAGCACAAGCATCCAGTTACTTGCTGGATGCATTCCAATTTCTGTCAGCCCGGACAGTTTTACCTTCTTCGGCTCCCTCCAGTACCAGTTCCCGATTTCGTAACACATGCCCCAACATTCTGTCCCTTCTTCTTGTCAGTGTTTTCCACGTGTTCATCTCCTCGTCGATTCTTACCTTATCCGTTCACCTAATTTCCATCATCCTTCTATTCTACCACAATCCAGACGCTTTGATTCTCTTCTTTTCCCGTTTTTCCACAGACCATGGTTAACTTCCATAAAATGCTCTGCTCCAAACGTACTTTCCCAGAAATTTCTTCCTGAAACTTACGGGCGACAGACTGCATCCGTATGTTCTTGTTGTTATCGTCAACGCATGTGCCACATTTTGGTCTTGTTGTTGTGGTCTTCAGTCCGAAGACTGGTTTGATGCAGCTTCCACGGTACTCTATTCTGTGCAAGCCTCTTCATCTCCGAATAACTACTGCAACCTACATCTTTCTGACTCTGCTTACAGTATTCATTTCTCGGTCTCCCTCTAAGATTTTTTACCCCCCACACTTCCCTGCAACACGAGATTGGTAATCCCTTGATGCCCCAGACCGTATCTATCAACCGACCCCTTCTCTTAGTGAAGTTGCGCCACAAATTTTTTCGCTTCCCAATTCTGTTCAGTACCTTCTCATTACTTACGTGATCTACCCGTTGAATCTTCAGCACTGCTCTGTAGCACCACATTTCAAAACCCTCTGTGCTCTTGTTGTCTGTTTGTCATCCATGTTTCACTTCCGTACGTGGCTACACACCTTCAGAAAAAGACTTCCGAACACTTTAATCTACATTCGATATTATGAAATATCTGTTCACCAAGAACGCTTTTCTTACTATTGGAGACTACATTTTATATGCTATCTACTTCGGCTACCCAAACAGCAAAACTCCTATGTTACTTTTAGTTCCTCGTTTCCTAATGTAAATCCCTCAGCATCACTTCATTTAATTCTACTACATTCCATTATCGTTGTTTTGCTTTTGTCGATCTTCATCTTATATCCTCCTTTCAAAATGCTATCCATTCCGTTCAACTGCTCTTCAAAGTCCTTTGCTGTCTCTGACAGAATTACAATGTCATCGGCAGACCTGAAAGTTGTTACTCCTTCTCCCTGGACTTGAATTCCGCCTTCGGTTTCCTTTACTGCTTGCTCAGTGTACAGACTGAATAACATCGGGGATGAACTATAACCCTGTCTGAAACTTCCTGGCAGATTAAAACTGTGTGCCGTACCGAGACTCGAACTCGAGACCTTTGCATTTCGCGGGCGAGTGCTCTATCGTCTGAGCTACCCAAGCACGACTCACGCCCCGTCCTCACAATTTTACTTCCGCCAGTTCCTCGTCTCCTACTTTCCAAACTTCACAGAAACTGTGAGGACGGGGCGTGTGTCGTGCTTGGGTATCTCAGTTGTTAGAGCACTTGCCCGCGAAAGGCAAAGGTCCCCAGTTCGAGCCTCGGTCTGACAC